>NC_088220.1:60059363-60406863 GCF_036934945.1 Oncorhynchus masou masou
TGTTATTTTTACATTAATTGAAGAATTCTCATTTATTGAAACATACTGGAAGTATAATATTAGTGAAAATAGTTCATCATGAATCAACATACCATTTATTATAATTAGTCAGTACTGTATAGCTGCCTGAGAAGTATTTCTATAGCTAGCTAGAGTAGTGGTGGAGGATCAGTAGTGGACGGCTGACCCTGACTCCTTCCAGTCTCTGGGTGTTTTCTGTTGCTTGCTGTTCAATAAATGGGAGTGTTGAGGTCATTATGGTGGAGGGAGAGGAGAGAGAGAGGGGGACGGAAGGAGAGGAGGGACAGAGAGAGAGCAAGAGAGAAGATTCAGAAGGAGAGAGGGAGGGAGGGAGGAAGAGAGAGGATTCAAAGGGGGAGAGAGAGGATTCAAAGGGAGGGAGAGCGAGAGAGAGAGAGAGGATTCAAAGGAAGAGAGAGAGAGTGGCTCCCCCCTGAACTTCCCCTCACTTCTCTGCATTATGGCACCAGCACTCCCAAGAGTGTGGCCTAGTGCAGACAGACATCTCCATACAGACCTTTAGCATAAAGAGACATGCGGACAGCAATATCTAGCTATTGGGAGAGCCCTGGCTTGTATCCCAAGTGGCGTCCTACAGTATTCCCTATAGAGTGCACTACTTTTGACCAGGACCCATATGGCTTTTGTCAATAGTAGTGCACTATGTAGGGAATAGGGTGCCATTTGGGACGTACTTCTGCAGGGCCCAGGCAACTTGTCAGGAGGGGTGGCTAGGAGAGGGAGAGGATGGATGGGAGAGGGAGACTGTGGATGGGAGAGGGAGACTGTGGACGGGAGAGGGAAGCTGAGGGAGAGGGGTGGGAAGTCTTGGGGAGAGCAGGGAGCAGTGGACCTCATAGTACTAGTCCATTAGAATAAACAGTGGTCTGCATACATAGAGCTAGTACATAGATGGCTGACCTCAAAGACCCAGTCTATAATACACAGAATAACCCAGAGAGACAGAAGTGGAGGCCTGAGCTCCCATCATTGTGTTCCCAGAGCTAACATGGTAGGTCTCTGGGGAGGGGCTAAATGGACAATGTGCAACTATAGTGATAGGATTTGGTTCCTACATGATGATGTTTACACACATCTTTGGTATATTTGAATGATCATATGAGATGCCTATAGATGACCTTGTTGACATACTGTAACTGAATGGGACAACTGTCAGGGGCTATGTCCTAGATGGCACCGTATGGGCCCCGGGCCACATTAGTGTGCAATAGGGAATAGGGTGCCATTTAGGACACATCCTTGCAGTAGTTCAAGGTGAAAAAAGCTCTGCGGTTGTTAGAAGTTAGAACTCTCTTTAAGTGTAATCTCCATGTAACTTACAGTAATTTCAAAGCCTACGATATTTATAGTGCAGTTAGTCCGCGCACGTGAAAAGTGTTTTAGGGAGGGTTTGGCCGGTAGGGATGTCCTTGTTTCATCGCGCACCAGCGACTCCTGTGGCGGGCCGGGCGCAGTGCACGCTAACCAAGGTTGCCAGGTGCACGGTGTTTCCTCTGACATATTGGTGCGGCTGGCTTCCGGGTTGGATGCGCGCTGTGTTAAGAAGCAGTGCGGCTTGGTTGGGTTGTGTATCGGAGGACGCATGACTTTCAACCTTCGTCTCTCCCGAGCCTGTACGGGAGTTGTAGCGATGAGACAAGATAGTAGCTACTAACAATTGGATACCACGAAATTGGGGAGAAAAAGGGGTAAAAAAATGTAAATAATAATAAATCCAAAACGGGCCTCCCGAGTGGCGCAGCGGTCTAAGGCACTTCATCGCAGTGATAGAGGCATCACTAGAGACCCAGGTTCAATCCCGGGCTGTATCACAACCGGCTGTGATCGGGAGTCCCATAGGGCGACGCACAATTGGCCCAGCATGGTCCAGGTTAATGGAGGGTTTGGCCGGGGGGGCTTTATCATCGTGCTCTCTCCTTGTGGTGGGGCCGAGTGCCTGCAGGCTGATGAGGTCGTCAGTTGAACGGTGTTTCCTCCGACACATTGGTGCGGCTTGCTTCCGGGTTAAGTAGGCGGGTGTTAAGAAGCGCGGTTTGGCGGGTCATGTTTCTGAGAATGCATGACTCGACCTTCGCCTCCTGAGCCCGTTGGGGAATTGCAGCGATGAGACAAGATCAAAATTGGGGAGAAAAAGGGGCCCATTTTTGGGAGGGTGAAATTTTTTATAAATAAATGCTAAACATTTATTTATCAATCCCAGATTGTCCCTTTTAATTCTTTACTAGAGAAACACTAACATGCTAATCTCAAACAGACAGTTTTGCAAGCTTCTACTAGAAGTTCGTTCTCTACCTGTCATAAACAAAGAGCCTTAGATAATTTATCAGCTCCTTCGGAACGAGAGGTGGCATCCCAAAATGGTAAGTAGTGCACTATATATAGGGAATAAGGTCCCAGTTGGGACACATACAGATGCAGCTCTTCAGAGTGTTCTCCACTTCCTGTTCTACAGGATTAGCAGCCTGGCAGACAACAGTAACAACTGTGTAATACTGTAGAGACATGCTGCACTAAATGAAAGCTGTGTGGCCCTATGGGCTGGCTCTGAGCCCTGTGAAAGGAGACAAGCTCAACAAACAGCTTGCTCTATTAGTATGGAGACCAGAGACTCTAGGGCTGCGTCCCAAATGGCACTATATTCCCTATAATATATAGTGTACTACTTTTGACCAGAGTCCTATGGGTAAAAGGGTGCCATTTGGGATGCATGATTAGTAGCCTGTAGGGTCTGGAGTTTTATATTCTGCTCCTTCACACCACAGCTCTCCTCTCCTCAGCAAACAGTGTGCCATTATTCCCGCTGACAAGAGAGCAAACAGGCATCATTCAGGAGGTCAAGACAATGAGCACGTCCCTCTCTCTTTGCCACTTATTCTCTTCATCCTCCCTGCATCGTCATTCTGTCGCTTTGTTTTTTCTCCCCCTGTTTTCACACCCCCTACCCTCCAGTTGTTCTCTTCTCATCTTCTCATCACAGCCTCCACTTCTCTGTCTCTCTCGCTCTCTCGCTCTCTCTCGAATTGAGACATCTTTGACACACGTGACAATATGCTGCTTTGTACCCTCTGGTATGCTAAACGTTCTTTATTCCAACAGACTACTGACTACATTATACTCTCCTGTCTTCTCTACAAGTGGTGAAGTGTGACAGATGTGTTGGACATAACTTGAAAGATGTTGTTTGTTTTACAAGCCAGTCAGCTCAGAGGAGTGTAATATATTCTGTGTTTGAGCAACAAATCAGGTGTCTATTTAAATGAGCTAGTTCTTAATAAAAGAGGAAGATCTATACGATCTGTAGTTTGTAGTAAAGGAGTATGATGGATTCAATCTCGGGGTAAAGGTTGCGTACACTCTTAAAAAATAGTGTAACCGAAAAGGATAATTCAGCTGTTCCCATAGGATAACCCTTTGAAGAACAGTTTTTGGTTCCAGGTAGGGCCATTTTGGGTTCCATGTACACTGACAATACAAAACATTAATGACAACTGCTCTTTCCATGATATAGACTGACCAGGTGAATCCAGATGAAAGGTACGATCCCTTATTGATGTCACTTGTTAAATCCACTTCAATCAGTGTAGATGAAGGTGAGGAGACAGGTTAAAGAAGGATTTTTAAACCTTGAGACAATTGAGACATGGATTGTGTATGTGAGCCATTCTGAGGGTGAATGGGCAAGACAAAATATTTAAGTGCCTTTTGAACAGGGTATGGTAGTAGGTGCCAGGCGCACCGGTTTGTGTTTAAAAACGGCAATGCTGCTGGGGTTTTCACGCTCAAGGTCCAGGCAACTTGACACAGCTGTGGGAAGCATTGGAATCAACATGGGCCAGCATCCCTGTGGAACTCTTTTGCCACCTTGTAGAGTCCATCCACCGTCGAATTAAGGCTGTTCATAGGGCTGTCGTGTCTCTGATTAGATGAGATGAGATGACAGGCTCTTTTATCAAATCGATTACCTAATGTTTAATTGATTACGTGATTGAATTAAACCATGCAACAATTAACTCATTAATAAGCTGGGGCTCCACGGAAGAGTGTTTAAAGAGCTGCTGTCTTCCCGAATAAACTCTTAAGATCTTCAGATCTTTTATATCAATAGAATAGAATGTCGACTTTCCAAGATACAATTTATGTCGTCCTATCATCAGATATAATGTCGCAGACAACAACTGATCTCACGTCATATTCTTTAAGTACCAACGGACACGTTCAACTGGTTGAGAAAGGGAATTATTGTTCCATTCCCCAATCTTTTGATATTACCATACTTTCTCTGTGGTAACGCAGGGCTTTCCAAGAGTCCATTCTGTAGAGTGGAGAGAAAACAGGGCATCGTCATGACAGGGAAAAGGGGGGAGGGGTGCAACTCAGAATTAGGAAGCTGTTCCTAATGTTTGGTATACCTGAAGGGCTCTAGCTGGAAACAAAAAGGGTTCCCCGAAGGGGACAACTGAATAACTTTTTTGAAACTCTTTTTTTCTGAGTGTAGTGGTTTGATTTCTAAATGGACAGACATTGTAAGCAATTTTTCTGGCCTGTGCATATTGTGTCCAGAATGTCTCTGAGAAGAATTATATTTTTCCTCCAGGAGCAATGGCCTTGTAGCAGTCAGAGTTTTCCTTGTGGCTGTGGACTGTATGGGGTGGTCATTGTGGTGCTAGAAGTGGTCATGCATAATTGACTGTTAATGAACTACTCGAGACTCTCAATATTTAATCTGCTGTGACCTTTATAGGTGGGAGAGTTGCCTTCATGTGTGAGAGTTGTGTCCCAAATGGCACCCTATTCCTTATGTAGTGCACTATTCCTTATATAGTCCATAGGGTACTGGTCAAAAGTAGTGCACTATGAAGGGAATAAGGTGGTATTTGGGATGCAGACCTAGAGGAACTAAACCATATATTTCATATGTTGTTTCCAACGCCGTTAGGATTCAGGACTCTACTGTCTGCACCAACTCAGGTAAATAACTCTGATAGATGAGGATGGCCTTCAAGGACTTTTATATCTGACTTCAGCTCAGGATTCACACACAGCTCTGCCCCAGGTTCTTACACTTGTATTGTTTTGGTTTAGCTCCTCAAATCAAGTCTGGGAAATGTATTTATTATTTGAGCCCAGAGAGTGACTGCTGTTGTTTTTGTTGTTGTTATTGTAGATTATTATTATTTTTTAATCACACAAAAAGATCCTGAGTCCCTCAACATTAGCACTCGGTCCCCCATTACATTATCTTTGTAAAAGGAAGCCCAAGAAGATTGAAGGATGAACCTTGAATATCTTGTTGAATAGCTTGTGCCCACCCAAACAGACCAAAATTATGAGGTGGTGTTGGCCAGGGATCAAGCCTGACCTTGGGGCTTGGCAGGGCACACTGTATGTCTGGTCTGGTCTGGACTGGACCGGTCTGGTCTGGATGTCAGGACATGCAGACCTCTCCCGACAGACCCAATTGTCACGTTCTGACCCTAGTTATTGTGTTAATTGTTTGTTTTTAGTTGGTCAGGGTGTGAGTTGGGTGGGCATTCTATGTTTTGTGTATCTAGGTTGTTTTTCTGTGTTCTCAATCAGAGGCAGGTGCCGTTAGTTGTCTCTGATTGAGAATCATACTTAGGTCGCCTGGGTTTCACTGTTTGTTGGGGGGTGATTGTTTCCGTGTCTGTGTTTTACACCACACAGTACTGGTTTCGGTTATTCGCGTTACATTTATTGTTTTGTGTGGAGTGTTCAGTTTATGTGTTTTAATAAACAACC
Source organism: Oncorhynchus masou masou (assembly GCF_036934945.1). NCBI lineage: Eukaryota > Metazoa > Chordata > Actinopteri > Salmoniformes > Salmonidae > Oncorhynchus > Oncorhynchus masou. The sequence continues at coordinate 60,065,166 of NC_088220.1, forward strand.
ATGGACACTTACCACGCCGCATATTGGTCCTCCAATCCTTCTCGCCTCTCCTCTTCAGACGAAGAGGAGGAAAACCATTACACCAACCGTCTGTGGTCTGCAGTGTGGAGCAGCTGTCTTATCCACAAGGTGTTCTGTATAGCCTGCTGTAGAAGCTAGGGTGTGTCCCATATGGCACCCTATTCCGTATATAGTGGACTACTGTATGAACCTATTCTTAGGAAACTGGAGCTGTAGGAGCTAATATTCCAATACAGAACTAATAGGATTATTGGTAAAAGCCATGCACTGTTTTTATTTAAGTGATAGTGCCCTCTAAGCCGGTGTTTGGGTTATATATTGGCACGGGTGTTTTCATTAAAAACGTTATAGTAAATGTGCTCACTTGTCAGGACACTGTTGTTCAGAGAAGCGAGCCATCAACACAGTAACACAATCAATTCAAACTGAAGCTGGTAAGACTAATAGAAAGACTGCAAACTCATTTTACCTTTTTTTCAGTTGACAGTTCTTTGTATATATCCATAAAAAATGATGCCAGCTGATTCATGATTTCGTCTGTCCGTCTCATCCCGACTCCCGACACGTTCGTTACTATGGGACAGCTGGAGATCGAATTTGAATATTGAAACAATGTTGCAATTGTCGGAGAGACAGACAGCAAGGTTTATACAAATCTCCACTGTTAAACTAAATGTTAGTCTAAAAGAAATGTGAGATAATGTCTAGATGTTTTTTATAGTGGAGATAAAGTTTATAAATTGCTTGGCTGGGCTGATGAAACAGTGGATTGTGCAGTCAGATGGAACAGAGTAAAAATACATTTCAACGTCATAGATTTAGTCTTTAGTAACTTGTTTAATAGGCACTGGCTGGAATGTGGTTTTAACCAATCAGCATTCAGGATTAGACCCACCCGTTGTATAAATGTGCACATGCCACACATTTCCAGTTACATTGACCTTTACCAAACTACCTAAGTTTAAAAATACTGGATACTTTAGCAGATTGTTCTGCTTGTTTGGAAAACACGTTTCCTACTGATTTCTCATGCATAATTATATGAAATCAACATATTTGACTTATTTTTTGTATTCTTTTCATAATATTTCTCACCTAATTCAATGCTGTAAAAATGACTAGAGAGCGGTCTCGCCTGGCCATCCTTCCAAACCTTGTCACATTGTCTGAACTGAGTGATGCCTGTGCGTCCGGGCAAACTAGAGAGTGGAGTATTTACTCAACACTCTCCATAGTGTGCATTCATCTACCCATTGTGTAGCAGAGTTTATCCAGTGTGTTGGGAATAGCATCATCAGTGAAGTAACTGGAGCATGGAGCAGCAGACTCCTAGGAATAGACCTGGGTTCAAATATTATTTGAAAGAAATTCTAATAATGTGTCTGTGCTTGATTGAGCTTGCAAGGCACAATCGACCAATAGAAAAGTCTGAAAATGTTAAATCTCACCCGTCTGACACTCCAGACAGACTAGAGCAAACGCTCAAAATATTTTGAATAGAATTTGAACCCATGTCTGGCCAGGACAGGAGCAACCTTTGGACGCACTGTATTTCCTGGCATTCCCCCGTGCCTGTCTCCCTCTAGTCTCCCCCTCCTCTCCTCTCTTTTCCCTGGGATTCAAATAAAGGAGCCCCATCTGAAATCTTTGGGAATTACTCCTCTAAAGAGAAGGGCTCCTGCCCCCCGCCTTTTCGTTGTTGCACCTTGTCTCACGTTTATTGAGCGCCTTGTGCTCCTCTGCATACCAATGGTGTTAAACACTTTTCTGTTGGTAAGTGGAGTCAATAATATGTGAGGGCAGTGGAAGCTAAAGAATCTTTATAATGGAGGGACAGATGTTAAGCTCAAAGAATGTTGAGAACAAAGACCTGTTTCTCTGAGCCTTAGATCAGGGTCTTCACCCGGGGCTTTGAGGAGGAACTGGTTTCTCTGAGCCTTAGATCAGGGTCTTCACCCGGGGCTTTGAGGAGGAACTGGTTTCTCTGAGCCTTAGATCAGGGTCTTCACCCGGGGCTTTGAGGAGGAACTGGTTTCTCTGAGCCTTAGATCAGGGTCTTCACCCGGGGCTTTGAGGAGGAACTGGTTTCTCTGAGCCTTAGATCAGGGTCTTCACCCGGGCTTTGATGAAGGAACCGGTTTCTCTGAGCCTTAGATCAGGGTCTTCACCCGGGGCTTTGAGGAGGAACTGGTTTCTCTGAGCCTTAGATCAGGGTCTTCACCCGGGGCTTTGAGGAGGAACTGGTTTCTATGAGCCTTAGATCAGGGTCTTCACCCGGGGCTTTGGGGAGGAACTGGTTTCTCTGAGCCTTAGATCAGGGTCTTCACCCGGGGCTTTGAGGAGGAACCAGTTTCTCTGAGCCTTAGATCAGGGTCTTCACCCGGGGCTTTGAGGAGGAACTGGTTTCTCTGAGCCTTAGACCAGGGTCTTCACCCGGGGCTTTGAGGAGGAACTGGTTTCTCTGAGCCTTAGATCAGGGTCTTCATCCGGGGCTTTGGGGAGGAACTGGTTTCTCTGAGCCTTAGATCAGGGTCTTCACCCGGGGCTTTGAGGAGGAACTGGTTTCTCTGAGCCTTAGATCAGGGTCTTCACCCGGGGCTTTGAGGAGGAACTGGTTTCTCTGAGCCTTAGATCAGGGTCTTCACCCGGGGCTTTGAGGAGGAACTGCAGGGGGTCAAAAAGTTGACAAAATATATATTATTCAATATTTTTATGTGTATCGCTAGCAACAACGGAATTAACCAATTTTTAATTGCAGTACATACCTACAGTTAAGCACGGCCCGAGGGGGTGTGGTATATGGCCAATATACCACGGCTAAGGGCTGTTCTTATGAACGACGCAACACTGAGTGCCTGGACACAGCCCTTAGCCATGGTATATTGGCCATATTTCAAAAACCCCAGAGGTGCGTTATTGCTATTATAAACTGTTTACCAATGTAATTAGAGCAGTAAAAATAACTTTTGTCATACCCGTGGTATACGGTCTGATATACCCTTCTGTCAGCCAATCAGCATTCAGGACTCAAACTACCCAGTTTATAATATAAATTAGATGTCAGCTTTATTTCTTGCCTCCTAATATTGAGGAAATTACACTAATTGGAGCCAATTACACTCACACACACGTGAATAGGCTATCGATGAGGCAAGTGCCGCTGGCTGCTGGTAAGTTTTCTGGGGAGGTCAATATTAATGAAAAAACGATCTACCAAATCTATTTTAAAATGTTGATTACTTCTTCATTCACCTGTTGATAAGACAAAATTTTGCCAACGTATGAGGTCGTCACTGGATTTCCTGGGAGGGGGACCCTGGTTGAAAACCCCTGTCTTAGATGGTTCTCATTCCCTCCCTCTATTCTCCATGTCCCTCCTTCTCTCTCGCTCATCTCTATCTCTCCCTCTCCCATCTCCTATGTTCAAAGCCACCTTTGGCCTTCCTTTCAGGATCTGAAAAATGTCCCCTCAGAGTTACCACTATCCCAAAGACCTCTTGAGTGAACAAATTGTTAAAATAGGCCAGACGCATATCCAGATTTATGTCTGATTTATTGCTGTCCTACTCCCTGAAAGCCTATGAGCCCAAGGGTTAATGAGTTAAAGCTAGTGTCTAAAGGTTAACGTCCTTTCGTCCTGCCTGTGGACAAGGGTTAAGGATATGTCGCCTTGCTTCACAATTGTCTAATAAACATTGATCTGTTATAATAGCTCTTTAATCTGACCTGGTTCAATGATAGATGTTACTCCCACCTTCTCTAATTCAGCCCCTATTCTCCTCCTCCACCCCTCTCTCATTACTGCTTATATAGAGTTTAGTCTGATTAGGCTGCATCTCTCTCTCTTTCTCTAACTCTCTCCTTCAGCAGTAGGATCCTCTGTGCTTCCTCTGTAATGGGAGTTTTATACAGTGTGGCGTGGTAATAAATAACAGAGAGAGATGCATGTCCGGTCCTCAGAGCTTGGCTTATGGCCCATTGTTGTGAGAAACAAGTGCGTCCCAAATGGCACCCTGTTCCCTTTATATAGTGCACTACTCTTGACCAGGACCCATTACTCAGTCTAGGTAAACATCTTAATGGGTACAGTAGTGCAGTGTACTTTTAAACACATTGTCCCAGTCAACCAGGGTTATTTTGCTGCTTACTCAGTGTAGAGCAGCTCAGTGGGTCGAGGACTGCTGATCCTGCCTGCCTGCCTTGCTAGGTGAGAGAAGGTGACTGAGGGGAGGAGGACCTGAGACAGACACAGAGAGAGAGAAAAGGACCTGTTGAGCATCCAGGTCCCCAGGGTCACTAAATAAGGCCCGTCTGCTGTGTGAGTGGAGACAAGAGACAAGGACACTGTGTGGGAGACAAGGGCACAGAGTTGGCACTGGCACCACTCAGCTCAGCCGCCTACATTCCCTACCTTCCCTCACAAGGTTATTCTGTCCATCACAACACAGCCCAGTAGAGTTACCTTTAACAGTACAATACCATGATCAAGGCTTCACGCTGACACACATTGGTATCAACAGTAAAGCTAGATTGACATGGGAGAATAGGGGAATTAACATATTTAATCTAATGTATTTTCCATTATAGATTTATAGATTAGATTTTCCAATATATAATGATCACAGTGTGACAACATTTACATAGATCAAGAGTCTAATCTAAAGTAACTCTGGGACTGGCAACAGAGGACATGAGCTGGGTTTTTAGTCTGGTGTATACTTTAGAGAAAAGTGTCTGGTGACTGCTTGTCCTTTGGCTGGGAATGAGGAGGAACATGGGAAACCAATTTAGACAGCTAACCTGTAGCTCAGCAGAATGACCCTGGGCGACGGTTAAAGATTAACTGAGATGTTTTTCTAGGGCCTCTTTGAAGTGTTCTTACTTCAACTCCTGCTTATCTTAATTACTGAGAAATAACCTTATGGAAGGAAATGGACCTCTGGCTACTTGGGCCAACACACTACAGCTGCCTAACACAAGCTCCAGTGGTGTTGTAATTCTGGCCTCTCAAACCTGATGATGACTGGCTCATATGATAAAGAATTATTCACTGATATTCCTGAATTATGAATGTAAAAAGTGTTTCTAATATTTTTATTTTATTTTTTATTTCACCTTTAACCAGGTAGACAAGTTGAGAACAAGTTCTCATTTACAATTGCGACCTGGCCAAGATAAAGCAAAGCAGTTCGACACATACAACAACACAGAGTTACACATGGAGTAAAACAAACGTACAGTCAATAATACAGTAGAAACAAGTCTATATACGATGTGAGCAAATGAGGTGAGATAAGGGAGGTAAAGGCAAAAAAAAGGCCATGGTGGCAAAGTAAATACAATATAGCAAGTAAAACACTGGAATGGTAGATTTGCAGTGGAAGAATGTGCAAAGTAGAAATAAAAATAATGGGGAGCAAAGGAGCAAAATAAATAAATCAAATAAATACAGTAGGGAAAGAGGTAGTTGTTTGGGCTACGTTCTGAAAGCATTGCACAGCTTTTGCCCTCCTTAATGTTGAGGTAAGGTGGAGGAGGGTACCTTTTTGAAGCCTAGCTTGAGGTGAATGTTGTCCCCAGCGTAATGTAAATGATTAGACATCATGCCACCGTGTAATGTTCACAATGAGACGTATGACCGGGGAACAGGCAGGCTCGTGTGGTATTGTACCTATACATGGTCTTAGGACCTCCCCGTGGGTAACTGGCACTGAAGACAAACTGCATTCCATTTACATTTAAGTCATTTAGCAGACGCTCTTATCCAGAGCGACTTACAAATTGGTGAATTCACCTTCTGACATCCAGTGGAACAGCCACTTTACAATAGTGCATCTAAATAATTTAAGGGGGGGATTACTTTATCCTATCCTAGGTATTCCTTGAAGAGGTGGGGTTTCAGGTGTCTCCGAAAGGTGGTGATTGACTCCGCTGTCCTGGCGTCGTGAGGGAGTTTGTTCCACCATTGGGGGCCAGAGCAGCGAACAGTTTTGACTGGGCTGAGCATTTGCATTCCAAATGGCAACCCTATTCCCTTTGTGAAAAGTAGAACACTATATAGGGAATAGGGTGCTATTTGAGATGCATCCCAAAGCCTTTGCTGTTACACATCTGAGACGAGAGGAGAGGAATAGTATCAGGCTAACATTAGCAACATTGTGTGAACATAGAGACGATGCCAAGCGTTCCACAATAAGATCCTAACTTTAATCCAGCATACCCAGGAAGTTGGGAGGAGCCGTCTTCTCTTAACAACATTCTATTCGGTCTGAAGTCTCTCACAACAGCTGTGAGTGCTTATTAGCGTAGTTGTATAACTCTACAGGTTGTTGAAGGAGTTTGTAGCAGAGTTTCTGAAGTTGTCTGTGACTGCTGTGGTGGGGTATATCCAGGTGATTAATGTGCTAGGGAATCGGTCCAGTAGCCGTCACGACTCTCCTGAGTCCTGGAAGGAAACAAGGAGTTTGTAGCAGAGTTTCTGAAGTTGCCTGTGACTGCTGTGGTGGGTATATCCAGGTGATTAATGTGCTAGGGAATCGGTCCAGTAGCCGTCACGACTCTCCTGAGTCCTGGAAGGAAACAAGGAGTTTGTAGCAGAGTTTCTGAAGTTGCCTGTGACTGCTGTGGTGGGGTATATCCAGGTGATTAATGTGCTAGGGAATCGGTCCAGTAGCCGTCACGACTCTCCTGAGTCCTGGAAGGAAACAAGGAGTTTGTAGCAGAGTTTCTGAAGTTGTCTGTGACTGCTGTGGTGGGGTATATCCAGGTGATTAATGTGCTAGGGAATCGGTCCAGTAGCCGTCACGACTCTCCTGAGTCCTGGAAGGAAACAAGGAGTTTGTAGCAGAGTTTCTGAAGTTGTCTGTGACTGCTGTGGTGGGGTATATCCAGGTGATTAATGTGCTAGGGAATCGGTCCAGTAGCCGTCACGACTCTCCTGAGTCCTGGAAGGAAACAAGGAGTTTGTAGCAGAGTTTCTGAAGTTGTCTGTGACTGCTGTGGTGGGGTATATCCAGGTGATTAATGTGCTAGGGAATCGGTCCAGTAGCCGTCACGACTCTCCTGAGTCCTGGAAGGAAACAAGGAGTTTGTAGCAGTTTTCCATAAAGAGATGATGTCTGTGGTGGGAGAGGGCCAGGTGATTAAGACCAGTAGACTTCACTACTCAGAGATCACACACACTGTGATTACCTGTGGCATGGGTCTAGCTGCTCCCTCTAAGCCCTAGTACAAGGTAGGGAGATCTAAACACACACACCCCTCTGTTCCAGCAGAGTAACCCAGAACACACACAGGGGGAAAAGCTATTTTCACTCCAGCAGACGTCTTACCTGCAGGAGTTATTAAAGTAGAGAGTTATTAGACCCAACTCTACTCCTAGTATGGCCTTAACCCCTGAGAATGTACAGGCTTGGGCCAGTGGCATGGATGTACTGTAGTAGCTTGGTTTACATTAATATAGTACCGTTCTAGGATACCCACCCATTACCGTGGAAACGATCAGACTTTGAAGATGAGCCAGGAAACTGGCAGCCCTTCAGTTAGTTCAGCCGTATCCTCATCATCTCCACTTTATTTAGCTCTACTTTCGGCATCTTCACTTTATTCTCCTTCGTCTTCTATGTTAGTTCAGCCATATCTTTGTCATATTCATGTTCTTTTCTCTGTTCAGAAGACAGGTAGAGGTTCAGGTGGCAGTGAGGTCTTGAGTTGGTTTATTGGTTCATAATAAAGTCATGAGGTGTTTTCTTCTTCCACGGAGTCTTGTTGACAGAATCAGATTTAATGAGTTTGGTCTCCTCTCCTCTAGTTCTGTCTTTTCCTTTTGGCCATGATGTGGTTCAGCATAGTTTAGTCCATGGTTTAGGCAGGGATGTCTGAGTTGTCTCTCATCCTGACAGATTCAGGATGAGTTAATAAGTGTCTGAGTTTAGTTGTGAACGGAAAACAACCATTTCTAAGTTATTCTTTGTCTCCTGACCTCTACTGTGTGTTTGCTCTGCTGGCCCTGGTATGACCTCGTGTTGATCCTCTTCTGGTGTCACAAGTCCTATTAAAGTCCAGGTAAGGGAATGTGTGTTAGTCTATTAGATCACATGAAACGGCAATGAACAGGTGCAGTATAGGCCACGGTTCCACTCACTCACCATGCTACATGCCCTTCTACACACACACACACACACACACACACACACACACACACACACACACACACACACACACACAATAAAACAGTAACGCTTTGTGAATGTGTAGGTCTCACCCTTTTTATTTATTTTATTTCACCTTTATTTAACCAGGTAGGCTATTTGAGAACAAGTTCTCATTTGCAACTGCGACCTGGCCAAGATAAAGCATAGCAGTGGGAACAGACAACACAGAGTTACACATGGAGTAAACAATTAACAAGTCAATAACACAGTAGAAAAAAATAAAACATAAATAAAGGGGAGTCTATATACATTGTGTGCAAAAGGCATGTGGAGGTAGGCGAATAATTACAATTTTGCAGATTAACACTGGGGTGATAAATGATCAGATGGTCATGTACAGGTAGAGATACTGGTGTGCAAAAGAGCAGAAAAGTAAATAAATAAAAACAGTATGGGGATGAGGTAGGTGAAAGGGAAAAAGCTACATAGCAGAGTGGTCGACTGGACATGACAGATTTACTGACCATGACAACTGGGGGAAGGGTTGTCAGGGGGAAGGGCAGAATGAAGGAGAGGAGAGAGGGGACTGGGGGGGTTAGGGCCTCAGAACAATATGTGTCCCAAATGGCACCCCATTCCCTATATATTGGACTACTTTTGACTGGGGGCACATAGGGCTTTCTGTTTTACCTGGTAATTCATTACCCACCTAGTGTCCCAGGTCTAATTTAGTCCCTGATTAGAGGGAAACCAAATTTAAAAAAAAAAGTGGAACTGGCTTCGAAGTCCGTATTAGAATGCAATGAGAAGCCATTTGGAACTCAGATTCAGACCCGCCATGTAGTTTCTCTTTCACTCTTTCATTCCTCCCACCTCACATCTGCCAGCTGTCCAGCTGTACTGTAGAAACACATGGGTCTGTCTCCCTCCTCTACCTTCATCCCTCCTCTCCATCCTCTCTTAATTTCCCTCCTCTCCCTTCAATCCTCCATCTCCCTCCTCCCATCATCTCTCCATCACCCTCCTCTCCCATCATCTCTCCATCACACTCCTCTCCCATCATCGCTCCATCACCATCATCTCTCCATCACCCTCCTCTCCCATCATCTCTCCATCACCTTCCTCTCCCATCATCTCTCCATCACCATCCTCTCCCATCACTCCATCACCTTCCTCTCCCATCATCTCTCCATCACCTTCCTCTCCCATCATCTCTCCATCACCTTCCTCTCCCATCATCTCTCCATCACCTTCCTCTCCCATCATCTCTCCATCACCTTCCTCTCCCATCATCTCTCCATCACCTTCCTCTCCCATCATCTCTCCATCACCTTCCTCTCCCATCATCTCTCCATCACCTTCCTCTCCCATCATCTCTCCATCACCTTCCTCTCCCATCATCTCTTCATCACCTTCCTCTCCCATCATCTCTCCATCACCTTCCTCTCCCATTAACTCTCCATCTCCCTCCTCTCCCATAATCTCTCCATCTCCCTCCTCTCCCATAATCTCTTCCTCTCCCCATCTCCCTCCTCTCCCTTCATCTCTCCATCTCCTCCTCTCCCTTCATCTCTCCGTCTCCTCCTCTCCCTTCATCTCTCCATCACCTTCCTCTCCCATAATCTCTCCATCTCCCTCCTCTCCCTTCATTCCTCCATCTCTCCTCTCCCTTCATCTCTCCGTCTCCTCCTCTCCCTTCATCTCTCCGTCTCCTCCTCTCCCTTCATCTCTCCGTCTCCCTCCTCTCCCTTCATCTCTCCGTCTCCCTCCTCTCCCTTCATCTCTCCGTCTCCCATCTCTCCCTTCATTCCTCCGTCTCCCATCTCTCCCTTCATTCCTCCGTCTCCCATCTCTCCCTTCATTCCTCCGTCTCCCATCTCTCCCTTCATTCCTCCGTCTCCCTCCTCTCCCTTCATTCCTCCTCTCCCTTCATTCCTCCGTCTCCCTCCTCTCCCTTCATTCCTCCGTCTCCCTCCCCTCCCTTCATCTCTGTCTCCCTCCTCTCCCTTCATCCCTCCTCTCCCTTCATCTCTCCTCTCCCTTCATCTCTCCGTCTCCCTCCTCTCCCTTCATCTCTCCGTCTCCCTCCTCTCCCTTCATTCCTCCGTCTCCCTCCTCTCCCTTCATCTCTCCGTCTCCCTCCTCTCCCTTCATCTCTCCTCTCCCTTCATCTCTCCTCTCCCTTCATCTCTCCGTCTCCCTCCTCTCCCTTCATCTCTCCGTCTCCCTCCTCTCCCTTCATTCCTCCGTCTCCCTCCTCTCCCTTCATTCCTCCGTCTCCTCCTCTCCCTTCATTCCTCCGTCTCCCTCCTCTCCCTTCATTCCTCCGTCTCCCTCCTCTCCCTTCATTCCTCCGTCTCCCTCCTCTCCCTTCATTCCTCCGTCTCCCTCCTCTCCCTTCATTCCTCCGTCTCCCTCCTCTCCCTTCATTCCTCCTCTCTCCTTCCCTCCATTCCTCCATCTCCTCCTCTCCCTCCATTCCTCCGTCTCCTCCTCTCCCTCCATTCCTCCGTCTCCTCCTCTCCCTCCATTCCTCCGTCTCCCTCCTCTCCCTTCATTCCTCCGTCTCCCTCTCTCCCTTCATTCCTCCGTCTCCCAGTCCTCCTCTCCCTTCATTCCTCCGTCTCCCTTCATCTCTCCCTTCATTCCTCCGTCTCCCTCTCTCCCTTCATTCCTCCGTCTCCCTCTCTCCCTTCATCTCTCCATCCCTCTCCCTTCATCTCTCCCTTCATCCCTCCTTCCTTCATCCCTCCGTCTCCTCCTCTCCTTCATCTCTCCATCTCCTCCTCCCTTCATCTCTCCCTTCATTCCTCCGTCTCCCATCTCTCCCTTCATTCCTCCGTCTCCCATCTCTCCCTTCATTCCTCCGTCTCCCATCTCTCCCTTCATTCCTCCGTCTCCCTTCAGTCCTCCGTCTCCCTTCAGTCCTCCGTCTCCCTTCAGTCCTCCGTCTCCCTTCATTCCTCCGTCTCCCTTCATTCCTCCGTCTCCCTCCTCTCCCTTCATTCCTCCGTCTCCCTCCTCTCCCTTCATTCCTCCGTCTCCCTCCTCTCCCTTCATCTCTCCATCTCCTCTCCCTTCATCTCTCCCTTCATTCCTCCGTCTCCTCCTCTCCCTTCATCCCTCCATCTCCTCCTCTCCCTTCATCTCTCCATCTCCTCCTCTCCCTTCATCTCTCCCTTCATTCCTCCGTCTCCCTCCTCTCCCTTCATTCCTCCGTCTCCCTCCTCTCCCTTCATTCCTCCGTCTCCCTCCTCTCCCTTCATTCCTCCGTCTCCCTTCAGTCCTCCGTCTCCCTTCAGTCCTCCGTCTCCCTTCATTCCTCCGTCTCCCTTCATTCCTCCGTCTCCCTCCTCTCCCTTCATTCCTCCGTCTCCCTCCTCTCCCTTCATCTCTCCATCTCCTCTCCCTTCATCTCTCCCTTCATTCCTCCGTCTCCCTCCTCTCCCTTCGTCTCCCTTCATCTCTCCATCTCCTCCTCTCCCTTCATCTCTCCATCTCCTCCTCTCCCTTCATCTCTCCCTTCATTCCTCCGTCTCCCTCCTCTCCCTTCATTCCTCCGTCTCCCTCCTCTCCCTTCATTCCTCCGTCTCCCATCTCTCCCTTCATTCCTCCGTCTCCCATCTCTCCCTTCATTCCTCCGTCTCCCTCCGCTCCCTTCATCTCTCCATCTCCTCCTCTCCCTTCATCTCTCCATCTCCTCCTCTCCCTTCATCTCTCCATCTCCTCCTCTCCCTTCATCTCTCCATCTCCCTCCTCTCCCTTCATCTCTCCATCTCCCTCCTCTCCCTTCATTCCTCCGTCTCCCATCTCTCCCTTCATTCCTCCGTCTCCCATCTCTCCCTTCATCCCTCCGTCTCCCTCCTCTCCCTTCATCTCTCCGTCTCCCTCCTCTCCCTTCATCTCTCCATCTCCTCCTCTCCCTTCATTCCTCCGTCTCCCTCCTCTCCCTTCATTCCTCCGTCTCCCTCCTCTCCATTTTCTCCCTTCATTCTCGTCATCCCTCATTTCACACTGTTTAGGCTGAGGTGCTTGGAGCCACTGTTATAAACCTGCTGTTCATGCCAATAGTATGTGTGCGTGTGCTTGCATGCGTGCGCGTGTAAGCGTCTACATGCTATGACTTGTCATTTTGTGTGTGTTTGATGTCTGTGTGTGGTGTTGCTCTCTCTGTGGTCAATATGGTAACAGGCAGTGCTGCCCTCCAGGAATACAGAGCTTTGAATTCCACTTCAAACAGGACTGATAAAACAACCCCCCCCCCACACACACACACACAGACACACACAGACTAACCTTTATCTCTTAATTACTATGAAGCCAATTAGACCTTCTACTTTATACTTCCTCCTCTGCACTGATAACTCCCACTGAATATACTGTGGCTGTGTGTGTGTGTTTGCCCGTTCTTGTGTGCATGCGTGTGTGTTTGTGCTGATACATATGCCTCCCACCAAATATAGGCAGGGAGTCTAGCTGTCCTACAGGTACCCATAATTACACCGTGAAATTACTCGGATGAAAAGATTTTGAGATAGGAACATGTCCTGAAAACAAACAGCTTTTCCATTATAAATGTTTTGAAGTGCAAATAATGTGTTCAGCAGCTTAACTGCTTCTGGTGCTGAATGAATTCCCTCTCATGTCGATCTTCGTTTTTGTTGTTGTTGACTGTTGTTGTTTACAAAGACAAACATCCACACATGTACGTGTGTGTGTGTGTTTAGGAGGCAACAGGCTGAAGAACCAGGTGTTCAGGCTGAACTGGGCCTGGGTCTCCCTGGAGAAGGAGTACTATGTGGTGGACGAGGAGGCCAAGTACCTGGAGGTGGTCCTCAAACGACGAGGATACCTGGGAGAGACATCCTTTGTCAGTGAGTCAAACTACCTTGTAATTATACTCCTCATTATGCACATTGTCTGTGTCCTGAATGGCACTCTATTCCCATCAGAGTCAGTACATCCAAAGACATCATCATGACATCCTTGGCTCTATCCCTCCAGGGAAGCTCCACAGCTTTTCAGCCTGTCATTCATGTAGCGGATGGCTGAGTTAGCATGGCCCAGTGACGTCACCTGCCCCTAGATCTAAGAGCCAACTGTCGCTCCTGTTCCAATCACTCCTTGTCCAATTTTCACATATTCTAAGGGATGTTAATGGATGTCCTGACAAAAGTAGTGCACTCTATATTTCTTTTGGGACATAGCCTTGGAGATCAAATAGAAAGGTGCCATTTGGGACACACACCTAGAATAATGGAGGGCCAATCTCTTGACTCAGACAGAGCAGGGGAGGGACAGAAAACTTCAGGGTCATACAGTAAACAACCTTTCACCCCTGACTCCTCTCCTCAGGGCAGGATTTGTTATTTTAACCAATCAGACAGGACGACCCTCCTGGGGACAGCAAGGGCTCATGGGAGAGGTTATGCAGAGTTGGTGGTCGTCAGAAAGACGCCCGCTGTCGCCGAGTTAGACGCCTCTCTCTGTGAACATTCCTTCAATTTGACTGTCCTGGACTGAATAGGGAGTAAACACAGTGCAACAAAAGATGGGACAGTAAACCATAGTTTTATAACACAAGTTTATACACAGGGTTTATAACAACAGTAAACCATAGTTTTATAACACAAGTTTATACACAGGGTTTATAACAACAGTAAACCATAGTTTTATAACACAAGTTTATACACAGGGTTTATAACAACAGTAAACCATAGTTTTATATCACAAAGTTTATACACAGGGTGTATAACAACAGTAAACTTAGTTTTATAGTTTATTTATATATCACAAAGTTTATTTATACAACAGGGTTTATAACAAAGTTTATAACAGTAACAACAGTAAAACCATAGTTTATATCACAAAGTTTATACACAGGGTGTATAACAACAGTAAACCATAGTTTATATCACAAAGTTTATACACAGGGTGTATAACAGTAAACCATAGTTTATATCACAAAGTTTATACACAGGGTGTATAACAACAGTAAACCATAGTTTATATCACAAAGTTTATACACAGGGTTTATAACAACAGTAAACCATAGTTTATATCACAAAGTTTATACACAGGGTGTATAACAACAGTAAACCATAGTTTATATCACAAAGTTTATACACAGGGTTTATAACAACAGTAAACCATAGTTTATATCACAAAGTTTATACACAGGGTTTATAACAACAGTAAACCTTAGTTTATATCACAAAGTTTATACACAGGGTTTATAACAGGTTTTATGGCTGACTACTACTGGCACCACTGGTATGGTTTTCATTGTTTTTGTCTGGAATCGCTATATGTTCGGGATGTCAATAAAGTTATGCTAGTTTGAATAGCTGAAGTGTGAGGTCAGATCAGATGGGTCGGGTGTATTGAGTTGTCCCCAGCTGTGTCTCACTGTGTCTTTGCTAGCTTTGAGGCTGTGGTGTGTTACGTTGTCCCTGTGTGCATCCCAAATGGCCCGAAATATTCTCTATATAGTGCACTACTTTTGACCAGGGCCCAGTGTTGGCCACAGGGCTCTGGTCTAATGTACAGCATTATATATGGAATAGAGTACTAATTTGGAAGCAGCCCTGTGTCTCTGCTAGCTAATGATCTCGCTCTCCCTCAGTGGGTATGCAGATAATATGCACAAATACGCAGATGATATACAAATAATATGACCATTAGACTATCTCAAGGGTCTGCCCTCTTGAAGAGACAATTAATGTAAAGGAACTAAGGAAGAATATTTTTCTTGAAGAACACAAAGAAGAGGATTATATCACCCTTTAAATGGGTTAACTGGTTAATTCCATACAGTGGAAACTTCTGAAGCTGTTTTTAAAATATATTTTAAAAGATTTCTACTCCCCTAAATGTGATAGTATTTGAGAGTATATTGATATATTTCTCAGATGAACATCATTGCATCAGTGAAAGGTTTGTCTCTCCATGCTTATATGAGGTTAGGCAGAACAGAACAGGAGATATTTGGAATGCATCCCAAATGGCACCCTATTCCCTACATAGTGCACTACTTTTAACCAGATACCTATGTTAGGCCACTATATAGGGAATAGGGTGCATTTAGGAACACCTCCAGAAGCACACGCAGGACACTGACATTCTTTTCTGCTCCTCAATGTGTTTAATGGATCTCAAACTTTAAAGGATGGAGGGAGACAGAAAGAAAAAGCCAAACCTTCAGATGTATCAGGCTCACAGGGTTCAGATCAGTCTGACAGATCCACTACCCATCTGCCTGTGTGCTGATCTCAGGCCAGTGCTTCACACAGAGAGGAGACAGAGGATATCTGCTCCATCCCAGCCCTGATGACAAGACCTAGGATGCGTCTGAAATGGCACCCTATTCCTTATATAGTGCACTACTTTTAACTGGACGCCTGGTTCTTTTATTGGACGTTGTGAGGCGTTCGGTAGCGTCGTGTGCATCACGGGCAGTGCTAGTCATCTATGTAGAGCTAGCCTGCTGCTATATAGGCTAAAGCAAACATGTTAGCCTAGAGCTGCTGCTGGGATCAGGGCGCTGTAGTCCTCCTTCTGTTGTGTGAGAGACAGAGCCTGCTTCCCAAATAGCATCCTATTCCCTATATAGTACACTAATTTTGACCAGAACCCATATATGGCTCTGGTAAAAAGTAGTGAACTATGTTGGGGATAGGGTTTCATTTGGAATTCAGACATAGTTAGGGAGCCAACTGTGCTCCTTCCTTCTACACAAACAGTGAGGGGGGAAAAGTATTTGATCCCCTGCTGATTTTGTACGTTTGCCCACTGACAAAGAAATGATCAGTGTATAATTTTAATTGTAGGTTTATTTGAACAGTGAGAGACAGAATAACAACAACAAAAAATCCAGAAAAATTCATGTAAAAAATGTTATAAATTGATTTGCCTTTTAATGAGGGAAATAAGTATTTGACCCCTCTGCAAAACATGACTTAGTACTTGGTGGCAAAACCCTTGTTGGCAATCACAGAGGTCAGACGTTTCTTGTAGTTGGCCACCAGGTGTGCACACATCTCAGGAGGGATTTTGTCCCACTCCTCTTTGCAGATCTTCGCCAAGTCATTAAGGTTTCGAGGCTGACGTTTGGCAACTCGAACCTTCAGCTCCCTCCAAAGATTTTCTATGGGATTAAGATCTGGAGACTGGCTAGGCCACTCCAGGACCTTAATGTGCTTCTTCTTGAGCCACTCCTTTGTTGCCTTGGCCATGTGTTTTGGGTCATTGTCATGCTGGAATACCCATCCACGACTCATTTTCAATGCCCTGGCTGAGGGAAGGAGATTCTCACCCAAGATTCGACGGTACATGACCCCGTCCATCGTCCCTTTGATGCAGTGAAGTTGTCCTGTCCCCTGAGCAGAAAAACACCCCCAAAGCATAATGTTTCCACCTCCATGTTTGACGGTGGGGATGGTATTCTTGGGGTCATAGGCAGCATTCCTCCTCCTCCAAACACGGCGCGTTGAGTTGATGCCAAAGAGCTCCATTTTGGTCTCATCTGACCACAACACTTTCACCCAGTTGTCCTCTGAATCAATCAGATGTTCATTGGCAAACTTCAGACAGGCATGTATATGTGCTTTCTTGAGCAGGGGGATCTTGCGGGCGCTGCAGGATTTCAGTCCTTCACGGCGTAGTGTGTTACCACTTGTTATCTTGGTGACTATGGTCCCAGCTGCCTTGAGATCATTGACAAGATCCTCCAGTGTAGTTCTGGGCTGATTCCTCACCGTTCTCATGATCATTGCAACTCCACGAGGTGAGATCTTGCATGGAGCCCCAGGCCGAGGGAGATTGACAGTTATTTTGTGTTTCTTCCATTTACGAATAATCACACCAACTGTTGTCACCTTCTCACCAAGCTGCTTGGCAATGGTCTTGTCGCACATTCCAGCCTTGTGTAGGTCTACAATCTTGTCCCTGACATCCTTGGAGAGCTCTTTGGTCTTGGCCATGGTGGAGAGTTTGGAATCTGATTGATTGCTTCTGTGGACAGGTGACTTTTATACAGGTGACAAACTGAGATTAGGAGCACTCCCTTTAAGAGTATGCTCCTAATCTCAGCTCGTTACCTGTATAAAAGACACCTGGGAGCCAGAAATCTTTCTGATTGAGAGGGGGTCAAATATGTATTTCCCTCATTAAAATGCAAATCAATTTATAACATTTTTAACATGCGTTTTTCAGGATATTTTTGTTGTTATTCTGTCTCTCACAGTTCAAATAAACCTACCATTAAAATTATAGACTGATCATTTCTTTGTCAGTGGGCAAACGTACAAAATCAGCAGGGGATCAAATACTTTTTTCTCTCACTGTATTTATCAGATGTAATTGCGGGTGTAGCGAAATACTTGTGTTCCTAGCTCCAACAGTGCAGTAGTATCTAACAATTCACAACAATACACACAAATCTGAAGAAAAAGAATGCAGTTAAGAAATCTATAAATATTACTATGAGCAATGTTGGAGTTGTATTGACTAAAATAGAATATAATACAGTATTGCATTTTTTTGTCATGACGTTGGCCTGGGGGTTGGTTTATGAGAGTCATAAATACCTCTTCCCCACCCTTTTTCCTCTCTCTTTTCCCTACTGATGTTACATTTGCAAACCCCTTTGGTTAACATAGAGATTCTGGGAACATCAGAATGTGGGGGAAATTAACTATATTCTGGTAATCCGACCAATTGAACATATGCGGTGGTACTTAATGAATATGATGTCAGTTCGGTTGTCATCTGAGACATTCTCATCAATGATAAGATGACAAACTCTACAGTGGAAAGTCTACACATCAGAGTTATCGGATTCACATGGAATTGTTGTTAAATTTAAATGTTTGAATATTAAATTATTCGTGATGGGATGAAATGTGATTTTAGCTTCTAAAATGTGAGATTTGGGTTTACATAAGGTAGGGCTCTGCTCAATCAGTGGCCCGCCCCTGTGAAGGGACATGGGCTATAAAACTTTTCAAACACGCCCTCCTCTCCCTTCCTATATAAAGCCTTGACGACAATATAACCTCCTGTTCCGGGGATGTGAGGACGACGGTCTGATGTCAGAATGGTTCAGATAATAACTACAGAACGAAGCCAACATCAGCGTGAGCTTTGGTTGTGAATGGTATGAACTTCGAACTCTTATTCACTACAGAAGTGATACCTCCTAGCCGTTAAGTTATCAACAGCAGCTGCAAACGAGGGTTAGGAAGGAACAGACAGAGTATCCCGTCTATCACACAACGACGTTAATACAACGTATCCAATTGACCACCAGAAACATTCTTAAAGGACTCTGTTTGGCAACCCGGCCTTCCATCTACCACCAACCTACTGAAGCGCAGCTCAGAGTAAATATTTATTGCATTTTCTTTTTCCAAATGGGCGGTAATTTAGAATGCATAAGATACTGTATTTACGATAGCACAGCTTCACCCTTTGTTCCTCAGACTTCCCGCTCTTTCACTCAAAACAGCCCCTTTTCTTTTGTGTAACAAGCTACCATATCTGTTCCGCCCGCTAGGGACGTTTTCCTTTGACGTAATTTGTAATCAAGTTATGATTAATTATGTGTATGTGTAATTCTGTGTGATTAGTTAGGTATTTAGTAAATGCATAATTAAACCCAATTTTGTATTGCTGATTCAACTTGCCTAGTTAAATAAAGGTAAAATAAAAAAGCAGTATGTAAACATTATTAAAGTGACCAGGGTTCCATTATTAAAGTGACCAGTGATTCCATGTCTATGTATATAGGGCAGCAGCCTCGAAGGTGCAGGGTTGAGTAACCGGATGGTAGCCGGCTAGTAATGGCTATTAAACAGTCTGATGGCCTTGAGATAAAGCTGGGTCCGAGAGACTGAAAAACAGCTTCTAATGCATCTGTACTGATCTCTTTCTGGATGGTAGCGGGGTGAACAGGCCATGGCTTGGGGGTTGATGTCCTTGATGATCTTTTTTGCCTTCCTGTGACATCGGGAGCTGTAGGTGTCCTGGAGGCAGGCAGTGTGCCCTTGGTGATGCATTGGGCAGACTGCACCACCCTCTGGAGAGCCCTGCGGCAGTGCAGTTGCCGTACCAGGCGGTGATACAGCCCGACAGGATGCTCTCAATAGTGCATCTGTAAAGTTTGTGAGGGTCTTAGGGGCCAAGCCGAATTTCTTCAGCCTCCGGAGGTTTTAATAGTCACCGTGGGAACAACATCTGCAATACACTTCCTGATGAACTCAGTCACCGTGTCAGTGTATACATATCCCAGTCCCAATGTTCAAAACAATCTTGAAGCATGGATTCCGATTGGTCAGACCAGCGTTGAATAGACCTTAACACAGGTACTTCCTGTTTGGGTTTCTGCCTATTGGAAGGGATGAGCAAAATGGAGTCATGATCTTATTTGTCGAAGGGAGAGTGGGTGAGGGCCTTGTAGGCATCCCGGAAGTTGGAGTAGCAGTCGAGTGTACTATAGTCAATCTGTTGATAGAACTTCGGTATCATTTTCCTCAAATTTGCTTGGTTAAAATCCCCAGCTATAATAAATGCGGTCTCAGGATATGTGGTTTCCAGTCCAGGGCTGTCGTGGTATCGGCTTGAGGGGGAATATACACGGCTGTGACTATAACCGAAGATAATTATCTTGGGAGGTAATATGGTCGGCATTTGATTGTGAGGTATTCTAGGCCGGGTGAACAAAATGACTTGAGTTTCTGTGTGTTATCACAATCACACTATGAGTAGTTAATCATGAAACATACAACCCCGTCTTTCTTATTCCCGGAGAGTTCTTTATTCCTGTCTGCGCGATGTACTGAGAACTCAGCTGGCTGTGTGGACGCGGACAGTATATCCAGAGAGAGCCATGATTCCGTGAAACAGAGTATGTTACAGTCCCTGGTGTCTCTCTGGAAGGAGATCCTCGCCCTGAGCTCATCTACTTTAATGTTCAGAGACTGAACATTAGCGAGTAATATATTCGGAAGTGGTGGATGGTGTGCACGCTTCAAGAGGCTGACTAGAAGTCCTCTCTGAATATCTCTTCTCCACCGGTGGCGTCTTGGAGCAGCCTCTGGGATAAGTTCAATTGCCCTGGGGTGTACGAACAAAGGATCCAATTCGGGAAAGTCGTATTCCTGTTTGTAATGCTGGTGAGTTACCGTCGCTCTGATATACAAAAGTTATTTCCGGCTGTATATAATAACACAAAAAACTTTCTGGGCTAATAATGTAACAAATAACACACAACAAAAACAAAACACTGCAAAGTTGCTTAGGAGCTAGAAGCAGAGCTGCCATGTCTGTTGGTGCCATCTTGCCAGTAATATCCTGGCTCTGTTGAGCTCATCCATGTTATCTATGAACACATGTCAGCAAGAACTGTAGGAGCCCTATGAACACTTACAGGGCCCATTTCCCTTCTCGATGCAGGCGTATCAAAGCTCACTTTCACCTTCATTTCTTCAAAGAATGAAATGGTAATTTTGGTCCAAAACCCCAACTCGTACGTTTTTGCCTCCATCTGTGCACCGTTGAAACTCTATTGTTGTCTTTTCTCTTCCTCACTTGAATCTCTTTCTCTCTCTCTCTCTCTCTCTCTCTCTCTCTTGCTCTTTTATCTTCTCTCTCTTTCTCTCTGTCTCTGTTCAGAGGAAGCGTGGAAAGTATCTGCTTCTTCATGTATTTGTTTTTTTGTTATTATTATTTATTTATTTCTATTGTTGTTGGTCTTGCTCAGCCATGGGGTCTGCTTGGCTGCTATCATCTATTTACTGGGGACCTCCTGCTGGGAGCTAGCGCAGGGAGCGCGTGTGTGTGTAACACTTCATTGTGGCTGTGTAGCTAGCTGAGCAGCAGGAGGCCTGCCATCGTCACCAGCCCTGTGACAGCAGGTCTGATCAAACAACACTGGCACAAACTATCACCAGCCAGCTGGGCAGGCGAGACTCAGTAGGCTGGGCAGTAACAACAATGTCAATCTACCAATACTTTACACTACCTGCATAGACAACCTTGTTTTAAGTTGATTCTGCTTTACCCACAAGATAGCTTAATTGTGTCAAGGTAATCTATCTTGAAAGGAAGCAAAACTATCTCCCAATGTGGCATGGTAGGTAATTGACCTTGGTAAGATTGACATATATTACAGTGTCCTCTGTGTTCAGTCAGACCACTAGTGGCCAGATTGAGTGACAGCAGAGGGAATAGGCTCTGCTGTCAAGACATCCTGATTACCATTCTGTGATTACCATACTCCCTCCTCCCGGTCCACTTCAGGGCCATCTGCTAGCTGACACATCACAACTTCATCTAACACTGACTGCTTCTCTGACCCATCTCTGACTGGGTTCTGTTCTCAGTTGTTGACTGGTTATTATATCTGGATGCTACCTTTTGACCTTATATTGTTCAATCCCATATTATAATAACTTTTTCATGTTTATTGCTTCTAGGTCCTAATAATTTCCTCTTCCTCCTCCTCCCCTCTCTCCTCTCCTCCCTCCTTGCCCAGGCATCGGCACCAGAGATGGTACAGCGGAGAAGGATAAGGACTTCCGTGGTAAAGCCCAGAAGCAGGTCCAGTTTAACCCAGGTCAGAGCACGGCTACATGGAGGGTGAGGATCCTGCAGGATGGAGTGTACGAGCAGTCTGAGACCTTCCAGATTGTTCTGTCAGAACCTGTCATGGCTGCCCTGGAGTTCCCTGACACAGGCACTGTGGAGATCCTCGACCCAGCTGATGGTATGTACTACAGGTCCATGATCCAGAGGAGCTTGTTTTAACAGTCTAAACAGTGTAGTGTTCAAATGACTAATGGTTTATAAGTCATTACTACAGGTAGGTTATTCATCAGTCTTAGCAGAGATGATTGGTCTGAGGTTATCTCTATGGGAGAGGCAGGGTTTTATAGTAGGTGGGTGAGAACATCCAGGTCAGTGGATAACAACACATGGACCTTTCTCAGCCTCATTAGTGTGGCTCATGTTAGTGACGCTGCTCTCTGTTAGTGAAGCTGCTCTCTGCCTCTTATCAATCCCTGGCTTGGCCCCAGAGCATAACCACAGCATGAAATCATGATGAGACTGAGAGTCACGTTTTAGAGCTGGGTTTAGCCTACCTGCCTGAGTAAAGGGAGACCGGATACTATCATATTGGTCACATCATGGAAACCAACATGGGTGTTATACTTGGATTAAGGTTGCAAAATTCCCACATTTCCTGCTTATTCCCTCAATCACTCCTGATTCCAGGAATCTTCCAACCGGGATTGCTGGAAAACCTGGTAATTTTGGGACGGTTTCTGGAGTTTTCCAACCCCAGGTTAGATATAGTGATCAGCAACACTGTAACAATAATATATATGGGAAGTTGTTTTCTCCAGAAAGGTAAATAAACAAATACGGTTAAATTGGGTATGGAGAATCCCAGGGTTAGGGTCAGGTCCAGGGTATGGATGGAGAACACTAGACTGGAGCCTTCCCAGGGCTCTCGTTGTTTTACACGAGGGCTGTGTCCCAACTGACACCATATTCCCTATTGGTACTGATCGAAAGTAGGGCACTACATAGGGAATAGGATGCTATTAGTGACGTAGTTAAAGTATCTAAATACAGTTCAGACAAACAAGGTTTTTAAAAACAGCAGCTCAGCCATTCATTCCCCTGTGATACTGTAGTTGGAAGGCTGAGTGAGGGAAGCTCTTGCATAATTTACATATAAATTATGCCTCTCCTCTCCTTGCCCCCCTGGGGTCCCTCTGTGTGAGAGGAGGAATATTCTGTCAACAACTAACATTGGTTAAAATATATGGAGGATGATGGTACTGTTTGTCTCACAAAACACTCTAGTCCCTTGAGGGAACTGATAACTTGCAGCTATCACTATTAAGATTTTAACATTACACACTAAAACATCATTCTGCTTCCTGACCATACTATTTTAGATTTCCATGATTTCCCAGCTTCTCAGAGTATGCCTGTTTCTCAAATGGAACCCTATTCCGTTTTTAGTGCACTACTTTTGATCAGAGCCCTATGGGAATAGGGTGTCATTTGGGACTTGTCTTACAACTGACCCAGTTTCTAGCAGCTCCTTTAAATGTGAATCTCTTCAACTCAGAAGAGTTCAAGTTTAGTCAGAGAGAGAGAGAGAGGGGAGAAACTATCCACATTAACGCCTGTCAGCTTGGAGCTTAAAGTATGTTCTGCCTTGGCAGGAGCTAGTATTAAGGGCTATAAGCTTGAAGGTTCAGCCAGCCTGAGTAGGAGATAGAACATCTACTTGTCTACAACAGGTGCTGGGCAGGGCAGGGAGCCATTGGTCCAGTGTCCTGGTCAGTCAGTAATTGGTCAGGTATGACTGTTGGGATTTTGAGAGTTCTGGCCCTGCTGGCACCTTATTAGCACAGATGTCCAGATTCACAATTAGTGTAAAGAATAGGTTTTAAGAAGAATAAACGTAACAGTGATAGACATTTTTATAATATTATCTCTATGTGAGGTAGGTACTTCTTAGTGTAGGCCTCTGGAATATATCTCAGGTCAAGTAACTTAGACACAGTCATGCTATGCAGAATAAAGGAGGAGAGGAGAGATAAGGAGAGGACAGAACAGGGGGGGTGACTTTATAACAGACTGTAAAAAAGACCAATGGTTTGAACAGGTCTCTGCTTGCTAACAGAATCAAGACATGTCAGGTTTATTATCCAGGCCCACGTTTACTGTTCTTCTTCGCATGCAAAGTCTACAGCACGGAAGCTGGACTTTTCCTATTAACAATTCACTAAATGTATATGTATTTCCCTGATTGGTCCCTGTGCGTCAACTGTCAGAGAGCCTTCTGGGTAGTTGTCTGTGCCAACCACTGATGTTAGACATCATATCCTCTGGATGGATCCTAAATGACGCCCTATTCCCAATATAGTGCCCTACTTTTGACCAGGACCTGCATAGGGCTCAGGTCAAAGGGAGTGTACTATAGAAGGAATAGGGTGCCATTTGCGACGCAGACTGTGTGTTCTGATAGTCTGCCTCTGTTCACTGGGTCAACACATCCTTTATAGAACTCTGTTAAGCCCTCAGAGAGGAGACTGGACCAGAGCACCAGCAGCAACATACTGTAACTCAGACAGAAATATTTAACGCATTGTTGTACCCTCTTCTCATCAGCGTAGCTTGTGTATTAAGTACGTACGCAGTGAGTAGGATGTGAGGGTTTATCTCTCTTTGTCTCTCCCCCTGCCTCTCTCGCTCTGTCTCACCCCCCCTGCCTCTCTCGCTCTGTCTC
The DNA here is from genome assembly GCF_036934945.1 of Oncorhynchus masou masou. Classification (NCBI taxonomy): domain Eukaryota; kingdom Metazoa; phylum Chordata; class Actinopteri; order Salmoniformes; family Salmonidae; genus Oncorhynchus; species Oncorhynchus masou. The sequence continues at coordinate 60,089,649 of NC_088220.1, forward strand.
ACCCCCCCTGCCTCTCTCGCTCTGTCTCACCCCCCCTGTCTCTCTCGCTCTGTCTCACCCCCCCTGCCTCTCTCGCTTTGTCTCACCCCCCTCTCCTCCCCTCTGTCTCACCCCCTTTCTGTTTCCCTGTCTCACCCCTCCTGCCTCTCTCGCTTTGTCTCACTCCCCTCCCCCTTTCTTTCCCTGTCCCCCAGAGTCGACAGTGTTCATCCCGTCTGCAGTCTACCCTGTAGAGGAGGACATTGGGGAGCTGCTGATCCCAGTACGCAGGAGTGGTGACATCACACAGGAACTCATGGTCATCTGCTACACACAGCAAGGTACGGTCCACACACACACACACACACACACACACACACACACACACACACACACACACACACACACACACACACACACACACACACACACACACACACACACACACACACACACACACACACACGGAGCTTCAGGTAATGTCCCTGCTAGAGTCCTCTCCATCTCTCCTTCTTTTCTCATCCATCTCTCCTTTCCTCTCTCCTACAGCCACAGCTACAGGGACCATCCCCACTACAGTCCTGTCCTACTCTGATTACATATCCAGACCTGAGGAACACAACAGTGTCCTGCGCTTTGATAAGGGCGAGATGGAGAAGTCCTGTCGTGTGGTGATCATAGATGACTCTCTGTATGAAGAGGAGGAGAGCTTCAACGTTACCCTCAGTATGCCCATGGGAGGCTGTCTGGGACAGGAGTACCACACTGCCAGGGTCACCATCATACCTGACCTGGATGATGGTAAGCTGACCCTTCGCTTTTCAACTTTGACCTTTCAAATGCTCGCCTGGAGGACAGGATAACAGTTATCAGCTGAGGGAAGTGTTAATATCACTCTTGACTAGGTATGCGTCCCAAATGGAACCCTATTCCCCACGTAGGGCACTACTTTCGACCAGGTTAGTTCACTCTATAGGGAATAGGGTGCTTTGTTTTTACAACTGTCACCTCTGGAAGATAATGTTAAGACAACAATGTTAGCAGACTTTTAAACGTTGCTTATAAGCAAAAGAGACAGTTGAGATGGTGTGTAAAAAGGTACATTTACACATGAATATTATTCATGAAACGTCTAGAACCGATAGATCAGGGGACCTTCAAAGGGTACTCAAACACACACCTATACACGAAGAGTAGAAGTGAAGAACCCTCCTCAGAAAAAGTGAATTCATGACTTACCAATAGAAACAGGCTCCCCTCTATTGGATGTGGTTTTGTTTATGTATTGGTTAGATGAGCAGCAAACCGTAAACTTTGAATGAATTCATGAAAGAAAAAATAATTGGTATGATAAATGACGTGTTGTTGCTATGCTGACTGATACAGGGAAGCATGAGGTACACAGATGATGTAGTACCAACTGAATGAAACCAATAGAGAAATAGTGTCTTGTTTGTGTATGTACATGTGTGCAATGTGCTTTGGTCCAAAGTAGATCACTATGTAAGGAGTAGGGTGACATTTACCCTGTGTGTCTCCTCTTGCTGAAGGGAAGCCCTTATTGCAAGGCTCATATCCACATCTGATAGTCTCCTGTGCCTCCTATCTAACAAACAGCCTTTGTTCAACAGCACCTCTTGACCATTGCTTTCTTGCATATCTGCCTGACTAGTTCCCTATCTACCTTCTCCCTATAGACTGTGTGTGTGTGTGTGTGTGTGTGTGTGTGTGTGTGTGTGTGTGTGTGTGTGTGTGTGTGTGTGTGTGTGTGTGTGTGTGTGTGTGTGTGTGTGTGTGTGTGTGTGTGTCCTTGACATCTAAAGGAAGCAACGCTGTGAAGGGTGACAGGCAGGGAACAGTCGATTTGAAAATCCCTTGGTATAATCGCTGAATCTTCCGTTTCAAACTTTCATCAAAACTTTCTGTCTGCACACACACGCACCATCAAAAGTTTGAAACAGAGCTAATTGGGTCGAAGTAACTCTCCACAGCATTCCAGAACCTCGCTGCTGTAGTTTGAGTCGGAACAGTATTGGAGGAGGCCTGTAGACGGAAAGAAAACCTTGTCTATGCACATCATTAAGATACATTAAACATGGTTAGATCTACACCAGTTGGGCATCTCAAATGACACCCCTTTCCCGAAATTGTGCATGTCCCAAATGGCACCCTATTCCCTATATAGTACACTTAATTTGCTCAGAACCCTATGGGCCCTGGTCAAAGGTAGTGCACCATGTAGGGAATAGGGTGCCATTTTAGACACAGCCCTGGTTTGACCTACTATCTCAGACTGAATGAGGATTCACCAGATGTTCTCTCACAGGGTGGACCATCTAGACAGGACGACTCCCCTCTTACCAAATGTATCTCTCTAACAGTCTCTCTCATAAATCTGCCTTGGACAGGAAAGTAAATGATAGTTGAGCTCCACTCCCTAGTCAAGACAAGAACCATGACGTTCTGGAGGATATCAATCAAATGCAGTACATAGACTGTATGACATATTCGTCTGTTTGCGAGCATGGTTTTGTGTTATCTCTTATTTTAAACAACCTGTTTTTTTAGAATAGAAACACAACACATAGATCTCCAATTCAAGTATCCCGAATACTTTGGGGCATGTATTTATCTATTCCCTGTTTAATGTCCAAATAGTTTCTCAGCCACTGAGTCTCAGACCGTAGTGACGTTCTTGGTCACATATTCCCTGTGTGTTGACTGAAACTGGCAGGAAATTATGTCACATATTTCAACCTGTGGGATAGAGAGCTTAGTGAATGATAAGTGTTCCGACTGCATTACTCAGATTGGGTTGCAGGTTCTCTTGTAGCCTCCTTGGTAACAGAGGCGGGCACACTACTTCAAGTGTGTGTGTGTGCGTGCGTGTGCGTGCGTGCGAGACCTGGCTGCCACATGAGGAAGGGGTTACATGCTTGAGATGGCTCTCTGCTGTACAGTAGCTCCTTCCCCCTACTGTTCCTTGGTGTCAGAGTAGCTGTTGGGATGCTAAACTAAAGCTTTAACGGTTTAATAGTCTGTACCCCTGTATAACAACCCTATAATAGTCTGTAACCCTGTATAACAGCCCTGTATAACAGCCATATAATAGTCTGTAACCCTGTATAACAGCCCTGTATAACAGCCATATAATAGTCTGTAACCCTGTATAACAGCCCTGTATAACAGCCCTATAATAGTCTGTAACCCTGTATAACAGCCCTGTATAACAGCCATATAATAGTCTGTAACCCTGTATAACAGCCCTGTATAACAGCCCTATAATAGTCTGTAACCCTGTATAACAGCCCTGTATAACAGCCATATAATAGTCTGTAACCCTGTATAACAGCCCTGTATAACAGCCATATAATAGTCTGTAACCCTGTATAACAGCCCTGTATAACAGCCATATAATAGTCTGTAACCCTGTATAACAGCCCTGTATAACAGCCATATAATCGTCTGTAACCCTGTATAACAGCCCTGTTTAACACCCCTATATAACAGCTTTGTTTAACAGCCCTATTATAGTCTGTACCCTTGTATAACACCCCTTTAATAGTCTATACCCCTTTATAACATCCATGTATAATAGCTTTGTTTAACAGCCCTATTATAGTCTGTACCCTTATATAACACCCCTTTAATAGTCTGTACCCCTTTATAACAGCCATGGAATGTAGCTCACCTCTAATCCTTTTCAGAATGTCATAGTTTCACAGTGAAACAGAGTTCTATTCAGCAGGAAGTCTTGACGTAGTGGGGGGAGAGTTTCTAGACAATACACAGTCCGTATGAACCTAAGATTCTCACACACACTCTAACACACAATGATCTGTGGTGCGTTCCGAATCACACCTTATTCCCTCCTGTAGGTACGACCTGACAGGTACTCAATCTACAGTACTGCTCTTCTCCTTCAACAGATAGGCCTTTCTATCTCTCCTCCTTAGTTTATCTAACAGAGCTCAGTCCATTCCATTATCACCACCTCCTTTATCTATAGGCTGACATCAGCCCTGTCTCTCCAGAACTTTCTCTCCATCCTTCCATCTCATCGTATCCTGGCACCTTAAACCCCCTCAGCACCTGATCCAGGATGCCCTGGGGAGGTGCCTCACTGTTTTACCTCATGCCCTCTTTGTGTTGATCAGGTTACAGCTCCTGACGTCACTAGTGGGGAGGGTTAGGCAGCTTGTCAGACAGTATCTTCAGGTTATGGTTTCCTCTCTTGACTCTTTGTCTTAATCTGATTCTTGACGCCATGCAGACAGAATCAGGATTCCATTCAAGATATCAATAATAAGTAGGTATTTCCCCCTTTCCTACCTGCCCCCTCTGTGTGTGTGTCATTCTATACATGAACCCGTATGGACCACTCCACCCGAACAACTGATATGCAGGAGGGAGAGGATCCTGGTTGTCAGTCACACGCCTTGTTGAGGCCTCAGGCCACGGCTCTGAGAACACGATGATGTCCAATGTCATGACTGGGGATGTATTAAGGCATGTCAACTGTTGTTTTGGTTGTAAATGAACTAGAACAATGACAGTGTTCCATACCAAGACACAGAACATGCCAAAACTTAAGTTCATGCCAAGAGGAACTTTAGTTCCATACATTTGGAATGATCTGTTTGATATTTTGCTACATTCTAGAACAAATGTCTGGTCCAGTCTGTAGTGTGACTGTATTAAACTAACACGGTGGTTTCCGTACCAGCATTGCGAGAACACTGCCTTGCCTGTCAGTCACAAAGCATGGAAATACAGATTACAGCCCGCGCTCTCTCAAACTGTGACCAAAGGGTGAGGTAGTATGTATAGCCTGGCAACGATTGTCAGTGCAGTTAGCTAAACCTCATACAGGTGTGGTACCAGGCTAGTAGTGTGAGTTATCAGGTGTTTATCAGTGGGTACACAGTGACGGGTACGAAAGGCCTTTGGCCTGTAACCACCTTAAACTTCTGACCCTTCAACACTGGAACACTTCACGTCCGCTGGAAACCCAGTTAGCTAATCTCATCTCAGGGCTTATAGGAAATCTGTCTCCCCTGTTTACCTTCCTACCGGCCTCTCAAACATCCTTGACCCGCTATCTAAACATTAATACACAGTTAACTCACAATGAAAAGAATAGCTGTCAAATCAGAGTTAAGAAATAAATCAATCATTGATATTACTGACTGTTGTTCTCCCAGACCCTGGGTACATTCCAAATGATACCCTATTCCCTATGGAGCCTAATCAAAAGTAGTGTACTATACATTACCAGGGATTATAAGCATGTAATCCTGCTTCCTTTCCTCCACACATGACACAGATACTCAGGCAGTACAGGCAGAGAGTGGAATCAGCCTTTCTCCCCTGTGTTTTGTGCTGTAGAAGTGGCAGTCTTTTGGCATGGTACGTGCATGCATGTGTAGCACCTGTCCCTGCCAGTGAGGGTCCTTTGTCCTGTTGTGCCTCTCTGGGCTGACCTGGTCCCATTAAAGAGACAGGGGCCTTAGGAGGTAACTGTTCCCCCCTGCCTGAATTCCACTCCCAGCTCTTTCACTTCCAAAGAGAAAAGTATGTACATTCGAGCTGTATATTCAGGAGATGCAGCCAGTGTCTCTTCTAACCAAACACAACCAGAGATACAAACCAACTAAAAATGTATTATCGGTACCGTGTGTAGACTGTATTTGATCTCAGTCAGTAAAGGGCAACTCGGGTACTTGATGTCTGCTGCTTTTCCCTTGTTATTGCCAGGAATATGATCGCTCATGGTGTACACACACCTGGTTTGTTTCCCAGGTTTAAAACGCTGAACAGAACAAAATTTCACTCAGGCCCCCAAGGACCGGAGCTGCCTTTCCCTGCCTGATTATAATCATTATTTACTAGGATCGTGTGTTTAACAGACGGGTGGTAGGTTTTATTGGAATATAGAAATGATACTGACCTACTGTAGAGCTTGCTGAACATGCAGTCTAGCCCTGTAGGTGTAATTGTAACACTATAGTTAACACTACGCTACCTCTCCCTAAAATGCTGCAGCACATCTGTTGCTATCAGTGTGACCTGGAATCCAGGTGAATCCAGGTGAGTCCAGATGGGTCCAGGGAGGTAATAACAGGGTTTAGGGTCAACCCACTACTCTTTTCTCCTCTCATCCTCGTCCAGGACCCAGACCCGTCCCACTCACCAGAACCATAATCATACCTTACAGACCTTAGAGTGTTTTTGGAGATTTACAGACCAGTAACAGCACTGCATAAATACAAGACTGTAATTCTGCTCTACAAGCATTCTCATGTTTTACTGTCCCACGCCATTCCCCACCCCTCCCCGGTGGCTCCATACCACACCTCTCCCCGGTGGCTCCATACCACACCTCTCCCTGGTGGCTCCATACCACACCTCTCCCCGGTGGCTCCATACCACACCTCTCCCCGGTGGCTCCATACCACACCTCTCCCCGGTGGCTCCATACCACACCTCTCCCCGGTGGCTCCATACCACACCTCTCCCCGGTGGCTCCATACCACACCTCTCCCCGGTGGCTCCATACCACACTTCTCCCCGGTGGCTCCATACCACACCTCTCCCCGGTGGCTCCATACCACACCCCTCCCCGGTGGCTCCATACCACACCCCTCCCCGGTGGCTCCATACCACACCTCTCCCCGGTGGAGATGGAGTTTGTCTGCTGTACAAACCAACCTTATCTGATTACTACAGCTGCAAGTCTGGGACTCGGCGCACACACTCGCACACACACAGATCTGATTACAGCAGTAGCGTGGAGAATGAGCTGAGACAGTCTAAAGCCTGCCTTGTTTGATTTGTCTTTTGGGAAAGACACTGGCAGCTGCATAAACCCTGACACCACACACTCTTTGTCAAGGTTTGATCTCGACTCACACACGCACTTTGTAGCATCCCAAATGGAGCCCTATTCTCTATATGGTGCACTTCTTCTGACCAGAGCCCGTCAAAAGTAGTGCACTATATAAGGGAGAGGGTGCCGTTTGTGACATATCCTTTGTCAAGGTTTGTTCTCGACCTAGATAAAGGAGGACAGGTGTATTTGTCCTGTGTGTGCACCCTGTAAGCCTATTACCAATTCAAAGCACTTTCATACCTGACAACAATGCCTTCAACTGCCAATCTTCAGGCTTTGTCTACCTTAACAGTTTTCCTTCTGCTTGTCTAACTGACTAATACAATGAGTTGATGATATCCAATCCTTGAAAAGTGTTACGGTATTCTTTGAGTCCAAGATAAGTACATAAGGTGTTAGAAGATAAATAATTTACATCTTTTTACACCTGTCTGATAAACAGATATCAGCCTGTCTGATAAACATAGGTATCAGCCTGTCAGACAAACATAGATATCAGCCTGTCAGACAAACATAGATATCAGCCTGTCTGATAAACATAGGTATCAGCCTGTCAGACAAACATAGATATCAGCCTGTCTGATAAACATAGGTATCAGCCTGTCAGACAAACATAGATATCAGCCTGTCTGATAAACATAGCTATCAGCCTGTCGAACAAACATAGATATCAGCCTGTCAGACAAACATAGATATCAGCCTGTCAGACAAACATAGATATCAGCCTGATAGACAAACATAGATATCAGCCTGATAAACAGGTATCAGCCTGTCAGACAAACATAGATAAACATAGGTATCAGCCTGTCTGACAAACATAGATATCAGCCTGTCTGATAAACATAGATATCAGCCATGTCTGACAAACATAGATATCAGCCATGTCAGACAAACATAGATATCAGCCTGTCTGATAAACATAGATATCAGCCTGTCTGACAAACTGATAAACATAGGTATCAGCCTGTCTGATAAACATAGGTATCAGCCTGTCTGATAAACATAGGTATCAGCCTGTCTGATAAACATAGATATCAGCCTGTCAGACAAACATAGGTATCAGCCTGTCTATCATAGGTATCAGCCCTGTCTGATAAACATAGATATCAGCCTGATCATAGCTATCACAAACATAGATATCAGCCTCTGATAAACATAGTATCAGCCTGTCTGATAAACATAGGTATCAGCCTGTCTGATAAACATAGGTATCAGCCTGTCAAACATAGATATCAGCCTGTCTGATAAACATAGGTATCAGCCTGTCTGATAAACAAACATAGTCTATCAGCCTGTCTGAACAAACATAGCTATCAGCCTGTCTGATAAACAAACATAGATATCAGCCTGATAAACAGACAAACATAGATAAACATAGGTATCAGCCTGTCTGACAAACATAGATATCAGCCTGTCTAGGATAAACATAGATATCAGCCTGTCTGATAAACATAGATATCAGCCTGTCTGATAAACATAGATATCAGCCATGTCAAGATATCAGCCTGTGTAAACATAGATATCAGCCTGTCTGATAAACAATATCAGCCTGTCTGATAGCTATCAGCCTGTCTGATAAACATAGATATCAGCCTGTCTGATAAACATAGATATCACTGATAAACATAGGTATCAGCCTGTCTGATATATCAGCCTGTCTGATAAACATATCAGATAAACAGATATCAGCCTGTCTGATAAACATAGCTATCAGCCTGTCTGATAAACATAGATATCAGCCTGTCTGATAAACAAACAGATATCAGCCTGTCCTGTCTGATAAACATAGATATCAGCCTGTCTGACAAACATAGATATCATCTGATAAACATAGATATCAGCCTGTCTGAGCCTGTCTGATAAACATAGCTATCAGCCTGTCTGATAAACATAGATATCAGCCTGTCTGATAAACATAGGTATCAGCCTGTCTGACAAACATAGATATCAGCCTGTCTGACAAACATAGATATCAGCCTGTCTGACAAACATAGATATCAGCCTGTCTGATAAACATAGATATCAGCCTGTCTGATAAACATAGCTATCAGCCTGTCTGATAAACATAGCTATCAGCCTGTCTGATAAACATAGCTATCAGCCTGTCTGATAAACATAGCTATCAGCCTGTCTGATAAACATAGCTATCAGCCTGTCTGATAAACATAGCTATCAGCCTGTCTGAGCCTGTCTGATAAACATAGCTATCAGCCTGTCTGATAAACATAGAAACATAGCTATCAGCCTGTCTGATAAACATAGCTATCAGCCTGTCTGATAAACATAGTCTATCATAGATATCAGCCTGTCTGATAAACATAGCTATCAGCCTGTCTGATAAACATAGCTATCAGCCTGTCTGATAAACATAGCTATCAGCCTGTCGGATAAACATAGCTATCAGCCTGTCTGATAAACATAGCTATCAGCCTGTCGGATAAACATAGCTATCAGCCTGTCGGATAAACATAGCTATCAGCCTGTCGGATAAACATAGATATCAGCCTGTTGGACAAACATAGCTATCAGCCTGTCTGATAAACATAGATATCAGCCTGTCGGACAAACATAGATATCAGCCTGTCTGATAAACATAGCTATCAGCCTGTCGGATAAACATAGATATCAGCCTGTCGGACAAACATAGCTATCAGCCTGTCTGATAAACATAGCTATCAGCCTGTCGGACAAACATAGATATCAGCCTGTCTGACAAACATAGATATCAGCCTGTTGGACAAACATAGCTATCAGCCTGTCTGATAAACATAGCTATCAGCCTGTCGGACAAACATAGATATCAGCCTGTCTGATAAACATAGCTATCAGCCTGTCGGATAAACATAGATATCAGCCTCAGCCTGTCGGACAAACATAGGTATCAGCCTGGACAGATATCAGCCTGTCTGATAAACATAGCTATCAGCCTGTCTAAACATAGCTATCAGCCTGTCGGATAAACATAGCTATCAGTCCTGTGTCTGATAAACATAGGTATCAGTCTGATAAACTGATATCAGCCTGTCTGATAAACATAGATATCAGCCTGTCTGATAAACATAGCTATCAGCCTGTCGGATAAACATATCAGCTATCAGTCTGATAAACATGTATCGGATAAACATAGCTATCAGCCTGTATCAGCCGGATAAACATAGCTATCAGCCTGTCGGATAAACATAGCCTGTCTGATAAACATCAGCCTGTCTGATAAACATAGGTATGTTGTCTGATAAACATAGATATCAGCCTGTCTGATAAACATAGATATCAGCCTGTCTGATAAACATAGATATCAGCCTGTCGGACAAACATAGATATCAGCCTGTCGGACAAACATAGATATCAGCCTGTCTGATAAACATAGATATCAGCCTGTCTGACAAACATAGCTATCAGCCTGTCGGACAAACATAGATATCAGCCTGTCTGATAAACATAGCTATCAGCCTGTCTGATAAACATAGGTATCAGCCTGTCTGATAAACATAGCTATCAGCCTGTCGGACAAACATAGATATCAGCCTGTCTGACAAACATAGATATCAGCCTGTTGGACAAACATAGCTATCAGCCTGTCTGATAAACATAGCTATCAGCCTGTCATGATAAACATAGCTATCAGCCTGTCTGTCTGATAAACATAGCTATCAGCCTGTCTGATAAACATAGCTATCAGCCTGATAAACATAGATATCAGCCTGTCTGATAAACATAGCTATCAGCCTGTCTGATAAACATAGCTATCAGCCTGTCTGACAAACATAGCTATCAGCCTGTCGGACAAACATAGCTATCAGCCTGTCGGACAAACATAGCTATCAGCCTGTCGGATAAACATAGCTATCAGCCTGTCGTACAAACATAGATATCAGCCTGTCGGACAAACATAGATATCAGCCTGTCTGATAAACATAGATATCAGTCATTTTGCTTCACACTGTATTATTTCACATGCTTTGAAAAGCTCTTCATGTATAATTTCCTCTTGCAGTGTTTATTTATATTAAGTCAATGCATCAGATAAAAGGAGTGCTTTAGTTACTACAGTACTATTACAGTACTGCTACAGTATTGTTTTATCAGATGGACAGATTAGTTCTATGCAGAGCTATTTGTCAGCCAGTATTAGCCTCTTCTCCTCTTCTCTCTTCCTATTTATCTGTGTCACTTTGAGATGAGAAACCCAGCTAACTAACAGCCTAAATGTGTGATCATCATCGTCATGGAAACAGGGTATATGCCTGTGGCGATATCACCACCATTGAATTCATTCATGTATTCACTGTGGCTGAAATGGCGTCCTGTGTAGGGCACTTCTTTGGCCTCTCTCTGGTCAAAAATAGTGTGCTATATAGGACATATGGTTCCATTTGGGACAGAACCGAGCAGCTTCATTAAATAGTACCCGCAAAACACCAGTCTCAACGTCAACAGTGAAGAGGCGACTCCGGGATGCTGGCCTTCTAGGCAGAGTTGTAAAGAAAAAGCCATATCTCAGACTGGCCAATAGAAAGAAAAGATTATGGTGAGACACAGACACTGGACAGAGGAACTATGTCTAGAAGGCCAGCATCCCTGAGTCACCTCTTCACTGTTAAAGTTGAGACTGGTGTTTTGCGGGTACTATTTAATGAAGCTGCCAGTTGAGTACTTGTGAGGTGTCTGTTTATCAAACTAGACACTCTAATGTACTTGTCCTCTTGCTCAGTTGTGCACCGGGGCCTTCCACTCATCTATCTATTTTGGTTAGAGCCAGTTTGCGCTGTTCTGTGAAGGGAGTAGTACACAGCGTTGTACCAGATCTTCAGTTTCTTGGCAATTTCTCGCATGAAATAGCCTTCATTTCTCAGAACAAGAATAGACTGACGAATTTCAGAAGAAAGTTCTTTGTTTCTGGCCATTTTGAGCCTGTAATCGAACCCACAAATGCTGATGCTCCAGATACTCTACTAGTCTAAAGAAGACAAGTTGTATTGCTTCTTTAATCAGAACAACAGTTTTCAGATGTGCTGGCTTCATTTCAAAAGGGGTTTCTAATGATCAATTAGCCTTTTTAAAATGATAAACTTGGATTAGCTAACACAGCGTGCCATTGGAACACAGGAGTGATGGTTGCTGATAATGGGCATCTGTAGGCCTATGTAGATATTCCATTAATTATCTGCCGTTTCCAGCGACAATAGTCATTTGCATTAACAATGTCTACACTGTATTTCTTATCAATTTGATGTTATTTTAATGGACAAGAAATGTTTTTCTTTCAAAAACAAAGACATTTTGACCCCAAACTTTTGAATGGTAGTGTATAACTCCAGTTCCTCTGTGATGGACCAGGCTTCTGCTGTTCAGTAGTCTGGAGAGAAGGGTTGGTTTGATCCATTTTCACACACCAAAAAAATGAGTAAAATCCTCATTGAAATAATTCAGAGCCAACAACTGCCACTCCAATTTTACCTCAAAGTTGTTTATTTTCCCAGAATATACAGTAAATGAGCCCAGGGTCCCGCTCTTACTGTGAGGGCCGTTACACTCAATCAACACCCTCCCTGTGTTTCTGGTTGTTTGAGTCAGCTGTGATGTTAGTTGACAGAAACTTCCCAGGAGACAGCCCAGTTCACAGCACGCAAAGTACAGAGAGGGAAAGAGGAACAAAGAGAGCGAGAAGAAGAGGGTGAGAGAGAGTCAGAGGAACAGAACAGTGTGGGGGAGATTGACTGCAGCGGAATCTGGGCTCAGGAAAGTACTAATTGCAGACAGGCGGGCCTGGAATCCTCCAACTCCTCTGCGTACGCGCACACACACACACACACACACACACAAACCCTCCTCAACCACAGTCGACTAAACTGCACCGGCTCCTTTCAACCAGACACGGAAATAGAGGGATGCCTGCAGGCTTCTAGTCTTTACATTTATATTCTGTAATAACATCCCCTCAAATGTACCAAACTGTAATGCGGGGACTATAAGTGCTGGAAATGACTTGTGTTGAGTTTAGTGCCGGCTAGTGGCTCAATGTGCAGTCATTTAGCTATGTCGTCAGAAGTAACTGTATTTGAAATGTGGGTTATTACAAATTCAACTCAAAAGTTACATCAGACGGTTTCCAGCTGTGAAACTGACTCAAACAAGATCCTGATGTTCGGCATCTTCCTGTGTTTCCTCTCCTCCACAGCTCCAGGATTCTACTTCGGAGACACAGACTACCGTGTGGATGAGAGTGATGGTTATGTGGAGGTCAAGGTGTATAGGACAGGCACTGACCTCTCTAAAACAGCCACAGTCACTGTACGCTCCAGGAAAACAGACCCTGTCTCTGCTGAAGGTAGAGACAATCCAGTCATTAGATCATTTATTTTGGTACTGTCCATACGTCGCTCGTTTTTGGTCACAGGTCCAGGAATGGCTGAAGAATTGCAACATTTACCTAGAACTAATTTACCTAGCAATACTGGGTGATTTGAAAAGTCATAGTCAATCAATCAATAATATAATAATTATTTTAGCAAAAATGTTTACCTTTAATTTACAATCTGTAGAAGCTATGAGAATAGAAAGGTTCAGTACTTTTGTGAAGCATCACAGCACAGTTGAATAATATATAGCAAATATAAATGTAATATGGATGGTGTTAAGAGATGAATGGGAGGGGTTGAATGGATCTGAAGGGTGGGACTAATAACAACAAGATAACCTATGTAAAATGTACGGGGTCTGTAAAATGTATATAAGTTCAGAAATGTTGTGAAAGAGCACCATTACAAATAGAAATTAAACTGGATGGACATCAGAAATAGCGGAAGGACTAAAAACAAACAAAATATAACTGTTGTAAAATAGATTGTCTGTAAAATGTGTATAATATTTATAAACTGAAAGTAGAAGCCTAAGTGTTATTGTTTATTAGTTTACTCTAATTGGAGGAGGGGTGGTAGGGTTTGCGGGGGAAAATAAAGATATATTCAAAAAAGTATGTATATACAGTGGGCAAAGAATTATTTAGTCAGCCACCAATTGTGCAAGTTCTCCCACTTAAAAAGATGAGAGGCCTGCAATTTTCATCATAGGTACTTCAACTATGACAGACAAAATGAGGAGAAAAAATCCAGAAAATCACATTGGTGGATTTTTAATGAATTTATTTGCAAATTATGTTGGAAAATAAGTATTTGGTCACCTACAAACAAGCAAGATTTCTGGCTCTCACAGACCTGTAACTTCTTCTTTAAGAGGCTCCTCTGTCCTCCACTTGTTTTATTAATGGCATCTGTTTGAACTTGTTATCAGTATAAAAGACACCTGTCCACAACCTCAAACGGTCACACTCCAAACTCCACTATGGCCAAGACCAAAGAGCTGTCAAATGACACTAGAAACAAAATTGTAGACCCGCACCAGGCTGGGAAGACTGAATCTGCAATAGGTAAGCAGCTTGGTTTGAAGAAATCAACTGTGGGAGCAATTATTAGGAAATGGAAGACATACAAGACCACTGATAATCTCCCTCGATCTGGGGCTCCATGCAAGATCTCACCCTGTGGGGTCAAAATGATCACAACGGTGAGCAAAAATCCCAGAACTACACGGGGGGACCTAGTGAATGACCTGCAGAGAGCTGGGACCAAAGTAACAAAGCCTACCATCAGTAACACACTACGCCGCCAGACGTGTCCCTCTGTTTAAGCCAGTACATGTCTACGTAGCCTAGTGGTTAGAGCGTTGGACTAGGAACCAGAAGGTTGCAAGTTCAAATCCCCAACAAGGTACAAATCTGACGTTCTGCCCCTGAACAGGCAGTTAACCCACTGTTCCTAGGCCATCGTTGAAAATAAGAATTTGTTCTTAACTGACTTGTCTAGTAAAGTTACAAAAAAGAATAATAAAAAATGTCCAGGCCCGTCTGAAGTTTGCTAGAGAGCATTTGGATGATCCAGAAGAAGATTGGGAGAATGTCATATGGTCAAATGAAACCAAATATAACTTTTTGGTAAAAAGTCAACTCGTTGTGTTTGGAGGACAAAGAATGCTGAGTTGCATCCAAAGAACACCATACCTTCTGTGAAGCATGGGGGTGGAAACATCATGCTTTGGGGCTGTTTTTCTGCAAAGGGACCAGGACGACTGATCCGTGTAAAGGAAAGAATTAATGGGGCCATGTATCGAGAGATTTTGAGTGAAAACCTCCTTCCATCAGCAAGGGCATTGAAGATGAAACGTGGCTGGGTCTTTCAGCATGACAATGATCCCAAACACACTGCCCGGGCAATGAAGGAGTGGTTTAGTAAGAAGCATTTCAAGGTCCTGGAGTGGCCTACCCAGTCTCCAGATCTCAACCCCATAGAAAATCTTTGGAGGGAGTTGAAAGTCTGGAGGAGGAGATCTGCATGGAGGAATGGACCAAAATACCAGCAACAGTGTGTGAAAACCTTGTGAAGACTTACAGAAAACATTTGACTCCTGTCATTGCCAACAAAGGGTATATAACAAAGTATTGAGATAAACTTTTGTTATTGATCAAATACTTATTTTCCACCATAATTTGCAAATAAATTCATAAAAAATCCTACAATGTGATTTTTTTTCTTTTTTTTTCTCATTTTGTCTGTCATAGTTGAAGTGTACCTATGATGAAAATTACAGGCCTCTCTCATCTTTTTAAGGTTTAGGGAGAACTTGCACATTTGGTGGCTGACTAAATATGTTTTTGCCCCAATGTATGTGTGTATATGTATGAATGTTTATGAATGTTTATGTATACATACACACCCATAAATATATGTATGTGTGTGTGTATATATATGCATGTATGACAGTTGAAGTCGGAAGTTTACATACACTCAGGTTGGAATCATTAAAACTCGTTTTTCAATTACTCCACAAATTTCTTGTTAACAAACTATAGTTTTGGCAAGTCAATTAGGACATCTACTTTGTGCATGACACAAGTAATTTTTCTAACAATTGTTTACAGACAGATTATTTCACTTATAATTCACTGTATCACTAAGTGAACACTTAGTTCACTGTGCCTTTAAGCAGCTTGGAAAATTCCAGAAAATTATGTCGTGGCTTTAGAAGCTTCTGATTGTGAAATGTCATTCTTAAAATGAAGTTGTGATCCCTGTCTTAGGTCAGTTAGGATCACCACTTTATTTGAAGAATGTGAAATGTCAGAATAATAGTAGAGAGAATGATTTATTTCAACTTTTTTTTCTTTCATCACATTCCCAGTGGGTCAGAAGTGTATATACACTCAATTAGTATTGGGTAGCATTGCCTTTAAATTGTTTAACTTGGGTCAAATGTTTCAGGTAGCCTTCCACAAGCTTCCCACAATAAGTTGGGTGCATTTCGGCCCATTCCTTCCAACAGAGCTGGTGTAACTGAGTCAGGTTTGTAGGCCTCCTTGCTCGCACACGCTTTTTCAGTTCTGCCCACAAATCTTCTATAGGATTGAGATCATGACTTTGTGATGGCCACTAAAATACCTTGACTTTGATATCCTTAAGCCATTTTGCCACAACTTTGGAAGTATGCTTGGGGTCATTGTCCATGAAGACCCATTTGAGACCAAGCTTTATCTTCCTGACTGATGTCTTTAGATGTTGCTTCAATATATCCACATGTTTTTCCTCCCTCATGATGCCATCTATTTTGTGAAGTGCACCAGTCTCTCCTGCAACAAAACACCTCCACAGCATGATGCTGCCACCCCCGTGCTTCACGGTTGGGATGGTGTTCTTCGGCTTGCAAGCATCCCCCTTTTTCCTCCGAACATAATGATGGTCATTATGGCCAAACAGTTCTATTTTGGTTTCATCAGACCAGAGGACATTTCTCCAAAAAGCACGATATTTGACCCCAGTTGCAAACCATAGTCTGGTTTTGTTATGGCGGTTTTGGAGCAGTGGCTTCTTCCTTGCTGAGCGGCCTTTCAGGTTATGTCGATATAGGACTCGTTTTTACTGTGGATATAGATACTTTTATACCTGTTTCCTCCAGCATCTTCACAAGGTCCTTTGCTGTTATTCTGGGATTGATTTTCACTTTTCGCACCAAAGTACGTTCATCTCTACGAGACTGAACGTGTCTCCTTCCTGAGCGGTATGACGGCTGCGTGTTCCCATGGTGTTTATACTTGTGTACTATTGTTTATACAGATGAACATGGTACCATCAGACATTCGGAAATTGCTCCCAAGGATGAACCAGACTTGTGGAGGTCTACAAATATTTTTCTGACATCTTGGTTGATTTCTTTAGATTTTCCCATGATATCAAGCAAAGAGGCACTGAGTTTGAAGGTAGGCCTTGAAATACATCCACGGGTACTGTCACTGTTGTGTGGAGAGACAGACCAAGGCGCAGCGTGATTAAAGTTCCACATATTTATTTACGCAAAACTTCCAAACAAAAAGACTAACCATGACATCAGAGGTGCCACATGCACTAACTCAAAACAATATCCCACAAAACACAGGTGGGGAAAACGGCTACCTAAATATGATCCCCAATTAGAGGCAACGATTTCTAGCTGCCTCTAATTGGGAACCATACCAAGCACACCAACATAGAAATAAATTTACTAGATCACCCCCTAGTCGTCACGCCCTGACCTACTACACCATAGAGAACCAAGGGCTCTCTATGGTCAGGGCGTGACAGTACTCCCCCAAAGTTGCGGACTCCGGACGCAAAACCTGAAACAAAATGGGGAAGGTGGGGGGGTGATTAGTGTCGGTGGCGGCTCCGGTGCAGGTTGTAGCCCCCACCCAGAACCCGGATCCGGCCATGACACCGGGCTGAATGCCGTCCCTGGAACGGGAATTGTCGCACTGGAGGGCTCGGGCCATGGAGCTGGGTTGGACGCCGTGCCTGGACTGGGCACCGGCGCATAGGAGTACTCCAGCCAAGGAGCTGGGTTGGCCGCCGTGCCTAGACTGGGCACCGGCGCAGAGGAAGGCTCCTGTCCTGGAGCTGGACTGGACGCCGTGCCTGGACTGTGCACCAGCGCAGAGGAAGGCTCCTGTCCTGGAGCTGGACTGGACGCCGTGCCTGGATTGTGCACCGGCGCAGAGGAAGGCTCCTGTCCTGGAGCTGGACTGGACGCCGTGCCTGGATTGTGCACCGGCGCAGAGGAAGGCTCCGGCCATGGAGCAGTACTGGACGCTGTTCCTGGACCGGGCACCAGTGCAGTAGACCACTCCTGCCATGGAGCGGGTCTGGACGCCGTGCCTGGACTGGGCATCGGCGCAGAAGAATGCTCTGGCCGTGGAGCAGGACTGGACACCATGTATCGACTGTGCATTGGCATAGAGGGTTCCGGACTGTGGACCGCCGCAGGAGGTTCCGGACTGTGGACCGCCGCAGGAGGTTCCGGACTGTGGACCGCCGCAGGAGGTTCCGGACTGTGGACCGCCGCAGGAGGTTCCGGACTGTGGACCGCCGCAGGAGGTTCCGGACTGTGGACCGCCGCAGGAGGTTCCGGACTGTGAATGCGCACTGGAGGCCTAGTGCATGGAGCCGGTACAGGTGGCACTGGACTGGTGACATGCTCTTCAGGGCGAGTGCGAGGAGGACATACCTGACTGGGGAGGCGCACTGGAGGCCTGATTGCTTGGGGCCTGCACAGGTTGCACCGGACTGGTGACACGCACTTCAGGGTGAGTGCGAGGAGGAGGCACAGGACGTACCGGACTGGGGACATGCACTTCAGGGCGAGTGCGTGGAGGAGACACAGGACGTACCGGACTAGAGGCGCACTGGAGGCTAGATACGTGGAGCCAGCCCAGGTTTCACTGGACTGGTGACACGTTCTTCCAAACGCCTGCGTTGCCGCATACTCCTAGCCAACTCCATTCTCTGGTATCCCTCCTCACACTGTTCCATCGAATCCCAGGTGGGCTCTGGTACTCTCCTTGGGTCGACCGACCACCTCGCTATCTCCTCTCAGGTGGTCTCTGGCTCTTCCCTCTGCTCAGCCGCCAGCTCCGTGTGCCCCCTCCCCAAAAAAATACCCCCCAAAAATATTGGGGTTTCTGTGGCCGTGCTCTGACAACACGCTCCTCCAGAGTTTGCCATTCGGGCTCTGGCACTCTCCTCGGCTCAACCGGTCACCCCTTGTGCCCCCACCCCAAAAAATCTTGGGGATGTCCTTGGGCTTTCTGTGGCCGCGAACCCTGGCGTCGTCGCTGTACTCCATTATTACCTTCCGTCTGCCGCCAAGGAAGGGTATCACATCCACCCATCACTTCTTCCCATGTCCACTCCTTCACCTGGTGAACACGCTGCTTGGTCCTGGTTTGGTGCGATAGTCTGTGACGGTTGTGTGGGAGACGGGCCAAGACGGATTAAAGTTCCACATATTTATTTACGCGAAACTTCCGAACAAAAAGAAACAAACAACAAACCGTGACATCAGTGGTGCCACATGCACTAACTCAAAACAATATCCCACAAAACACAGGTGGGAAAAAGGCTACCTGAATATGATCTGCAATTCGAGGCAACGATTTCTAGCTGCCTCTAATTGGGAACCATACCAAGCACACCAACATAGAAATAAATATACTAGATTA
The DNA here is from genome assembly GCF_036934945.1 of Oncorhynchus masou masou. Lineage (NCBI taxonomy): Eukaryota > Metazoa > Chordata > Actinopteri > Salmoniformes > Salmonidae > Oncorhynchus > Oncorhynchus masou. The sequence goes on from NC_088220.1 coordinate 60,109,100, forward strand.
CCCCCTAGTCACGCCCTGACCTACTACACCATAGAGAACCAAGGGCTCCTCCAACCAAGGTACACCTCCAATTGACTCAAATTATGTAAATTTGCCTATCAGAAGCTTCTAAAGCCATGACATAATTTTCTGGAATTTTCCAAGCTGTTTAAAGGCACAGTCAACTTAGTGTATGTAAACTTCTGACCCACTGGAATTGTGATACAGTGAATTATAAGTGAAATAATCTGTCTGTAAACAATTGTTGGAAAAATTACTTGTCATGCACAAAGTAGATGTCCTATCTGACTTGCCAAAACTATAGTTTGTTAACAAGAAATTTGTGGAGTGGTTGAAAAACGAGTTTTAATGATTCCAACCTAAGTGTATGTTAACTTCCGACTTCAACTGTATATGTATATATATTTTTACCCATAAAATATATGGGGTATTGGAAATGATGCAGACAATTACATTGATGGAAGCAACAATCTTTCTGCAATATTAAAGCTGATCCACCCCTTAAAAAAACGCAACAACACAGCACACTGAATGTCTATGACAGTGCACTGTCTGCTGAAGGTAGGTGCCCCAGTCCCTGTCCCTACAATACAACACACTGTTCTCACACAGGGTACTGTACTACAATGCTCTCACACAAGGTACTGTACTACAATACAACACACTGCTCTCACACAGGGTACTGTACTACAATACAACACACTGCTCTCACACAGGGTACTGTACTACAATGCTCTCACACAGGGTACTGTACTACAATACAACACACTGCTCTCACACAGGGTACTGTACTACAATACAACACACTGCTCTCACACAGGGTACTGTACTACAATACAACACACTGCTCTCACACAGGGTACTGTACTACAATACAACACACTGCTCTCACACAGGGTACTGTACTACAATGCTCTCACACAGGGTACTCTACTACAATACAACACACTGCTCTCACACAGGGTACTGTACTACAATACAACACACTGCTCTCACACAGGGTACTGTACTACAATGCTCTCACACAAGGTACTGTACTACAATACAACACACTGCTCTCACACAGGGTACTGTACTACAATACAACACACTGCTCTCACACAGGGTACTGTACTACAATGCTCTCACACAGGGTACTGTACTACAATACAACACACTGCTCTCACACAGGGTACTGTACTACAATACAACACACTGCTCTCACACAGGGTACTGTACTACAATACAACACACTGCTCTCACACAGGGTACTGTACTACAATACAACACACTGCTCTCACACAGGGTACTGTACTACAATGCTCTCACACAGGGTACTGTACTACAATACAACACACTGCTCTCACACAGGGTACTGTACTACAATACAACACACTGCTCTCACACAGGGTACTGTACTACAATGCTCTCACACAAGGTACTGTACTACAATACAACACACTGCTCTCACACAGGGTACTGTACTACAATACAACACACTGCTCTCACACAGGGTACTGTACTACAATACAACACACTGCTCTCACACAGGGTACTGTACTACAATACAACACACTGTTCTCACACAGGGTACTGTACTACAATACAACACACTGCTCTCACACAGGGTACTGTACTACAATACAACACACTGTTCTCACACAGGGTACTGTCCCTACAATACAACACACTGTTCTCACACAGGGTACTGTACTACAATACAACACACTGCTCTCACACAGGGTACTGTACTACAATACAACACACTGCTCTCACACAGGGTACTGTACTACAATACAACACACTGCTCTCACACAGGGTACTGTACTACAATACAACACACTGCTCTCACACAGGGTACTGTACTACAATACAACACACTGCTCTCACACAGGGTACTGTACTACAATACAACACACTGCTCTCACACAGGGTACTGTACTACAATACAACACACTGCTCTCACACAGGGTACTGTACTACAATACAATACACTGCTCTCACACAGGGTACTGTACTACAATACAACACACTGCTCTCACACAGGGTGCTGTACTACAATACAACACACTGCTCTCACACAGGGTACTGTACTACAATATAACACACTGCTCTCACACAGGGTACTGTACTACAATACAACACACTGCTCTCACACAGGGTACTGTACTACAATACAACACACTGCTCTCACACAGGGTACTGTACTACAATACAACACACTGCTCTCACACAGGGTACTGTACTACAATGCAATGTATTTGTGTTACAGCACACTCGCTTTACCGCTGTGTTTAAAGAGTCATATAAAGCTTAGGGAAGGTTAACCAGGTGGAACAATATGCTTTAGTCCTCCTCAGGGTTAGTCTGTCTGACTGTCACTCTGGTGTTGTGGAAGTAGAGAGAACGCCCAGAGTCCTCCTCAGGGTTAGTCTGTCTGACTGTCACTCTGGTGTTGTGGAAGTAGAGAGAACACCCAGAGTCCACCTCAGGGTTAGTCTGTATGTCTGTCACTCTGGTGTTGTGGAAGTAGAGAGAACGCCCAGAGTCCACCTCAGGGTTAGTCTGTATGTCTGTCACTCTGGTGTTGTGGAAGTAGAGAGAACGCCCAGAGTCCACCTCAGGGTTAGTCTGTCTGTCTGTCACTCTGGTGTTGTGGAAGTAGAGAGAACGCCCAGAGTCCACCTCAGGGTTAGTCTGTATGTCTGTCACTCTGGTGTTGTGGAAGTAGAGAGAACGCCCAGAGTCCACCTCAGGGTTAGTCTGTATGTCTGTCACTCTGGTGTTGTGGAAGTAGAGAGAACACCCAGAGTCCACCTCAGGGTTAGTCTGTCTGTCACTCTGGTGTTGTGGAAGTAGAGAGAACGCCCAGAGTCCACCTCAGGGTTAGTCTGTCTGACTGTCACTCTGGTGTTGTGGAAGTAGAGAGAACGCCCAGAGTCCACCTCAGGGTTAGTCTGTCTGTCACTCTGGTGTTGTGGAACAAGTCTGCATGTCTGTCACTCTGGTGTTGTGGAAGCAGAGAGAACACCCAGAGTCCACCTCAGGGTTAGTCTGTATGTCTGTCACTCTGGTGTTGTGGAAGCAGAGAGAACGCCCAGAGTCCACCTCAGGGTTAGTCTGTATGTCTGTCACTCTGGTGTTGTGGAAGCAGAGAGAACGCCCAGAGTCCACCTCAGGGTTAGTCTGTATGTCTGTCACTCTGGTGTTGTGGAAGCAGAGAGAACGCCCAGAGTCCACCTCAGGGTTAGTCTGCATGTCTGTCACTCTGGTGTTGTGGAAGCAGAGAGAACGCCCAGAGTCCACCTCAGGGTTAGTCTGCATGTCTGTCACTCTGGTGTTGTGGAAGCAGAGAGAACGCCCAGAGTCCACCTCAGGGTTAGTCTGCATGTCTGTCACTCTGGTGTTGTGGAAGCAGAGAGAACGCCCAGAGTCCACCTCAGGGTTAGTCTGTATGTCTGTCACTCTGGTGTTGTGGAAGCAGAGAGAACGCCCAGAGTCCACCTCAGGGTTAGTCTGTATGTCTGTCACTCTGGTGTTGTGGAAGCAGAGAGAACACCCAGAGTCCACCTCAGGGTTAGTCTGTATGTCTGTCACTCTGGTGTTGTGGAAGCAGAGAGAACGCCCAGAGTCCACCTCAGGGTTAGTCTGTATGTCTGTCACTCTGGTGTTGTGGAAGCAGAGAGAACGCCCAGAGTCCACCTCAGGGTTAGTCTGTATGTCTGTCACTCTGGTGTTGTGGAAGCAGAGAGAACACCCAGAGTCCACCTCAGGGTTAGTGTCTGTCACTCTGGTGTTGTGGAAGCAGAGAGAACGCCCAGAGTGTTCTGTCACTCTGGTGTTGTGGAAGCAGAGAGAACACCCAGAGTCCACCTCAGGGTTAGTCTGATGTCTGTCACTCTGGTGTTGTGGAAGCAGCCCAGAGTCCACCTTAGTCTGTATGTCTGTCTGTCACTCTGGTCACTCTGGTGTTGTGGAAGCAGAGAGAACGCCCAGAGTCCACCTCAGGGTTAGTCTGCATGTCTGTCACTCTGGTGTTGTGGAAGCAGAGTCCACCTCAGGGTTAGTCTGCATGTCTGTCACTCTGGTGTTGTGGAAGCAGAGAGAACGCCCAGAGTCCACCTCAGGGTTAGTCTGTATGTCTGTCACTCTGGTGTTGTGGAAGCAGAGAGAACGCCCAGAGTCCACCTCAGGGTTAGTCTGTATGTCTGTCACTCTGGTGTTGTGGAAGCAGAGAGAACACCCAGAGTCCACCTCAGGGTTAGTCTGTATGTCTGTCACTCTGGTGTTGTGGAAGTAGAGAGAACGCCCAGAGTCCACCTCAGGGTTACTCTGCATGTCTGTCACTCTGGTGTTGTGGAAGCAGAGAGAACACCCAGAGTCCACCTCAGGGTTAGTCTGCATGTCTGTCACTCTGGTGTTGTGGAAGCAGAGAGAACTCCCAGAGTCCACCTCAGGGTTAGTCTGTATGTCTGTCACTCTGGTGTTGTGGAAGTAGAGAGAACACCCAGAGTCCACCTCAGGGTTAGTCTGTCTGTCACTCTGGTGTTGTGGAAGTAGAGAGAACGCCCAGAGTCCACCTCAGGGTTAGTCTGTCTGACTGTCACTCTGGTGTTGTGGAAGTAGAGAGAACGCCCAGAGTCCACCTCAGGGTTAGTCTGTATGTCTGTCACTCTGGTGTTGTGGAAGCAGAGAGAACGCCCAGAGTCCACCTCAGGGTTAGTCTGTATGTCTGTCACTCTGGTGTTGTGGAAGCAGAGAGAACGCCCAGAGTCCACCTCAGGGTTAGTCTGTATGTCTGTCACTCTGGTGTTGTGGAAGCAGAGAGAACGCCCAGAGTCCACCTCAGGGTTAGTCTGCATGTCTGTCACTCTGGTGTTGTGGAAGCAGAGAGAACGCCCAGAGTCCACCTCAGGGTTAGTCTGTATGTCTGTCACTCTGGTGTTGTGGAAGCAGAGAGAACACCCAGTCCACCTCAGGGTTAGTCTGTATGTCTGTCACTCTGGTGTTGTGGAAGTAGAGAGAACGCCCAGAGTCCACCTCAGGGTTAGTCTGCATGTCTCACTCTGGTGTTGTGGAAGCAGAGAGAACACCCAGAGTCCACCTCAGGTTTAGTCTGCATGTCTGTCACTCTGGTGTTGTGGAAGTAGAGAGAACTCCCAGAGTCCACCTCAGGGTTAGTCTGTCTGTCACTCTGGTGGTGTGGAAGTAGAGAGAACGCCCAGAGTCCACCTCAGGGTTAGTCTGTCTGTCACTCTGATGTTGTGGAAGTAGAGAGAACGCCCAGAGTCCACCTCAGGGTTAGTCTGTCTGACTGTCACTCTGGTGTTGTGGAAGCAGAGAGAACACCCAGAGTCCACCTCAGGGTTAGTCTGCATGTCTGTCACTCTGGTGTTGTGGAAGCAGAGAGAACGCCCAGAGTCCACCTCAGGGTTAGTCTGCATGTCTGTCCCTCTGGTGTTGTGGAAGCAGAGAGAACACCCAGAGTCCACCTCAGGGTTAGTCTGCATGTCTGTCACTCTGGTGTTGTGGAAGTAGAGAGAACGCCCAGAGTCCACCTCAGGGTTAGTCTGTATGTCTGTCACTCTGGTGTTGTGGAAGTAGAGAGAATGCCCAGAGTCCACCTCAGGGTTAGTCTGTATGTCTGTCACTCTGGTGTTGTGGAAGTAGAGAGAACGCCCAGAGTCCACCTCAGGGTTAGTCTGTCTGACTGTCACTCTGGTGTTGTGGAAGTAGAGAGAACGCCCAGAGTCCACCTCAGGGTTAGTCTGTATGTCTGTCACTCTGGTGTTGTGGAAGCAGAGAGAACGCCCAGAGTCCACCTCAGGGTTAGTCTGTCTGTCTGTCACTCTGGTGTTGTGGAAGCAGAGAGAACACCCAGAGTCCACCTCAGGGTTAGTCTGTATGTCTGTCACTCTGGTGTTGTGGAAGTAGAGAGAACGCCCAGAGTCCACCTCAGGGTTAGTCTGTATGTCTGTCACTCTGGTGTTGTGGAAGTAGAGAGAACGCCCAGAGTCCACCTCAGGGTTAGTCTGTATGTCTGTCACTCTGGTGTTGTGGAAGTAGAGAGAACGCCCAGAGTCCACCTCAGGGTTAGTCTGTATGTCTGTCACTCTGGTGTTGTGGAAGTAGAGAGAACGCCCAGAGTCCACCTCAGGGTTAGTCTGTATGTCTGTCACTCTGGTGTTGTGGAAGCAGAGAGAACTCCCAGAGTCCACCTCAGGGTTAGTCTGTCTGACTGTCACTCTGGTGTTGTGGAAGTAGAGAGAACGCCCAGAGTCCACCTCAGGGTTAGTCTGTCTGTCACTCTGGTGGTGTGGAAGTAGAGAGAACGCCCAGAGTCCACCTCAGGGTTAGTCTGTCTGTCACTCTGGTGTTGTGGAAGTAGAGAGAACGCCCAGAGTCCACCTCAGGGTTCGTCTGTCTGTCACTCTGGTGTTGTGGAAGTAGAGAGAACGCCCAGAGTCCACCTCAGGGTTAGTCTGTATGTCTGTCACGCTGGTGTTGTGGAAGTAGAGAGAACGCCCAGAGTCCACCTCAGGGTTAGTCTGTATGTCTGTCACTCTGGTGTTGTGGAAGCAGAGAGAACTCCCAGAGTCCACCTCAGGGTTAGTCTGTCTGACTGTCACTCTGGTGTTGTGGAAGTAGAGAGAACGCCCAGAGTCCACCTCAGGGTTAGTCTGTCTGACTGTCACTCTGGTGTTGTGGAAGCAGAGAGAACGCCCAGAGTCCACCTCAGGGTTAGTCTGTCTGACTGTCACTCTGGTGTTGTGGAAGCAGAGAGAACACCCAGAGTCCACCTCAGGGTTTGTCTGTCTGTCACTCTGGTGTTGTGGAAGTAGAGAGAACGCCCAGAGTCCACCTCAGGGTTAGTCTGTCTGTCACTCTGGTGTTGTGGAAGTAGAGAGAACGCCCAGAGTCCACCTCAGGGTTAGTCTGTATGTCTGTCACTCTGGTGTTGTGGAAGTAGAGAGAACGCCCAGAGTCCACCTCAGGGTTAGTCTGTATGTCTGTCACTCTGGTGTTGTGGAAGTAGAGAGAACGCCCAGAGTCCTCCTCAGGGTTAGTCTGTATGTCTGTCACTCTGGTGTTGTGGAAGTAGAGAGAACGCCCAGAGCATCACAGGCTGGATGTGTTGGGATGTTATATGACCTCTGAATGTGAACATTAGTGGAGAGGGGAAGGGCTCTGCTCAGCCCCAGCTGCATCCTGCATGTTACCCTATTCCTTTTGTAGTGCACCACTATTGACCAGGACCCATAGCGGATAGGGCGCCATTTGGTACTCCACCCCAGTCTGGTAGCTGTTGGAAGGTACAGAGGAGGGTAGGCCTACAGGGTTGGGAGGGACAACGTTGGCGATAAAGCGAGATTGAGTGAAGACAGAGAAATGTAGGCTGAATCCCTCACACTCTGGTGTTTCAGTCTGGATAGAGAGACTATAATGTGTATATATAGCTCCTGAAAGTAAAACCTTCTCCCTGCCTGCAGCCTTCCTCATATCTCCTGCCCCCGAGCACTCCTCCTTCCCCTCACTCCTCTTTTATCTCCCCCCTCCCTCCCCCTTTCTCTCTCACTCCCTCCCCACTATCTCTCTTACTCCCTCTCTCCTTCATTCTTTCTTCTCCTGCCTGCAGCAAAATATTGTTTCTATTCTATCTAATCTGTTGAGATTAAGTGGTAATGCCGTCCCAAGCAGACACACATACTGCAGCTTTATAATACAGTCCCAAGCGGAGGTACACACAACGCTGGTTCAGAAACACATAGCTGGGTCTGTGGGTCAGATGTCCATAGCAGGGTTGGTCCTGAATGGCACCCTGTTCTCTATATAGGTCACTACTTTTGATCCAGGTCCAAAAATATATATATAGGGAATAGGGTGCCATTTGGGACACACACTAGGTCAGCAGTACAGGAAGCAGTCATGGGGGTAAAGGCCATGCCATCAACACCCTGCCTCTTCATATCTCTGAGTGGATGAAGAACATGTTTACACCCTCCCGGGGGCCTAGGGAGATATCAGATGTCTCACACTACTGCAGTCTTAATCCTCACACAGATTCCTAGTGCTCCTTCACTGCTATGTACTGTTGAGAGGAAGCAACATTTGATAAACATGTTGTGATATTTACATTCACCGCTACTGATTATACTACTGTGAATCAAGTGTCTCAGTGTAGGATTGCTGCTCTAGGATCAGTTTTGCCTTTTAGATCATAATGAATACGATTATTTAATGACAGGGAGGACCTGATCTGAAATCAGCACTCCTACTCTGAGACACTTGATACATACAGCCCCAGGTGTTAAAATATCATCAAATACTTTAATCCTCTCATCCCTCTCTCTTTTCTCGCTCCTCTAGCCGGTGTGGACTACGTAGGGATCAGTCGTAACCTGGACTTTGCCCCGGGGGTCAGCCAGCAGACGTTCAGGGTGACCATCCTGGATGACCTGGGTCAGCCGGTGCTGGAGGGGACCGAGACATTCGAGCTGGTCCTCCGCATGCCCATGAACGGCATCCTGGGAGAACCGGGGAAGGCCACCATCCTCATCAACGACTCCGTCTCCGACCGTGAGTGAATCGGGCTGATATTGGATCCATAGGCTCTGGCCAAAATTAGTGCACTATGTAGGGAATAGGGTGCCATTTGGGACACAATCCTAGTCACAACGTTTCTGACTGTGAGTGAACCTATCTGATTTGTTAGGATGTGTCTAATTATCAATGAGATCTAATATAGATTAATATGAGCAATGGCATTTTATTCAGGAGTTTAGAAAACCTATCATACCTTGCTCTGACAAAACAGGGCATCTCTGAAACACATCAACACCAATAAAGGTGATTGAGCAACGCTGCCACCTAAAGCTTTGGTATCACGTTACTGTAAGTGTCCTTATCAAAGCATTTATAAAGCCTTTTTAAAGGATTATTGTGCATTATAAGATCAGCTGTAGACAGTTATGAGCATTATGTCATGGTTATGATCAACACTGTTTCACGATGCACTTGATCTAACGTAGATGATTTGTTGATGTGATTGTCCTCTAACAGTGCCCAAGGTGCAGTTCCGTGATGCCATGCACATGGGGCATGAGAACTCCGGTCAGATCTCAGTCGTGGTGTATCGTAGTGGAGACATCAGTTACAGGTCAACGGTCCGCTGTTATACCAGACAGGGCACCGCTCAGGTTATGATGGACTTCAACGAACGACCCAACACGGACGCTTCCATCATCACCTTCCTACCAGGTAACACTGAAATCTCTTCTGTAAAAGACTGTAGAAGACCAGGAAACACACTGACACAAGACACACCTCATAGGCCAAAAGGGTATAGTTTCTCTGCGCATTTTGGAACCCTTCAAAATATTAGCTTTTTCAACAACTGGTTACCCCTTTTTGCTAATGTCTTTCAATCTCTCTCTCTCTCTTTCTCCTCCCATCTCCGTCTCTCTATCTCTCCCCCCTCTCTCCAGGGGAGGTGGAGAAGCCGTGTGTTCTGTCTCTGGTTGATGACACGGAGCATGAGGAGGAGGAGGAGCTGAGGCTGCTGTTGGGGTCGCCCCGCAGTGAGTCTCCGTTCGGAGCGTCCATTGGGAAACAGAACGAGACTCTGGTCAAGATCATGGACGACGCAGACAGTAAGACTGACTGACTCACAGATGGAATCATTTCATCTGGAGACAATAAAATAAGTTGCACACTCTATAATAGTCCCAGATACTTATTACATGACTTTTAAAAAAATGTTCTCAAATTCATGATCTGCTTGTCTGCATCCTGTTGACTTGTTTTGGTGTGTGTCATTCACAGCTCATTCTACTCTGTTAGTCTGTAACCTTGTTTAGTTCATATCACCTATCACACTGCTCCATGTCTGACTCTGTGACCCTCATCCATGTTATCCCCAGAGGCCATCATCAAGTTTGGGGAGACTAAGTTCAGCGTGAGTGAGCCTAGCGGGGCAGGCCAGGTGTCCATGGTGAAGATCCCAGTGCTGAGGGTAGGAGACACCTCCAAGGTGTCTGTGGTCCGCGTCCACACCAAGGACGGATCAGCCACCTCCGGAGAGGACTACCATCCTGTATCTGAAGGTGAGAAATGTCACAACACCTCACACATCAACCTCTCACGTCAATAAGGCCAGGGGTTTTTCCTGATAATGTGATCTGATTAGAAAGATATCCTGACCCTAATACTATATAAATAATCAACTTGATAAGGTAACTCCGTCAGTATCTGCAGTGTATAGATGTTTCCTGTTTAACCTAGAGCCGTGTTGTTGTTGTTGTTTACCCCAGACATTGAGTTCAAGGAGGGTGACACAGAGCACTACATCGAGGTGGAGATCTTGTTTGATGGAGTCCGAGAGATGAGAGAAGCCTTCACGGTCCACCTGAAACCTGATGAGAACATGGTGGCTGAGACGCAGGTGAGGACTGGAACAATAACATCACATAGACTCAGCAATATGACGTTGACCCAAGTAGAAGGATGAACGGAGAATGCCGCAGATAAGCGCGATGCAGTCACGCAGAGTATTTGCGCATGTGCACGAGTACACTTCACTTACCTTCAACGTGAAAGCTAAGGGACAGGAACAAGAGAGAAGTTTAGTTGTTGCGTTAGTCGCCCCTGATACATCACCACCTTTTAACAACACTTTTTTATTTTTGATCTGTTTATGTTCTGTCTGTCCTCAGATGAATAAGGCCATTATCTACATAGAGGAGACCAACAGCATGGCGGACGTCACCTTCCCCTCCGTCCCCCAGGTGTTCTCCCTACAGCAGTATGACGACACCTCCAGAGCCAGACACACCCCCCTAGTGGCAGGCTACCCCGTCGTCTGTGTCACGGTACGGAGAATAGTTTATCACGGCTTTTAACCTCCCAGTCCAGGGTTTTGTCCCAAATGGCACCCTGTTTTATGCACCTACTTTTGACCAGAGTCCCATAGGGAAGTGCACTATATAGGGAATATGATGCCATTTAGGACATAGGCCAGGGCATCATTGTATTCACTGTCTGCTCTTAATTTGCGTTAAAAAAACAAGTCGTTTCTTTGGTTTAGGAATAGGTCAATTAGGATTCAATTAGAATTTAATTTCATATTGAAGATGAGTGATGTTGATGAACAATGCAAGTTTTCCCTATACATTACAGAATATTTTGCCTCATTCCCAAACACTGTTTCCTCTCTCCTCCCTCAGGCTTGTAACCCTAAGTACCCTGACTACGACAAGACTGGGTCCATCTGCATCGGCGAGCACATCAATGACACGCTGACACGCTATCGATGGTTGGTCAGCGCTCCAACCAGCCTGGACGGGGTCACCAGCTCCATGAGAGAGGTGGACTTTGATACCTTCTTCTCCTCCTCCAAGATCATCACCTTGGACTCTGTCTATTTCCAGGTAGAGAACACATTATCAGTGAATTTGGACTGACTCAGACAACGAGTTGAAACTAAAGTGAATGATTTAGTTCATGATGGGATTGAGTTGACTGTGTTGATGTGACTGAGTTGACTGTATTGATGCGACTGAGTTGACTGTATCGATGTGACTGAGTTGACTGTATCGATGCGACTGAGTTGACTGTATCGATGCGACTGAGTTGACTGTATCGATGCGACTGAGTTGACTGTATCGATGCGACTGAGTTGACTGTATCGATGCGACTGAGTTGACTGTATCGATGCGACTGAGTTGACTGTATCGATGCGACTGAGTTGACTGTATCGATGCGACTGAGTTGACTGTATCGATGCGACTGAGTTGACTGTATCGATGCGACTGAGTTGACTGTATCGATGCGACTGGGTTGACTGTATCGATGCGACTGGGTTGACTGTATCGATGCGACTGAGTTGACTGTATCGATGCGACTGAGTTGACTGTATCGGTGCGACTGAGTTGACTGTATCGGTGCGACTGAGTTGACTGTATCGATGCGACTGAGTTGACTGTATCGATGCGACTGAGTTGACTGTATCGATGCGACTGAGTTGACTGTATCGATGCGACTGAGTTGACTGTATCGATGCGACTGAGTTGACTGTATCGATGCGACTGAGTTGACTGTATCGATGCGACTGAGTTGACTGTATCGATGCGACTGAGTTGACTGTATCGATGTGAGATGTGTGTCTCTCCCTCCAGGCTGGCTCTAGGGTGCAGTGTGCAGCTCGTGCTGTGAACTCTAACGGAGACGAGGGCCTGGAACTCAGCAGCTCCATAGTCTCCATCAGTATAGAGAATGGTATGTGCCAGCCTCGTGTGGTGGGTACAGTGGGCGCTGAGCCCTTCTCTGCCAAGCTACGCTACACCGGAGCAGAGGACCCAGACCACCCCAACCTCATCAAGATCACTGTCACCATGCCACACATAGACGGTGAAGAACACTAGACTTCTATCTTCTTTCTCTTTCTATTTCTCTCTCTCTTTCCCGCCCCCGCCTTTCTCTCTCCTAACCCCTTGTCTCCTTTCCTCTCCCAGGCATGCTCCCTGTGGTCTCCACCCGTCCTCTGTCTAACTTTGAGCTGACGTTGAGTCCTGATGGTACTCGTGTGGGGAACCACCGCTGTTCTAACCTGCTGGACTACACCGAGGTCAAGACCCGCCACGGCTTCATAACCAACGCCACCAAGAACCCTGAGGTGATCGGGGAGACTTCTCCCTACCAGTACAGCACCCCCCTGAGGGGATCCAGCGTACTGCGCTTCTACAAGAATCTCAACCTAGAGGCCTGTCTATGGGAGTTCACGAGTTACTATGACATGTCTGAGCTACTGTCAGACTGTGGAGGGACCATCGGTACAGACGGACAGGTGAGAGCAGTGTGATGGAAGAGCTGTTATGATGATTTCTTGGGAAGAGATGTTATGGTGATTTCTTGGGAAGAGATGTTATGGTGATTTCTTGGGAAGAGATGTTATGATGATTTCTTGGGAAGAGATGTTATGATGATTTCTTGGGAAGAGATGTTATGATGATTTCTTGGGAAGAGATGTTATGGTGATTTCTTGGGAAGAGATGTTATGATGATTTCTTGGGAAGAGATGTTATGATGATTTCTTGGGAAGAGATGTTATGATGATTTCTTGGTAAGAGATGTTATGAGATTTCTTGGGAAGAGATGTTATGATGATTTCTTGGGAAGAGATGTCATGGTGATTTCTTGGGAAGAGATGTTATGATGATTTCTTGGGAAGAGATGTTATGATGATTTCTTGGGAAGAGATGTTATGATGATTTCTTGGGAAGAGATGTTATGATGATTTCTTGGGAAGAGATGTTATGATGATTTCTTGGGAAGAGATGTCATGGTGATTTCTTGGGAAGAGATGTCATGGTGATTTCTTGGGAAGAGATGTTATGATGATTTACTTGCTTATATTTGTCCTCCAGTTCTTTCCTATAACAGTTCTTGTAATTTTCCTTTTCACAGACACAATCCTTTACAGCCACTTATCTGTTAGCTACCTCTTGAGATGCCCCTCTCAGACAATGTTCTTCTATACCCCATGTTAACCTCACCACTAATAACTAACCAAACACAGTGCTTTATGGATTCCCACAACTCCTCATGTGGCCTACTACTTATCTTGTCAAAATGCCGTCGCCAACATTCACGGCATTAAAACCTTCTGCTCTTTTCTGTACTGTGCTCTTTAAACAGCTGCTGCTGCGTTGAGGGAGGGACTGCTCTTACAGGTCTTAAACTCTCCCTTAAGCTCCCTCCCTACTTCCCTCCCTGAGTGGAGATCTTAAACCCTGGTCACATGCTTCAGTGCTCCTGTCATGTAGATTTCCCTTGGAAACCTCCAGTCACTTCAGTGTAGTTAAATCCCAGTCAGTCTATTAGTTCACTAACACTTAATTAAGTGGGCTGCGGTCATAAAGGGATGCCTGCAGAGAGAAGGGATGCCTGCAGAGAGAAGGGACGCCTGCAGAGAGAAGGGACGCCTGCAGAGAGAAGGGACGCCTGCAGAGAGAAGGGACGCCTGCAGAGAGAAGGGACGCCTGCAGAGAGAAGGGACGCCTGCAGAGAGAAGGGACGCCTGCAGAGAGAAGGGACGCCTGCAGAGAGAAGGGACGCCTGCAGAGAGAAGGGACGCCTGCAGAGAGAAGGGACGCCTGCAGAGAGAAGGGACGCCTGCAGAGAGAAGGGACGCCTGCAGAGAGAAGGGACGCCTGCAGAGAGAAGGGACGCCTGCAGAGAGAAGGGACGCCTGCAGAGAGAAGGGACGCCTGCAGAGAGAAGGGACGCCTGCAGAGAGAAGGGACGCCTGCAGAGAGAAGGGACGCCTGCAGAGAGAAGGGACGCCTGCAGAGAGAAGGGACGCCTGCAGAGAGAAGGGACGCCTGCAGAGAGAAGGGACGCCTGCAGAGAGAAGAGACGCCTGCAGAGAGAAGAGATGCCTGCAGAAAGAGGGAGAGGGAGAGGGAGAGGGAGAGAGAGAAGACACCAACTCCATGGAATATCACTAAATTCTATGTAAAGTGAAATTCATTTTGCAAGATAAATGAGACTGTAAATGGAAGATGTGACTGAGTTATGATACATAGGAAGTGTAAGATAATGATATCTTATGGAGGCAGTCATCATCATTCTCTTCTAAAGTAAACCTCCTCCACACTTTGACTTTCCTTCTGGCAGGTTCCAATCCAGCGTTAGCCCCTTTGTTTACCCTGAAACTGAAAGAAGTTCATATTCGGACAAGACAGAGTTTTGTGGGAGAGGTTGGAGTTGATTACCACTTAGTAATCCTGAATGTCAGGGTCTGCCTTAGTACCATGTACCAACATTGGTTTTCCTTTGTCCCTCCTATCTGCAGGTTTGATGTGCAGTTTCTAGTCGCTGGCAGCCATGTGATAACAGACTGTTTTAAGTATCACTGTGTTTTAAGTAAGATCCATAACTAACAAAGAAAAATGAGACCCCACCAGGTACTATAGACATGCCTCTATTCACCTAGAAACCCTATACCCCTACTGCAGCGACTACCTGTGTCACATCCATATGAGCTGTCTTACAGGTGAGTTGTACTGTAAGCTTCAATCAGTGTGGCCAGGCGGAACAAACATAAAGACTCAACAACAGCTCTAGTCTAGAGGATCATTATTTGTGCCCCTGTGTCCTCTCTGACATGATTGGCCCTTAAGGGGCTGACCGACTGACTGGGAAGCTGGGGGGGCTGAGTAGAGAGGTTGCGGGCTACAGAGAGACTGAGTCACACCGAGTTTGGGGCCCCAGGCTGGCCTCTCACCGTGCTGGGACTGACTCTGTCTCTCTGTGTCTGTGTGTCATGGTGAGAGGCTTTGTCCCCCAGCTTATCAGACCACAGGAATCCATTAGGTCTCAGCAGGCAGCGTCAGGGTCATACAGCAAATCATCTGCCTCAGCTCTCTGGGTTCTACCAGTTCTCTTAACTTTAACTCTCTCTGGGTTCTACCAGTTATCTTAACTCTAACTCTCTCTCCCCTTTCCTTCTCTCTCCTCTCGCTCTCTCTTTCACTCTCTCGCTTTTCTCCTCTTCATTCTCTTTCTTTCTCGCTCTCTCTTTCGCTTTCTTTCTCTCTCTCACCTTTCTCCTCTTCATTCTCTCTCTCTCGCTCTCTCTCACTTTTCTCCTCTTCATTCTCTCTCACTTTCTCTCTCTCTCTCTCTCTCTCTCTCATTTTTCTCCTCTTCATTCTCTCTCTCTCTCTCCCTCTCTCTGTCATTTTTCTCCTCTTCATTCTCTCTCTCTCTCACTTTTCTCCTCTTCATTCTCTCTCTTTCTCTCTCTCTCTCTCTCTCACTTTTCTCCTCTTCATTCTCTCTCTCTCTCTCGCTCTCTCTCTCGCTCTCTCTCTCACTTTTCTCCTCTTCATTCTCTCTTTCTCTCTCGCTCGCTCTCTCTCTCGCTCTCTCTCTCACTTTTCTCCTCTTCATTCTCTCATTTTTCTCGTCTTCATTCTCTATCGCTCTCTCTCTCTTTTCTCCTCTTCATTCTCTCTCTTTTTCTCTCTCTTTCTTTCTCTCTCTCACTTTTCTCCTCTTCATTCTTTTGCTCTCTCGCTCTCTCTCTCTCACTTTTCTCCTCTTCATTCTCTCTCTTTCTCTCTCTCTCTCTCTCATTTTTCTCCTCTTCATTCTCTCTCTCTCTCTCTCTCTCTCTCTCATTTTCTCCTCTTCATTCTCTCTCTTTCTCGCTCTCTCTCTCTCGCTCTCTCTCTCACTTTTCTCCTCTTCATTCTCTCTCGCTCTCTCTTTTTTCTCCTCTTAATTCTCTCTCTCTTTCTCTCTCTCTCTCACCTTTCTCCTCTTCATTCTCTCTCTCTCTCTCTCTCTCACTTTTCTCCTCTTCATTCTCTCTCTCTTTCTCTCTTTCCCTCTCTCGCTCTCTCTCGCTCTCTCTCTCTCATTTTTCTCCTCTTCATTCTCTCTTGCTCTCTCTTCTCCTCTTCATTCTCTCTCTTTCTCTCTCTCTCACCTTTCTCCTCTTCATTCTCTCTCTCTCGCTCTCTCTCTCACTTTTCTCCTCTTCATTCCCTCTCTTTCTCTCTCGCTCTCTCGCTCTCTCTCACTTTTCTCCTCTTCATTCTCTCTCTTTCTCTCTCTCGCTCTCTCGCTCTCTCTCTCACTTTTCTCCTCTTCATTCTCTCTCTCTCACTTTTCTCCTCTTCATTCTCTCTCTCTCTCTCTCTCTCACTTTTCTCCTCTTCATTCTCTCTCTCGCTCTCTCTCTCTCATTTTTCTCCTCTTCATTTTCTCTCTCTCTCTCTCACTTTTCTCATCTTCATTCTTTCTCTCTCGCTCTCTCACTCTCTCTCACTTTTCTCCTCTTCATTCTCTTTCTCTCTCTCTCTCTCTCACTTTTCTCCTCTTCATTCTCTCTCTTTCTCTCTCGCTCGCTCTCTCTCTCGCTCTCTCTCTCACTTTTCTCATCTTCATTCTCTCATTTTTCTCGTCTTCATTCTCTATCGCTCTCTCTCTCTTTTCTCCTCTTCATTCTCTCTCTCTTTTTCTCTCTCTTTCTCTCTCTCTCTCACTTTTCTCCTCTTCATTCTTTCGCTCTCTCGCTCTCTCTCTCTCACTTTTCTCCTCTTCATTCTCTCTCTTTCTCTCTCTCTCTCTCTCATTTTTCTCCTCTTCATTCTCTCTCTCTCTCTCATTTTTCTCCTCTTCATTCTCTCTCTTTCTCTCTCTCACTCTCTCTCTCGCTCTCTCTCTCACTTTTCTCCTCTTCATTCTCTCTCGCTCTCTCTCTTTTCTCCTCTTCATTCTCTCTCTCTTTCTCTCTCTCTCTCACCTTTCTCCTCTTCATTCTCTCTCTCTCGCTCTCTCTCTCACTTTTCTCCTCTTCATTCCCTCTCTTTCTCTCTCGCTCTCTCGCTCTCTCTCTCACTTTTCTCCTCTTCATTCTCTCTTTCTCTCTCTCGCTCTCTCGCTCTCTCTCTCTCACTTTTCTCCTCTTCATTCTCTCTCTCTCACTTTTCTCCTCTTCATTCTCTCTCTCTCTCTCTCTCTCACTTTTCTCCTCTTCATTCTCTCTTGCTCTCTCTCTCACTTTTCTCCTCTTCATTCTCTCTCTTGCTCTCTCTCTCGCCTCTCTCTCTCTCTCATTTTTCTCCTCTTCATTCTCTCTCTCTCTCTCCCTCTCTCTGTCATTTTTCTCCTCTTCATTCTCTCTCTCTCACTTTTCTCCTCTTCATTCTCTCTTCTCTCTCTCTCTCTCTCTCTCTTTTTCTCCTCTTCATTCTCTCTCTCTCTTCTCTCTCTCGCTCTCTCTCTCACTTTTCTCCTCTTCATTCTCTCTTTCTCTCTCGCTCGCTCTCTCTCTCGCTCTCTCTCTCACTTTTCTCCTCTTCATTCTCTCATTTTTCTCGTCTTCATTCTCTATCGCTCTCTCTCTCTTTTCTCCTCTTCATTCTCTCTCTTTTTCTCTCTCTTTCTCTCTCTCTCTCACTTTTCTCCTCTTCATTCTTTTGCTCTCTCGCTCTCTCTCTCTCACTTTTCTCCTCTTCATTCTCTCTTTCTTTCTCTCTCTCTCTCTCTTTTTTCTCCTCTTCATTCTCTCTCTCTCTCTCTCTCTCTCTCATTTTTCTCCTCTTCATTCTCTCTCTTTCTCGCTCTCTCTCTCTCGCTCTCTCTCTCACTTTTCTCCTCTTCATTCTCTCTCGCTCTCTCTTTTTTCTCCTCTTTTCTCTCTCTCTTTCTCTCTCTCTCTCACCTTTCTCCTCTTCATTCTCTCTCTCTCTCTCTCTCACTTTTCTCCTCTTCATTCTCTCTCTCTTTCTCTCTTTCCCTCTCTCGCTCTCTCTCGCTCTCTCTCTCTCATTTTTCTCCTCTTCATTCTCTCTTGCTCTCTCTTCTCCTCTTCATTCTCTCTCTCTTTCTCTCTCTCTCACCTTTCTCCTCTTCATTCTCTCTCTCTCGCTCTCTCTCTCACTTTTCTCCTCTTCATTCCCTCTCTTTCTCTCTCGCTCTCTCGCTCTCTCTCACTTTTCTCCTCTTCATTCTCTCTCTTTCTCTCTCTCGCTCTCTCGCTCTCTCTCTCACTTTTCTCCTCTTCATTTCTCTCTCTCACTTTTCTCCTCTTCATTCTCTCTCTCTCTCTCTCTTTTCACTTTTCTCCTCTTCATTCTCTCTCTCGCTCTCTCTCTCTCATTTTTCTCCTCTTCATTTTCTCTCTCTCTCTCTCACTTTTCTCATCTTCATTCTTTCTCTCTCGCTCTCTCACTCTCTCTCACTTTTCTCCTCTTCATTCTCTTTCTCTCTCTCTCTCTCACTTTTCTCCTCTTCATTCTCTCTCTTTCTCTCTCGCTCTCTCTCTCGCTCTCTCTCACTTTTCTCCTCTTCATTCTCTCTTTCTCTCTCGCTCGCTCTCTCTCTCGCTCTCTCTCTCACTTTTCTCATCTTCATTCTCTCATTTTTCTCGTCTTCATTCTCTATCGCTCTCTCTCTCTTTTCTCCTCTTCATTCTCTCTCTTTTTTCTCTCTCTTTCTCTCTCTCTCTCACTTTTCTCCTCTTCATTCTTTCGCTCTCTCGCTCTCTCTCTCTCTCACTTTTCTCCTCTTCATTCTCTCTCTTTCTCTCTCTCTCTCTCTCATTTTCTCCTCTTCATTCTCTCTCTCTCTCATTTTTCTCCTCTTCATTCTTCTTTTCTCTCTCTCACTCTCTCTCTCGCTCTCTCTCTCACTTTTCTCCTCTTCATTCTCTCTCGCTCTCTCTCTTTTCTCCTCTTCATTCTCTCTCTCTTTCTCTCTCTCTCTCACCTTTCTCCTCTTCATTCTCTCTCTCTCGCTCTCTCTCTCACTTTTCTCCTCTTCATTCCCTCTCTTTCTCTCTCGCTCTCTCGCTCTCTCTCTCACTTTTCTCCTCTTCATTCTCTCTTTCTCTCTCTCGCTCTCTCGCTCTCTCTCTCTCACTTTTCTCCTCTTCATTCTCTCTCTCTCACTTTTCTCCTCTTCATTCTCTCTCTCTCTCTCTCTCTCACTTTTCTCCTCTTCATTCTCTCTCTTGCTCTCTCTCTCTCACTTTTCTCCTCTTCATTCTCTCTCTTGCTCTCTCTCGCTCTCTCTCTCTCATTTTTCTCCTCTTCATTCTCTCTCTCTCTCTCTCTCACTTTTCTCATCTTCATTCTTTCTCTCTCGCTCTCTCACTCTCTCTCACTTTTCTCCTCTTCATTCTCTTTCTCTCTCTCTCTCTCTCTCATTTTTCCCCTCTTCATTCTCTCTCGCTCTCTCTCTTTTCTCCTCTTCATTCTCTTTCTCTCTCTCGCTCTCTCTCTCTCACCTTTCTCCTCTTCATTCTCTCTCACGCTCTCTCTCTCACTTTTCTCCTCTTCATTCTCTCTCTCACTTTTCTCCTCTTCATTCTCTCTCTCTTTCTCTCTCTCTCATTTTTCCCCTCTTCATTCTCTCTCTCTCTCTCTTTCTCTCTCTCTCATTTTTCTCCCCTTCATTCTCTCTCTCTCTCTCATTTGACTCCTCTTCATTCTCTCTCTCTCTCTCTCGCTCTCTCACTTTTCTCCTCTTCATTCTCTCTTTCTCGCTCTCTCACTTTTCTCCTCTTCATTCTCTCCTCTCTCTCTCTCTCTCTCTCTCTCTCAGGGCATAGGCAGGTCCCATCATGAAGGGAGAGCTAGTGCAGACAGGTAACTCTCATGTCACTGGAGGGAGCAGATACCATTCAAATCTCTCTACAGTCTCTCTCTTTTTCTCTCTCTCTGGTTCTTTGTCTCGCTGTTGTTTAAGGGTTTCAAATACAATAGAACAAATCAACAGCCTGGATTGTTATGTCTTGATTGCATGATTCACTTCAGAATGGAATTTGGTTTTATTTTAATTGTTGACAAAGCAGTAATTGAATAACACAACCAAACATTCATCAGTTACAAATGGAATGGTTTGCTATTGTTGCCATATATCTGGATTCAACTCTGTTGAAAAGATACCATCTCTCTGAAATGTGGCCAGCGTAAATGTCAGAGTCAATGTAAACCCTCTTGAATCTATAAGAGCTCCAGTAGTACTAGTACAGCCAATACAGTACAGCACTGTGTATCTACACTGAATGTACAAAACATTAAAGACAGCTTCCTAATATTGAGTTGCACCCCCTTTTGCCCTCAGAACAGCCTCAATTTGTCAGGACATGGACTACAAGGTGTCGAAAGGGATGCTGGCCGTTTACTCCAATGCTTCCCATAGTTGTGTCAAGTTGGCTGGATATCCTTTGGGTGGTGGACCATTCTTAATATACACGGGGAACTGATGAGTGTGAACCCAGCAGTGTTGCAGTTCTTGACACAAACAATTGCACCTAGCACGTACTACCATACTCCATTCAGACACTTAAATCTTTTGTCTTGCCCATTCACACTGAATGACACCCATACACAATCCAGCAGGTAGCCTAGTGGTTAAAGCTTTGGACTAGTAACCAACAGGTTGCTAGATTGAATCCCCGAGTTGACAAGGTAAAAATCTGTTGTTCTGCCCCTGAACAAGGCACTTAACCCACTGTTCCGAGGCCCTCATTGTGAATAAGAATGTTCTTAACTGAATTGCCTAGTTAAATTTAAAAATGTCTCGAGGCTTAAAAATCCTTATTTAGCCTGTCTCGTCCCCTTCATTTACACTGATTGAAGTGGATTTAACAAGTGACATAAACAATGGATCATAGCTTTCACCTGGATTCACCTGGTCAGCCTGTAATGGAAAGAGCCGGTGTTCTTAATGTTTTGTACACTCAGTGTATATTAAGTGGTATGATGCTGTCTACTGGTAGTAATACTCACTGAAGCCCTACATAAGCCACTGTAATACCCTCTGTATGTCCCCTGCTATAGGCAGCTTGTAAATGTTTAGTATAGGCGGGGAGGAGGACACGCTCCTCAGGGCGAGTGCGGGGAGGAGGAACAGGGTGTACTGGGCTCTGGACACGCACAGGAAGCCTGGTGCGGGGGGCTGCCACCGGAGGGCTGGTGCGTGTAGGTGGCACTGGATAGACCCGACTGTGCAGGTGCACTGGAGCTCTTGAGCACCGAGCCTGCCCAACCTTACCTGGCTCGATGCCCACTCTAGCCTGGCCAATACGAGGAGCAGGAATGTACCACACTGGGCTATGCACCCGCACTGGAGACACCGTGCGCTCCACAGCATATCACGGTGCCTGTCCGGTCTCTCTCGCGCTCCGGTAAGCACAGGAAGTTGGCGCAGGTCTCCTACCTGGCTTCGCCATACTCCCTGTGTGCCCCCCCCCCCAAAAAAATGTTTTTGGGGCTGCCTCTCGGGCTTCCTACCGCGCGCCGCCGTGCTCGTTTCGCCAACTCCATTCTCTAGTGTTCAACATGTTTACTATAGACGATAAACAAGAACACTACAAAATACAAAACAACAAATGTGAAAACCGAAACAGTCCTATCTGGTACAATGACAGACGACAACCACCCACAAAGTACCCACAGAATATGGCTGCCTAAATATGGTTCCCAATCAGAGACAACGATAGACAGCTGCCTCTAATTGAGAACCAATCTAGGCAACCATAGACCTACAAACTACCTAGAAAGGAAACAGCCCCATAAACATACAAAAAACCCTAGACCAGGCAAAACACATAAATCCCCCATGTCACACCCTGACCTAACCAAAATAATAAAGAAAACAAAGATAACTAAGGCCAGGGCGTGACAATTTCTCTCTCTTTAGTTCTCTTTATTTCACTATCTTTCTCTCTCCCCCCTCTCTATTTCTCTCTATATTTCTCTTTTTATTTCACTATCTTTCTCTCTTCCCCCCTCTCTATTTCTCTCTATATTTCTCTTTTTATTTCACTATCTTTCTCTCTTCCCCCCTCTCTATTTCTCTCTATATTTCTCTTTTTATTTCACTATCTTTCTCTCTTCCCCCCTCTCTATTTCTCTCTATATTTCTCTTTTTATTTCACTATCTTTCTCTCTTCCCCCCTCTCTATTTCTCTCTATATTTCTCTTTTTATTTCACTATCTTTCTCTCTCCCCCCTCTCTATTTCTCTCTCTTTAGTTCTCCCTCTTTCTCCTGTCTCTCTGTTGGAGTTGAACCTACTATTGCTAGTATTCTGTATTACTGTACAGTTGTTGTAAAGTGTATTGCTGTTAAAATGCATGAATACGGCTTGATTTGATGCATGTCTCTCTCTAGGTGTTGAACCTGGTCCAGTCCTATGTGACCCTCCGGGTGCCACTCCACGTCTCCTATGTGTTCCACTCCCCGGTTGGGGCAGGGGGCTGGCAGCATTTTGACCTGCAATCTGAGCTACGACTCACCTTCGTATACGACACTGCCATCTTGTGGCGGGATGGCATCGGCAGCCCTCCTGAGGCTGAGCTACAAGGCAAGTCTCACATCAAATTAAATATATTCAGAAGTAATTTCAGTCTTTACAGAATGAGGAGGCAAAAACAAACAAATACAACACTGTCTGGTGTACTTTGACCACAGATGATATGGTTATGTTATTGCTTCTACAGCAATTAATGAGGATGTGTTAGCTTGGTGTGACAGTGAGAACGATGGGTTGTATTCTGCAGGTGCCCTTCACCGCACCTTCCTCAGTGGGTGGGCTATAATAGTAGGGATGTGTTAGTTCAGTGTGACAGGGAGACTGACTGGCTATATTCTGTAGGAGCCCTGTACCCCACCAGTATGCGTATCAACGAACAGGGTCGTCTGGTGGTCAACTTCAGAACAGAGGCTCGATTCAGAGGACTATTTGTCATATCACACTCTGGTATGTTCATATTATCTACTATTTTCATACAGTACATCCACGGTCTTAAACAAGTAGCCCAGGGCCCGTATGTATCAAGTGTCTCAGAGTATGAGTGCTGATCTAGGATCACGTCCCCCCGTCCATGTAATCTTATTCATTTTGATGTAAAAGACAAAACTGATCCTAAGTCAGCACTCCTACTCTGACACGCTTGATACTGTACATATTCCTCTTTAGTTCTGCATTAGCCTTACCTGTGTCTGTATCCAGCTTCCTCTCTGTCGTCCATGGTGATGTGTGCGGACCACCCTGGGGTGACCTTTAACCTCAGCCTGGTGAGGAGCGAGCCCACCTACAACCAGCCCATGCAGCAGTGGACCTTTACATCAGACTTCGCTGTGAGGACAGCATCTTTTCTTCCATCTTTAATACTGGGTTATCAATATATTTCATATCATCTTTATTTCTTCATCTGCTAACTCTGTGTCATAAGTGTAAAGACTTGGGAGTAGCAAATCAAATATCAAATACATTTTTTATTTGTCACATTGGGCCGAATACAACAACAGCAACCTTACCGTGAAATGCTTACTTACAAGCCCTTGTGCCATTTACAGGATTTTTCTTGAGTCGTAGTGTGTTATCGGCACTGGTGTATCTGGTGTAAATAAGTGTCTTATTCCCCTCTGTCTCCCAGGTGCGTGACTACTCAGGTACCTACACGGTGAAGCTGCTGCCCTGTACCTCTCCTCCCAGTCTGGAGTACTCCCTGCCTCCTGTCTGTAACCCCAGAGAACCTGTCACCTTCGACCTGGACATACGCTTCCAGCAGGTCAGGTCACCCTAGGATAACTACACACTTAGAAAAAAGGTGCTATTTTAGTACCCTAAAGGGTCCTTCGTCTGTCCCCATAGGAGAACCCTTTGAATAACCATTTTTGGTTGCAGGTAGAACCCTTTTGGATTCCATGAAGAACTTTCTGTAGAAAGAACAGAAAGAACCTGGAACCAAAAAGGGTTTTCCTACGAGGACAGCCCAAGTACCCTTTGGAACCCTTTTTCTAAGAGTGAACATCAATATCATATCATTAAAGTGTCCGTGAGATGACAATCTTTGAGTGCACACAGAGATGTACTCTAGTGGGAAACAGCTTGAGGGGTGTTTGTATGATGGTAGCACTGTGATTGGTCTGTGTTCTCTGATGGTAACTGAATGGTATGTGTTGTCCTATACTAAGATGGTAAAACTTTGTGCTGTGTGTGTCCTGTCCCAGGTGAGTGACCCGGTTGCGGCTGAGTTCAGTCTGAACACACACATGTTGCTGCTGTCTAAGAGAACTTTGTGGCTGTCTGACGGATCCATGGGCTTCGGACAGGAGAGCGACACAGCCTTCTCACAGGGTACTGTAACGCTACAAACAAACACAGCCTTCTCACAGGGTACTGCAACGCTACAAAACCAACACCGCCTTCTCACTGGGTACTGTAACGCTACAAACAAACACAGCCTTCTCACTGGGTACTGTAACGCTACAAACAAACACAGCCTTCTCACAGGGTACTGTAACGTTACAAACAAACACAGCCTTCTCACGGGGTACTGTAACGTTACAAACAAACACAGCCTCTCACAGGGTACTGTAACGCTACAAACAAACACAGCCTTCTCACAGGGTACTGTAACGCTACAAACAAACACAGCCTTCTCACAGGGTACTGTAACGTTACAAACAAACACAGCCTTCTCACGGGGTACTGTAACGTTACAAACAAACACAGCCTCTCACAGGGTACTGTAACGCTACAAACAAACACAGCCTCTCACATGGGCATTTATCAATCAATCCCTCACCTTATTGTGGCGGTCAGTGCTGTTTAAGATAAGGAAGGATCGGTCAGTGCTGTTTAAAACTTCTTACGGCTGAAATGTCGTTAACGGGATCGATTTGACAACAGCCGGTGAAAGTGCAGGGCGCCAAATTCAAACAACAGAAATCTCATCATTAAAATTCCTCAAACATACATGTATTATACACAATTTTAAAGATAAACTTGTTGTTAATCCCACCACAGTGTCCAATTTCAAAAAGGCCTTACAGCGAAAGCACACCATATGATTATGTTAGGTCAGCACCTAGTCACAGAAAACACAGCCATTTTTCCTGCCAAAGAGAGGAGTCACAAAAGGCAGAAATAGAGATTAAATGAATCACTAATTTTTGATGATCTTCATCAGATGACACTCATAGGACTTCATGTTACACAATACATGTATGTTTTGTTCAATAAAGTTCATATTTATATCCAAAAATCTCAGTTTACATTGGCACGTTATATTCAGTAATGTTTTGCTTCCAAAACATCCGGTGATTTTGCAGAGAGCCACATCAATTTACAGAAATACTCATCACGAATGTTGATGAAAATACAAGTATTATACATGGAATTAAAGATATACTCCTCCTTAATGCAACCGCTGTGTCAGATTTCAAAAAAGCTTTACGGAAAAGGCACACCATGCAATAATCTGAGTACAGCGCTCAGAGACAAAAACAAGCCATACAGATACCCACCATGTTGTGGAGTCAACAGAAGTCAGAAATAGTATTATAAATATTCACTTACTTTTAATGATCTTCATCGGAATGCACTCCCAGGAATCCCAGTTCCACAATAAATGTTTTTTTTCAATAAAGTGCATTTATGTCCAAATACCTCCTTTTTTGTTTGCGTTTAGTTCACAAATCCAAATTCACAAGGCGCCGGCACTTAGTTTAGACGACAGTTCCATTACAGTTCGTAGAAACATGTCAAACGATGTACAGAATCAATCTTTAGGGTGTTTTTATCATAAATCTTCAATAATATTCCAACCGGACAATTCCTTTGTCTTCAGAAAGGAAAAGGAACGCAGCTAACTCTCACGGGCGCATGTGATCAGCTCATGGCACTCTGCCAGACCCCTGACTCAAACAGCTCTTATTCGCTCCCTCTTCACAGTAGAAGCCTGAAACAAGGTTCTATAGACTGTTGACATTTAGTGGAAGCCTTAGGAAGTGCAATTGGACCAAATTTTACACTGTATATTGGATAGGCAAAGACTTGAAAACCTACAAACCTCAGATTTCCCACTTCCTGGTTGGATTTTTCTCAGGTTTTTGCCTGCCATATGAGTTCTGTTATACTCAGACATCATTCAAACAGTTTTAGAAACTTCAGGGTATTTTCTATCAAAATCTACTAATAATATGCATATCTTAGCAGTTTACTCTGGGCACCTTATTCATCCAAGCTCCTCGATACTGCCCCCCAGCCATAAGAAGTTAAGTTGAGGAAGGATCGGTCAGTGCTGTTTAAGATGAGGGAGGATTGGTCAATGATGTTTAAAATGAGGGAGGGTCGGTCATCATGAGGTTGCTACAACCTAGCCTATGAAATAAAGTTTACAACGTAGGTGCACAGGTCAAGATAACATTTTGTGTAAAAAAGGTGAGAGACAGTGACACATTCAATACCGCCTTGCAGACTCTTGCCTGCATCTAGCTGATCTAGTGTGTAATCATTAGTCCAACAGTTGCAAACAAGAGTTTCTTTTGGACAAATTCAGGTATGTTTATCCACGTTTCGTTCCGTTTGCTTCCATTTAAGAAACATTTTCAACCAAATCTACCGAATGAATACACACACAAACACAGTTCACTTTCATAGCACCCACATACAAACAACATAATCACTTTGCTCGTTGTATATATAATTCCTTCTCGCATCTATCTACAGTGCCTTCGGAAGGTATTCAGACCCCTTGACTGTTTCCACATTTTGTTACGTTACAGCCTTATTCTAAAATTGATCACATTTTTTTAACAAATATATTAAAAACAGAAATACCTTATTTACATAAGTATTCAGACCCTTTGCTATGAGTCTTGAAATTGAGCTCAGGTGCATCGTGTTTCCATTGATCATCCTTGAGATGTTTCTACAACTTGATTGGAGTCCACCTGTGGTAAATTCAATTGATTGGACATGATTTGGAAAGGCACACACCTGTCTATATAAGGTCCCACAGTTGACAGTGCATGTCAGAGCAAAAACCAAGCCATGAGGTTGAAGCACTTGTCCGTATAGCTCCAAGACAGGATTGTGTTGAGGCACAGATTTGGGGAAGGGTAGCAAAAACTGCAGCATTGATGGTCCCCAAGAACACAGTGGCCTCCATCATTCTTAAATGGAAGAAGTTTGGAACCACCAATACTCTTCCTAGAGCTGACCGCCCGGCCAAACTGAGCAATTGGGGGAGAAGGGCCTTGGTCAGGGAGGTGACCAAGAACCTGATGGTCAGTCTGACAGAGCTCTAGAGTTCCTCTGTGGAAATGGGAGAACCTTCCAGAAGGACAACCATCTCTGCAGCACTCCACCAATCAGGCCTTTATGGTAGAGTGCCACTCCTTGGTAAAAGGCACATGACAGCCCACTTGGAGTTTGCCAAAAGGCAACTAAAGACTCTCAGACCATGAGAAACAAGATTCTCTGGTCTGATGAAACCAAGAATGAACTTCTAGAGGAAACCTGGAACCATCCCTACGGGGAAGCATGGTGGTGGCAGCATCATGCTGTGGGGATGTTTTTCAGCAGCAGAGACTGGGAGACTAGTCAGAATCGAGGCAAAGATGACCGAAGCAAAGTACAGAGAGTACCTTGGTGAAAACCTGCCCCAGAGCGTTCAAGACCTGGGGCTAAGGTTCACCTTCCAACAGGACAACGACCCTAAGGTCAGAGCCAAGACAACACAGGAGTGACTTTGGGACAAGTCTCTCAATGTCCTTGAGTGGCCCAGGAAGAGCCTGGACTTGAACCCGATCGAACATCTCTGAAGAGACCTGAAAATAGCTGTGCAGCAACGCTCCCCATCCAACCTGACAGAGCTTGAGAGGATCTGCAAAGAAGAATGGGAGAAACTCCCCAAATACAGTTGTGTGAGGTTTGTAGTGTCATACCCAAGAAGACTCGAGACTGAAATCGCTGCCAAAGGTGCTTAACAAAGTAGTGAGTAAAGGGTCTGAATACTTATGTAAATGTGATATTTTACATTTCTAAAATCCTGTTTTTGCTTTTTCATTATGGGGTATTGTGTGTAGATTGACGAGAAAAAAAGCCCAATTTAATAAATTTTTCGAATAAGGCTGTATCCCAAAAACTCAAGGGGTCTGAATACTTTCCAAAGGCACTGTACTTGCTCTCCTCCTCTCACATTTTCTCCTTGGCTTGTGGACTTCAGTGCACAACATATCAGCTGTCTGTGACCAGGTGAAAAAACCTTTCCAAGCCAAACCTTCATATCATGACTGCTAACCGTTACACACAGCCTACATCGTCACCATGTTAAGTAACATCATAGTCAACATACCTACTAGAACTAACTTGATACTAAACCGCTACAATCATCCTGTACACTGTACAGGCAGCAAGCAGTTTAGCAGTTACACCAGCTGGCAATAAATGAATACAACCAAAAGCGTACCTTGACTTAGAGGAGTTCCGGTGTTGGATAGTCATAGCCATCTAGCTAACATAGCATCCCTCTCCGTTTGAGTCGACTAAACTAGCTAGCTGCATTTGCTAGCTAAGTAAGTGGACATGAAAATGGAGGGAAAAAATACAACAAAATATAGCTGTCTCTCTTGTTCCTCAATTTTTTCAGAAATGTATTTGTTCAAAACTGTTCAACTATTGTCTTTCTCTCTCTTTGAGTCAACTACTCACCACATTTTATGCACTGCAGTGCCAGCTAGCTGTAGCTTATTCTTTCAGTACTAGATTAATTATCTGATACTTTGATTGGGTGGACAACATGTCCGTTCATGATACAATAGTTCTCATAGGTTGGATGACATCTTCTGAAGTTGTCATAATTACTGTGTACTGTGTGACACTCCTAGGTTTTGTATTGAATTCAATGTACCCAGAGGAGGATGGAAACTTGCTGTCCCCTGGCTACAGAATGGTACTAACACAAGAGGGTGCTGTTGAGACTACTGTAGACCTTCATTGCACAACAGTGTTTTAATCAATCATTTGGTGGCATGTGAATATATTTAGTATAGTTTTATCTAAAAAGAATAACTTTTTTAATGTTTCACTATTTTTATTAAATTCACTGAAGAAGATGGTCCTCCCCGTCCTCCTCTGAGGAGCCTCCATTGAAGCCTTACAACCAGCTTCTCACATCCTTCTCACTTCTCACACACGCCACCTTTTCATGGGTCCTGATCAGAAGTAGTACACTACATAGGGAATAGGTTGCTATTTGGGATGGAGGTAGCCCCATTGACTATCTGATTGATTGAGTTATTACTGTATTAACCCAAACCTGATCTCCTCCCAGGTGACATGATATATGGCAGAGTGATGGTGGACCCAGTCCAGAACCTGGGGGATTCCTTTATCTGTAACATAGAGAAGGTGTTCCTGTGCACCGGCGCGGATGGATACGTGCCCAAATACAACCCCAACAACAATGAGTACGGCTGTCTGGCTGATGCTCCATCGCTGCTTTACAGATTCAAAATCATTGTAAGTACAGTACTGTGCAGGGCCCATTGTGCTCTGGTCAAAAGTAGTGCAATATCTGGGGAATAGCATGTAATGTGGGATGTAGACAAGGATCTAGTACAGGGTAAATGCACATACATATCCTAAACACCTTTACCAATGTTGGTACAGTGTTTACTAGTGTTTCCCTCTCCTCGTCCAGGATAAGGCCCAGCCAGAGACCCAGGCCAGGTCGTTTGGTAACGTGGGGTTCAGGGCTATGCTGGCTGTAGACGACCCTCTGGCCCTGGCCCTGGTTAGACAGCCTGGATCTGACGGCTTCAGCATGGACTCTACAGCACTGTTCCAGGTACATCTCCCTGACCCCTATGCTACATAACACAGAATAGTGGAGAAGGAACATCCTAGTCTTATTCATATTTCTAACATTCACTTTCACTGCTTTAAAGCTAGAATCCTTAATTGCTACATCCAGTTTTGGATGTATACATTTATTATATATACCCATTGATTCTTGACGAATATAACTCAAAACATGGTAAAAACTATCATTTTGATATCATGGATGGTCAGCCCTGGATGGTCAGCCCTGTCAATGAATTTGAGAGTGGTTACATTTCTCCAGGCCCATCCCTCAGCTTTTTACCAAAACAGAGATGGGGTGTCACTTGTTATTGTTTATATTAATGACTATTATCTTTAATGACCAGGGATTGTTCCTGTCATGATCAGGTAAACTACCCAGCCCTCATGACTAACCCTGTTCCTCTGGTGTCCAGGTGTCAGCAGGGAGAGAGTGGTTCATCCACACCATCTACACCGTCCGCTCCAGAGAGAATGCAAACAGGGGCATCGGGAAGAGAAGTCTGGAGTACCACACACTCACCCAACACAGCAGTTTGTCTGCAGGAGGCCACTCCCTGACCCAACACAGCAGCATGGCTGCAGGAGGCCACTCCCTGACCCAACACAGCAGCATGGACAGAGAAACCCAGCATCAAACTATGGCTGCAGGAGGACCGTCCCAGTCCCAGGTCCGCTCCAGGCGGTCAGCAAACAGGGTGCCAGACCTGACAGAGGACATCGGCCTGGACAACAACCGAGGCACCAACATTCTCCATATCGCCCTGGACCTCAGCCGCCAGCGCCACACCAGCCCCGACCGGGAGGTCCTCACTCGGGGTGTGGTGCCCAGGGAGCTGAACCATCCTGAGGAGAGCGAGGACAGCCTGGTCCTGATCATAGGGATCCTGGTGGGCCTCCTCCTCACCATCCTCATCATCGTCATAGTGCTAACCTTACGGTCCAGACAGGAGAAGAAGAAGATGGAGGTTCCCACAACAACGTCAAGCTCCACTGAGCCCATGGTGACATCAGGGTTCACTTGCGGTGGCTTGGACAGCTCAGAAGTCTGACGGACAGAGAGACAAACGGACTTCCTTCGACATGACCACTGAGACAGAAAGACGGATATTCTCCACAGAAAAAAAAACACTGACCGATGTTTGTTTTTGTTTTTTTGCAAGTGCCTCATAATTTTTACCTTTGGATATAAAGAGAGGGAGGGGACAACTGAAACAACACAGTCGGCAATGAGAGCTTTGGTTCCGTACAAAAACCTACTTGAAATCCTGCAGTCCTTCTGCTCTGCTGTAGGGGAAACCATAGAGGTTAAACAATCTCTCTCTATGGGGAGACTGCCCCATCTAGGGCAGTAACTTGTAACATGTAACCTGTTCTGTTCAAGGCACTTGCCAACATTCATTATTGCTTTGTTTTATGATGTTACACTTGATCCCAAAAATGTTTATGATTTGTCCAAAGGTGCTAAAGCAGCAGATGCCTCTGTCATGTAGGATGGATGGTGGTCCTGTGAGTTGGTAAAGGACATGTAGCAGGGCTATTCAACTCCAGGCCTGTAGGGCAGAATAACTGCTGATGGTCTTTTCTACCTGGTAGTTGATTGATTGATTGTCACTGATTGGCAGTAGAGTTCCATGATGTAATCAGTTTCTGGTTAGAATGAAAGAATGATAACCAGAAGTGTTTCAGCCTTCCAGGCCCAGAGTTGAATACCGGTATTCCTGGTATTCAGTATTCAATATGATTGCAAAGTTGTCATAGAACTGTCATAGTTGTTAATGTGTATGTTTGTTTTCCCGTGTCAAGCCACTGTCAATAGTCTGCTAACACTGGGAATATGTACTACTGTAATGTTCTACTGTAGCTCTCTGTCAAACCTGGGTTCAAACATTATTTTAAATCTTTCAAGTATATTAGCTTTAGCCTGCTTTTTATATTGGTTCCACTGCAACAGGCAAGCTCAATTGATCACAGCTTAAGTATTTTTACATGATTTAAAATAGTATTTGAACCCAGGTCTGCTCTCTATACTGTAGTATGGAGGCTGATTCATGTTGAAGTTCAACAGGTGCCTAAGAATCCACTGGATGTTATACTGTAGTGAGCGTCCCAAATGGCACCCTATTCCCTATTTTGCACTATCAGTAGTGCACTATATAGGGAATAGGGTGTAATTTGGGATGAATACTTAGATTTTCTCTATTACATGGTTATTCTATTTGTTTTGTTTGTATTAATGGTAATCTATCATTTGTGCCTGCTTCTGATTTTGTATTTTCTTTAAAAATTATTGCTTAAACTTGTATAATAATGTGTAATGCAGATATGGGGGAAAATGTGTCCAATCTACTGTAGCTAATTCAGACTCAGTTACATGTTTTTCTATCCTAACAGAGTTCCAAGTTGATCACAATTTTGGGGGGGATAATTGTTCTCTCGATAGTCCCAAAATCATGGTTGTGGTGACTTTCTATAGCTCTGTCCCAAATGGCATCCTATTCCCTATTTAGTGCACTACTTTTGATCGGAGCTCATGAGGAATTAAGGTACCATATAGGGAATAGGGTGCCATTTTGGACATATCCTATATCAGTGTGGTCCTGTATTTGAATACATACAGTACTGAATTGAATCTAATGAGAAAGGTATATCCTGTAGGGGAGAGTGGGTAAGTTGAGCCATTTGTTACGTTCAGCATCACTCCATTAATGGAAATCTAGTATTCTTTCTAACAAAGATATCTACATATATTTCAGGATGTTTTGTATCCCTGAAAATAATCAGAATTCATGTAAACATTACAGTTTTGAAAACATAGCTTGTCCAAAGAAAGTGATATCTTGGCACGACTTACCCCTACACATTTCTGTACTGAATCAAATATTACCAGTACCTTTCTAAAACCATGTCTATCTTTACTTTCCAAACACAATTCATCACAATCACTTTTGTGTATTTTAATCCCTCATATCCCAGCCTTTCATTATACCTGGGAAGAAAACATTTACTAAATTTACCACAAGGCAAACAGTTTGACTATATTAGCCCACATAGCTACAAGGATGCACATTCATGCTATGTTTAGGACCTCATATTGTAGCTTATAGACCCCAACTGATGTATAGAACAATGATACGACTATCTATTTTGGTTTAGATACAAGCATCATGAAACCTCTAACACAATAAATTCATTTGACTTGGTGAAAATCTGTTTTTTGGAACATACTTGCTTACCACTTTTTCCAAGTGGTTTCTTCCTTCACAGACTCCATGAAATGATGACGTCTTCCTAAATATTTGGTCAAATTATTAATTTTGTGCATAGAGACAAGAGTGGCTCAACTTACCCCTTTGACTCAACTTACCCCACTCTTACCCCACTCTCCACTAGTGAGTTGATTTTAAAGACAGCTGGTCTGCAATGTACAGTTTATAGCAGCTCTGGATGGATCCACTAGGCACAGACGCATCATATAGGGAGTAGCTTATTCCCTAAATAGGGAGTAGGGTGCCATTCTGGACTAACTCTGTTTCTCTACAAGGCTATGAAGTGACTGATCTGTACCAAATGTTCCACAAAGGTTTTACATTTATATTTAGTATCTTACTATAAAAACATTCATAATGGTCCATGAAATCTGCATCCCAAATGGCACCCTTTTCCCTTTATAGTTCACTACTTTTATAGTAGTGCGCGATATCGAGAAATGGGTGCCATTTGGGTCTCCGACCAGAAGGGAAAACCAACCATGATCTACTACAATCTAAATCATGGCTGTTAGAGAGATTACATGTTAATACATTACAGAAGTATTTATTTGATCACATAAATATCCATAGGGATTGCCAATAATAAAGATCTAATATTTGTTTCCCTCTGAAGATAATTTTCTAATCAGCCACAAACCACATAAAATATGTTTCAGACATGGTTGCCACTTATGCAATGTAATGATGCATAAAGAAAAGGTATAGACCTGTTATAGACCATCACCTTGTCAATAGATGCCCCAGTCATAATACTAAGATAACATACAATGACCTCCATTCTGTATCTATAGATAGTGACTTCATATACCCGCTACTTTATAAACTTCCGATTTCTACATTGTTTGCTGTTTAATTTTTGAAAACATAAATGCTATGCAACTTACAATATCATACCACTAAAGTAGAATGCCAATATTTCTTTCTTTTTGAATATGATTATTTTTGCTGATTTTTACATTTTGTCACTGTACCACCAATAGCTCTTATATCATGTTATTAACACCACCATTATGATTTCAGGATTTTGTTGAATGCATCTAATGCCTGTGTGAGTGTATACACATGTATGTAATATATGTATTGCAAATAAATATACCGTTTGGATGTTTTGGGAATTATCAATGTTAAATGCATATGTACTGTAAGTATTTGTAACATAGACCTAAAGCACAAAGTGGTCTGCAAATAAAGTTTTTTTTCAAGGAAATCAGACTGCTGTCTTGTTTGAAAAGCAGTTGTTGTGTATGTATTTGGTCTGTTTGGAAAAGGCTACTTCCCAAATGGCACCTTATTCCCTACATAGTGCGATACTTTTGACCAGAGCCCCTATATATCACACTACTTCAGACCAGGGCCCATAGGGCTCTGATCAAAAGTAGTGCACTATTTAGAGAATAGGAATCCATTTGGGACATAACCAAAATCTGGTTTCTGAGAAAACACGTGATGTATTTCATAATGTTCCTCCAATGCCAAGACTGGAGTCAGAGAAGCTAAAGGGAGGAGAGGTAGGTGGGCTAGAGGGGGTGTTGATGCTGAGGCCTTGTCCCTAATGGAACCCTATTCCCTATAGGCCTTGGTTAAAAGTAGTGCACTATGTAAGGAATAGGGTGCCATTTGAGATACGGACCCCTGTTCTCTTGGAGCTGCAGAGCCCAGAGAGAGAACCTCCCACTCTCAGACTGGAGCAACATAGATTTACAGATAGATCACTTCTACAGTGTTTTGTTTTATTTTCCTGTGCAAGTTTGGGGTTGAGACAATTAATGAAGACTCTTGTTCCAGTGGCATGATACAGATCAGACGGTAAAGCAGAAAGATGAGGAACACACTGCTTCTGATCATGTCTGCACTGACTGCAGTTAGTGGGCAGAGGCCAACGTGAGTTATGTTCTGTCAATGCTGATTCTTTGTAGATACAGTATATTTTACTTGTATCATTGGTCATGCTCATTTTATGTCATGTCGCAGTCCTAAAGGATTACCCCCATTTGTGTGTGTGTGAGCGCTCGTGCTTGTTCGTGCGTGTGTTTGTTTGTGTTCATGTGTGTGTGTGAGCACTCGTGCTTGTTCGTGCATGTGTTTGTGTTCATGTGTGCTTGTGTTTGTTTGTGTTCGTGTGTGTGTGTGTGTGTGTGTTCATGTATGTGTGTGTGTTCATGTATGTGTGTTTGTGTGTGTGTGTGTGTTCATGTGTGCGTGTGTGTTTGTTTGTGTTCATGTGTGCGTGTGTGTGTTCATGTACGTGTGTGTGTTTGTGTGTGTGTGTTTGTGTTCATGTGTGCTTGTGTTTGTTTGTGTTCGTGTGTGTGTGTGTGTGTTCATGTGTGTGTGTGTTCATGTATGTGTGTTTGTGTGTGTGTGTTCATGTGTGCGTGTGTGCGTGTGTGTTTGTGTTCATGTGTGCGTGTGTGTGTTCATGTATGTGTGTGTGTTTGTGTGTGTGTTTGTGTTCATGTGTGCGTGTGTGTTTGTTTGTGTTCATGTGTGTGTGTTCATGTGTGCTTGTGTTTGCAGATGTCTCATCACCGCTCCCAACATAGTCCACCTGGGAGTAGAGGAGACAGTGACAGTACAGCTCCAGGGAGCTATCAAGCCTACACAGTACACTCTGTACTTCCTGTATCAAACCGCCAATAATAAAGTTTTGTCTGAAAAAAAGCATGTAACTCTTAATGAAGCCAATGGCTATCAGGCGGTTGTGAAAATGAGGGTAGGTATACAGAAGGCTAACCTCTTTTCATGCCCTATGGAACTACTGGAACATGGAACATTTAAATGATCCTGCCTCTATTCACATGTTTTATAGGTAATTCCTAGCCTGTACGAAGAGGCAATCAAAAGCATAAGAAAAAGAAAGAAAATTGTGCCATTTATCCAACTGGCTACAGAGACCAATGATGATTTTCTTCCCAAAAAAAAAACAATCCTTTTGTCAACAAAAAAGGGTTATGTCTTCATTCAGACAGACAAACCAATCTACAATCCAGGAGAGAATGGTAAAGTGTGAAATAACATTACACATGGTTTTAGTTCTACATTCAGCCTAATCCCAATTCTTCCTTTTCCAGTCAATTTCAGGGTCTTCACGCTAGACAACTATCTGCTGCCTGTTGATGAAAGCATCAATGTCAAGATATTTGTAAGTTTGCAAGACATCTATCTGCATGTTAAAGTTGCTTTATTGTGTTAAATGAACTCTCTGTTCTCTAACTAACATTCACTGTCTCTCTACAGAACTCCAAAGGCCTGCTGGTGTACAACCAGGTTGTACACTCCAGTAAACTCCTTCAGAGGAACATAATGATCCCTGACGTTGAGACGTAAGTAGGATGTTGACATAAAGTCTATGGAAGACAGGACATCAGTAGCACTGACCACTACTCCTCTGCCCATATGATTCAGAGCTGGCAATTGGAGGATTGTTGCCACTTTTACCAACTATCCCATGTCCAACTCTTCAGTGGAGTTTGAGGTCAGAGAATATGGTGAGTAAACTAAAGTCGGTTGTCTGACTGTATGATACGGCCCAACAAGCTTGCTCTCTGTTTCTTTCAGTTCTTCCTATGTTTGAGGTGAAGATAGCAGCTGTGAAACCATATTATTTGCTGACAGAGGATTCCTTTCAGTTCAGCGTCTCTGCAAGGTGAGATTGTTGAAGCAGATTGCGTTAATGGACTGTTTTGTGAATTGTTCATACATTTTGCATTTACATTTGAGTAATGTAGCAGACGCTCTTATTCAGAGTGACTTACAGTAGTGAGTACATACATTTTACATTTACATTTGAGTAATGTAGCAGACGCTCTTATTCAGAGTGACTTGCAGTAGTGAGTACATACATTTTACATTTACATTTGAGTAATGTAGCAGACGCTCTTATTCAGAGTGACTTGCAGTAGTGAGTACATACATTTTACATTTACATTTGAGTAATGTAGCAGACGCTCTTATTCAGAGTGACATGCAGTAGTGAGTGCATACATTTTACATTTACATTTGAGTAATGTAGCAGACGCTCTTATTCAGAGTGACTTGCAGTAGTGAGTTCATACATTTTACATTTACATTTGAGCAATGTAGCAGACGCTCTTATTCAGAGTGACTTGCAGTAGTGAGTGCATACATTTTACATTTACATTTGAGTAATGTAGCAGACGCTCTTATTCAGAGTGACTTGCAGTAGTGAGTACATACATTTTACATTTACATTTGAGTAATGTAGCAGACGCTCTTATTCAGAGTGACTTGCAGTAGTGAGTACATACATTTTACATTTACATTTGAGTAATGTAGGAGATGCTCTTATTCAGAGTGACTTGCAGTAGTAAGTGCATACATTTTACATTTACATTTGAGTAATTCACAGACGCTCTTATTCAGAGTGACTTGCAGTAGTGAGTACATACATTTTACATTTACATTTGAGTAATGTAGCAGACGCTCTTATTCAGAGTGACTTGCAGTAGTGAGTACATACATTTTACATTTACATTTGAGTAATGTAGCAGACGCTCTTATTCAGAGCGACTTGCAGTAGTGAGTACATACATTTTACATTTACATTTGAGTAATGTAGCAGACGCTCTTATTCAGAGCGACTTGCAGTAGTGAGTACATACATTTTACATTTACATTTGAGTAATGTAGCAGACGCTCTTATTCAGAGTGACTTGCAGTAGTGAGCACATACATTTTACATTTACATTTGAGTAATGTAGCAGACGCTCTTATTCAGAGTGACTTGCAGTAGTGAGCGCATACATTTTACATTTACATTTGAGTAATGTAGCAGACGCTCTTATTCAGAGCGACTTGCAGTAGTGAGCGCATACATTTTACATTTGAGTAATGTAGCAGACGCTCTTATTCAGAGCGACTTGCAGTAGTGAGTGCATACATTTTACATTTACATTTGAGTAATGTAGCAGACACTCTTATTCAGAGCGACTTGCAGTAGTGAGTTCATACATTTTACATTTACATTTGAGTAATGTAGCAGACGCTCTTATTCAGAGTGACTTGCAGTAGTGAGCGCATACATTTTCATACTTTTTTCCATAGTGTGCCAAATACATGTGTGTTGATTGCAGGTACACCTATGGCAAAGGTGTCAATGGCGTAGCTTATGTTAGATTTGGACTAATCAATGAAGAAGGCAAAAGAACACATCTACCTGGCCTAGAAAACAAGACTTCTGTGAGTTCACTTTATCATCTCAAAGCTTTACATAAAAAAACATAACATTAAAGTCAATGTTTCTGATTGTAGATTTATTGTTTCCATTGACTTTTTATTTCTGATGAGCCATTTGTGAACTTATTTCTTGTGTATTATAGATCCAAGACGGCGTCGCCAGCATTACGCTGCCAACTGAAGACCTACGTGGGAAAGCAGGAAAGCAAAGTATCACACACATGGAGGGATACAATCTGTACATAGCTGTTACAGCTTTAGAAACAGCAAGTAAGTCCTTCATTCAGTCAGATAAAACATGATCATGCCAGCAGATCCAGGTGTTTTCTCAAGGACATACAACGACTCTCTCCTCTCTCTCTGCATTCTCTCTCCTTCTCTCTCTCTCTCTCTCTCTGCATTCTCTCTCGTTCTCTCTCTCCTCTCACTCTCTCTCCTCTCTCTCTCCTCTCGTTCTCTCTCTCCTCTCACTCTCTCTCCTCTCGTTCTTTCTCTCCTCTCACTCTCTCTCCTCTCACTCCTCTCTCTCTCTCCTCTCACTCACTCTCTCTCCTCTCACTCACTCTCTCTCCTCTCACTCACTCTCTCTCTCTCTCTCTGCATTCTCTCTCCTCTCTCTCTGCATTCTCTCTCTGCATTCTCTCTCCTCTCTCTCGTTCTCTCTCTCCTCTCACTCTCGCTCTCGCTCTCCTCTCACTCTCACTCTCTCTCTCACTCTCGTTCTCTCTTTCCTCTCACTCTCCTCTCGTTCTCTCTCTCTCCTCTCACTCTCTCTCCTCTCACTCTCTCCTCTCTCTGCATTCTCTCTCCTCTCTCTGCATTCTCTCTCCTCTCTCTGCATTCTCTCTCCTCTCTCTCTCGTTCTCTCTCTCCTCTCTCTCTCGTTCTCTCTCTCCTCTCACTCTCCTCTCACTCTCACTCTCTCTCTCGTTCTCTTTCTCGTTCTCTCTCTGCATTCTCTCTCCTCTCTCTCTCTCGTTCTCTCTCTGCATTCTCTCTCCTCTCTCTCGTTCTCTCTCTGCATTCTCTCTCCTCTCTCTCTCGTTCTCTCTCTCCTCTCACTCTCCTCTCGTTCTCTCGTTCTCTCTCTCCTCTCTCTATCTCTCTCCTCTCTCTATCTCTCTCCTCACTCTCTCTCTCCTCACACTCTCTCCTCACACACTCTCTCTCTCTCTCTCTCTCTCTCTCTCTCTCTCTCTCTCTCTCTCTATCTCTCTCTCTCCTCTCCTCTCTATCTCTCTCCTCTCTCTCTCTCTCTCCTCTCACTCTCCTCTCTATCTCTCTCTCTCTCTCTCTCTCCTCTCACTCTCTCTCTCCTCTTGTTCTCTCTCTCCTCTATCTCTCTCTCTCTCGTTCTCTTTCTCGTTTTCTCTCTCCTCTCTCTCTTGTTCTCTCTCTCCTCTCTCTCCTATCACTCTCTCTCTCCTCTCTCTCTCTCTCTGCATTGCATTCCCTCTCCTCTCTCTCTCTCTCTCTCCTCTCTCTCTCTCGTTCTCTCTCTGCATTCTCTCTCCTCTCTCTCTCGCTCTCTCTCGTTCTCTCTCGTTCTCTCTCCTCACTCTCTCTCTCCTCTCTCTCTCGTTCTCTCTCTCTCTCCTCTCTCTCTCGTTCTCTCTCTCGTTCTCTCTCTCCTCTCACTCCTCTCTCTCTCTCTCATTCTCTCTCTCGTTCTCTCTCTCCTCTCACTCTCTCTCTCATTCTCTCTCTCCTCTCACTCTCTCTCTCTCCTCTCTCTCAGGTGGAGATCTAGAAGAAGCTGAGAGCACTTCAGTAAAGATAGTGACGTCTCCATACATCATTGACATGTCTAAGACTAAGAAATACTTCACACCTGGAGGAAAGTTCTCTATCCTGGTACAGTGTGGTTGTTTCTGCACTCAAAGACAAACATTAACACCACATAATAACATATAATTGTATTCGTTCAGGACATCATATTGAGATGAGCAAATCCCTTTTCCAAATGAGATGTTCAATAGTTATCAGTGTCATCAATTGTATTTGCTTTACCATTTAGAGTATGACTGTATCTGCAGCCATAGTCTACTGGGCACATGCTGCATGTTTCCTTCTCAGGCCACCACCACCCACCCAGATGGATCCCCAGCCCCTGACCTCCATATGAGGGCTTCAGTTTCAGTGACCTCTGTAGAAGGCACACAATCTGTGAAGATGGAGGGATCCGGTAACTCTAAGGGTGAGGCTGTTCTCGCCTTCGAAGTGCCCAAACTGGCCACGTCTATGGATATCAAGGTACAGGACAGACACAGAGAACGTTCAATCAACACTCTATTTCCCATGTAGTTTGACAAGCATAATACATCTCTAAGCTCTATGTGGTCAGCAGAAAGGTAGTGCACTAAATAGGGAATATAGTGTCGTTTGAGACACAGTCACTATTTGATGTGATGTCATATTGGTGACCTGTTCCTCTCTCACCAGATGTTTGCTGAGGGAGCGGAGGAGGAGGTAATAGTGGGTGATGCCAAAATGACAGTGTCAGCAGTCCAGTCTGAGGGGAACTGCTACCTGAGTGTAGAGATAGAACATGTCACCTTGGAGCCTGGAGGAACCATGACGGTCACTCTCAGAGACATCACCCCTCCAGGCACCCCACGACCAGCCTACATCTACTATATGGTAACATACTGGAGTATCAGTCCATTCTAATAATGGATGGAGATGACCATTTACCACTTCTGCAACATACTTTATCTGTGCATAGCTTCAAGTTTCCAGACATTGCAGTAGACTGGGATTATCATAGCTGTAGTTTGTCTGTAACCAACATGAATGTAAGCACTTTGGGGGTTGAGAAATGAACCATTTCAATATCTGTAGTGAAGAGTAATAATGTGTTATTTCCTCTGTTTCCATTCTGTGTCAGGTCCTGAGTAAGGGCAGAGTGGTCCAGATGAACAGGGTCCAGAGGACTGAGCTGACCACCTTCAGTCTGCCCTACAGTCTTGACCTGGTCCCCTCCTTCAGACTGGTGGCCTACTACTTCACACAGGCACCAGAGAAGACTACCATAGTGGCTGATTCTGTATGGGCGGATGCCAAAGATATCTGCAAAGGACAGGTTCTGTAGTTGCTGCTTGTTTCTCTGCTTCTACTCTTTGTTTTGTTATTATTATTCATATTTAGGGGCAGATCAGCTTTAATATTGGAGATAGATTGTAGTTTCAATTACAATGTAATTGTCTGCATCATTTCAAATCCCCCATATATTTTTTGGTAAATATAAATATACATACATATACACACACACATACATATACATATATATACATATACATATACATATACATATACATATATATATATACATACATATACACATACATATATACATACATATATATATATATATATATATATACACATTTATTTTTAAAATATATTTCCCGTTATTATTTTCCGCTGACTTACCGAGATAAACAAAGGTTAAATAAAATTGAAATAAAAATGATTTTCCGCTAATCTTTCCACCCTTCCCATAGTTGGAGTAAACTAATGAACAAGAACACTTAGGCTTCTACTTCCAGCTTATACACACTATACAGTGCCTTGCGAAAGTATTCGGCCCCCTTGAACTTTGCGACCTTTTGCCACATTTCAGGCTTCAAACATAAAGATATAAAACTGTATTTTTTTGTGAAAAATCAACAACAAGAGTGATACAATCATGAAGTGGAACGACATTTATTGGATATTTCAAACTTTTTTAACAACTCAAAAACTGAAAAATTGGGCGTGAGAGGCCGGTTGGACATACTGCCAAATTCTCTAAAATTATGTTGGAGGCAGCTTATGGTAGAGAAATTAACATTCAATTCTCTGGCAAAAGCTCTGGTGGACATTCCTGCATCCAGCATCCCAATTGCACGCTCCCTCAAACCTTGAGACATCTGTGGCATTGTGTTGTGTGACAAAACTGCACATTTTACAGTGGTCTTTTATTGTCCCCAGCACAAGGTGAACCTGTGAAATGATCATGCTGTTTAATCAGCTTCTTGATATGCCACACCTGTCAGGTGGATGGATTGTCTTGTTGAAGGAGAAATGCTCACTAACATGGATGTAATCAAATTTGTGCTTAAAATATGAAGGAAATAAGCTTTTTGTACATTTGGAACATTTCTGGGATCTTAACTCATGAAACATGGAACCAGCACTTTACACGCTGCATTATATTTTTGTTCAGTATAGACTTTCATGGAGGCATAATGTGATATCTTTAGTGTTGTGTTTTCAGATTGAGATCCTTCCATTTAAAGAGCATAAACCAGCTGACTTGGTGACTGTGGTGGTCCGTACAGACCAGGGAGACAAGGTAGCTCTGGCTGCTGTAGATACAGCTGTTTACATCCTCAACAAGAACAACAAACTCACTCCTGAGAAGGTAAAGAGCCTCTGTCTTACCAGGTTTCATGAATAGATACATACAGTACAGTTGAAGTCGGAAGTTTACATATAGTTAGGTTGGAGTCATTAAAACCTGTTAAAACCACTCCACAAATTTCTTGTTAACAAACTATAATTTTGGCAAGTCGGTTAGGACATGTACTTTGTGCATGACACAAGTCATTTTTCCAACAATTGTTTACAGACAGATTATTTCACTTATAATTAATTCACTGTATCACAATACCTTCAATCTCAGTGCCTCTTTGCTTGACATCATGGGAAAATCGAAAGAAATCAGCCAAGACCTCAGAAAAAAAATTATCCTTAGGAGCAATTTCCATACGCCTGAAGGTACCACGTTCCTCTGTACAAACAATAGTACCCAAATATGAACACCATGGGACCACGCAGCCGTCATACCGCTCAGGAAGGAGACGCGTTCTGTCTCCTAGAGATGAACGTACTTTGGTGCGAAAAGTGCAAATCAATCCCCAAACAACAGCAAAGGACCTTGTGAAGATGCTGGAGGAAACAGGCACAAAAGTATCTATATCCACAGTAAAACGAGTCTTATCTTATATCAACATAACTTGAAAGACCGCTCAGCAAGGAAGAAGCCACTGCTCCAAAACCGCCAGACTATGGTTTGCAACTGCACATGGGGACAAAGATTGTACTTTTTGGAGAAATATCCTCTGGTCTGTTGAAACCAAAATAGAACTGTTTGGCCATAATGACCATCATTATGTTTAGAGGAAAAAGGGAGATGCTTGCAAGGTGAAGAACACCATCCCAACCATGAAGCTTGGCGGTGGCAGCATCATGTTGTGGGGGTACTTTGCTACAGGAGGGACTGGCGCACTTCACAAAATAGATGGCATCATGAGGCAGGAAAATTGTGTGAATATA
Source organism: Oncorhynchus masou masou (assembly GCF_036934945.1). Taxonomy (NCBI): domain Eukaryota; kingdom Metazoa; phylum Chordata; class Actinopteri; order Salmoniformes; family Salmonidae; genus Oncorhynchus; species Oncorhynchus masou. Next base: position 60,153,042 of record NC_088220.1, read on the forward strand.
TTGAAGCAACATCTCAAGACATCAGTCAGGAAATTAAAGCTTGGTCGCAAATGGGTCTTCCAAATGGACAATGACACCAAGCATACGACCAAAGTTGTGGCAAAATGGCTTAAGGACAACAAAGTCAAGGTATTGGAGTGGCCATTGCAAAGCCCTGACCTCAATCCTATAGAAAATTGGTGGTCAGAACTGAAAAAGTGTGTGTGAGCAAGGAACTCTACAAACCTGACTCAGTTATACCAGCTCTTCACCCAACTTATTGTGGGAAGCTTGTGGAAGGCTACCCGAAACGTTTGACCCAAGTTAAAACTTTAAAGGCAATTCTACGAGATATTAATTGAGTGTATGTAAACTTATGACCCACTGAGAATGTGATGAAGTAAATAAAAGCTGAAATAAATCACTCTCTACTATTATTCGGACATTTCACATTCTTAAAATAAAGTGGTGATCCTAACTGACCTAAGACAGGGAATTTTTACTAGGATTAAATGTCAGGAATAGTGAAAAACTGAGTTTAAATGTATATGAGTTTGATGAGTTAGACTGATGAGTTTCAGAAGAAAGTTTCTGGCTATTTTGAGTCCGCAATCGAACCCACAAATGCTGATGCTCCAGCTACTCAACTAGTCTAAAGAAGACCAGTTTTATTGCTTCTTTAATCAGAACAGTTTTTAGCTGTGCTAACATAATTGCAAAAGGGTTTTCTAATGATCAATTAGCCTTTTAAAATGATTATGATGGTTGCTGATAATGGGCCTCTGTACGCCTATGTAGATATTCTATAAAACATCTGCCATTTCCAGCTACAATAGTCATTTACAACATTAACAATGTCTACACTGTATTTCTGATCAATTTGATGTTATTTTAAAATGGACAAAAAAAATGTGTGTTTCTTTCAAAAACAAAACATTTCTAAGTGACCCCAAACGTTTGAACGGCAGTGTATGTATCCCCTGTATGTACAGGACAGTATGTACTGTTATATGTATCTACTGTATGTACAGGACAGTATGTACTGTATTGATATGATTCTATTGCATGTACAGGACAGTATGTACTTTTATATGTATCTATTGCATGTACATGACAGTATGTACTGTTATATGTATCTACTACATGTACATGACAGTATGTACTGTTATATGTATCTACTGTATGTACAGGACAGTATGTACTGTTATATGTATCTACTGTATGTACAGGACAGTATGTACTGTTATATGTATCTACTGCATGTACATGACAGTATGTACTGTTATATGTATCTACTACATGTACATGACAGTATGTACTGTTATATGTATCTACTGTATGTACAGGACAGTATGTACTGTTATATGTATCTACTGTATGTACAGGACAGTATGTACTGTATTGATATGATTCTATTGCATGTACAGGACAGTATGTACTTTTATATGTATCTATTGCATGTACATGACAGTATGTACTGTTATATGTATCTACTACATGTACATGACAGTATGTACTTTTATATGTATCTACTGTATGTACAGGACAGTATGTACTGTTATATGTATCTACTGCATGTACAGGACAGTATGTACTGTTATATGTATCTACTATATGTACAGGACAGTATGTACTGTATTGATATGATTCTACTGTATGTACAGGACAGTATGTACTGTAATATGTATCTACTGCATGTACAGGAAAGTATGTACTGTAATATGTATATACTGCATGTACAGGACAGTGTGTACTGTTATATGTATCTACTGCGTGTACAGGACAGTATGTATTTGTCTACCAGGGAGAATGGCATATCCAAAAGACAAATCTCTGTTGTTCATGCAGTATATGGACCAATAAAGTCATCTTCTTCTTTAGATGTTTGCCTACATGAACTCCTATGACCTGGCGTGTTCTATGGGAGGGGGCAGGAACTCCCAGTCTGTGTTACAGGACGCTGGGCTCGCCTTTATAACCAACTGTGGAGATACAGAGGGTCATGTGAGAAAGGGTAGGGTTTGCATTCAGACATTTACCTCATTATAATACTGAATGAATAGCACATGTTCCTGATGGGTAAAAGCACACCCCTGCAGCGGTGTTCGTAGATGGAGTTTATTTCACCCAATATTATAAAATGATTTTTCTTTTGTCCTCTGATAACCAGATTACTCCTGTAACGACAAAAGTAAAAGACAGAAGAGAGCCCTGAACCATCACCAGGCTTTCTCTGACATCAGTAGGTGTAGCAGTAGCCTCTCCTATTCTCCCTCCATCTTCTGAGCATGCTGCTTTCACTCTTATGGTGTATCGGGTATTATTAGTTACAGAATATGGAGAGTGATCCATAGGATAAGTTTCAATAATCCTTTAATTTACAAATGTTCAGATATGTTTCAGAAAAAGTCTTCCTTCGCATATTACATTTATTAGCTAGACACATTGTTCTTATCTGCAGTCAACAGGTACCAGGAGCCAGTGGAGAAGAGGTGTTGTCACGATGGGGCCAGGTTTAACAGCCTGGGTCTGTCCTGTGAGAGTCGTCATTCTAAAACCATCCACAAGTCTGCTCCGTGTCGCATTGCCTTCCTCAAGTGCTGCAGAGATGCCACCATGCTGAGGAGAAACATCACAAAGAGAAAAAACACATACAGCCTGGCTAAAAGTACAGTATTATATTATTATATTAGTAGTTGGAATGTCAATAGCATCTCAGAAGCTACAGATTCTTGTGGTGCATTTAAGGCACGAGGGGGTGTGGTATATGCCCGACGCAACACGGATACTGCCCTTAGTCAAGGTATATTGGCCATATACCACAAACCTCAGAGTGCCTTATTGCTATTATAAACTGGTTACCAATGTAATTAGAACAATATAAATACATGTTTTGTCATACCCAGTGTATACGGTCTGATATACCACGACTTAAGCCAATCAGCATTCAGGGTTCGAACCACCCAGTTTCTAACCACTAATATAGAACTTCTTAGATTAGTCAATACTTTTGTCTTTTTTCGGATTAGTTGTACTACAGTATATGCACATATTTTGTTTTGATTGAGCTGAAATGTGTCCTCTTCCCTGTCCTCCTATTTAGCGTCTGATGATATTGGTGAGGAAGAAGAGGCCATAGATGAGGTGTCTGTCCACCTGCGCTCCTATTTCCCTCAGACCTGGATGTGGGGCATCGTTGATGTGGGGCCCTCTGGTCTCGTAAGGTAACATGGTAACCTGCAACATCTACATCACAAATTATACCTATTCCCTAATAAGTGCACTACTGGCCCTGGTCTAAAGTAGTGCACTATATAGGGAATAGGGTGCCATTTGGGACATAGGCCAGGACAGTCATGACTGGACCCAGGAGTTTTCCCTGACCATGTGAACTTACTGGGTAAAACTTGGGGACCAATATAGTGTAACAAGTATATTAGGAATGACATCATGTTGTATGTTATTATTTTCAGACACAGTGTTCCTGTCCCTGACTCCATCACTACCTGGGAGGTTCAAGCAGTGGGGATCTCTAAAACAAAAGGCAGGTCACCTCTTCCATCTAACCTAAGACCATTACACTAGCCTAGTCCTCAATATATTTGTGCAATCTTGCAAACTCATTTTAGCTGTCATTGTCAAGCCAACCATGACAACGAGTGACAAAAAGATGGCATGATAGCACAAACAGACTTTCAGAGGACAGTCATCAAGTGGTTAACGTTAGCGTTAATTCTCCCTTCAGGGTTTTGTATAGCAGAGCCCAAGCCTCTGGTGGTGTTTCAGGACTTCTTTGTATCTCTCAGACTTCCCTATTCTGTGAAGAGAAATGAACAGCTACAGATGAAAGCTGTGGTGTTCAACTACAGAGCCGACTGTATGGAGGTAACTAGTGTTGTAAAAACAATATATGTCAAAACAATATATTTGAGTCCAAAATGCCTCCAACAGCCATTTATACAAATAAACTGCAGTTGCAGACATGTTTATCTGTAGATTCCTTTGTAAGACAATTTTACTATACTTACATCTACTTCCATGTATACGTGTTTCTCTCTGTGGAGGTGACAGTGGAGCTGGCGTGGGTGGAGGGTCTGTGCAGTGCAGGGGGAGACAGAGGGGACAAGCAGGTGGTCACAGTACCAGGTAACTCTGCTGTCCCTGTCTACTTCACCGTGGTTCCTCTGGTCATAGGAAACATCCCTATCCATGTGGAGGCCTACACTAAAACGGCCCGCGACCAGGTCAAGAAGGACCTCAAAGTCACGGTATGAACACGACACGTGTATCACCTCTCTCCCTCTAATATACAGTAGTGCTTCAGTATGTCTCTGATACATGTGTACATGAGGCTACATGTGGTTCTCACTTCTTTATTGTGCTGAACACCACTATTTTTCTCCCATTATTATACAAAAGTTACAGTACAGATGTAGAATCTTAATTTGATTACCCTGCAATGCAGGACATTTAAAACGGGTAGTATATTATAGGTTTAAAAAGGCTATCCACTTTGACATTTCTGACTTGATTTTCTCTTACAAAAACAGTTGCAACCCCTACAAAAGTGTCCATTAATTATAATTCACATATTAATTCACATTTCCTGTTGCTGCAGGATAATCTTCCTGCTGTAGCAATCTGGCTCAAATTAAGATCCAACATCTGTATATGTCTGTATAAACAATCTGAATGAACGCTCACATTTTGTTCTGTTATACAGGGGGAAGGGGAACTGGTCTCAATACAACAAGAATACAACATTGACGGGAAAGGTAATGTTGTCTTTCTAAACACGTGACACCTGTAGTAAAAGTGACATTTATGCAAACAAGCCTCATCAGACCATTGAGTTAAAACAGTCTCTCCATTTCTTATCTATGTCACACAGCTGCCAAGTCAATCGAGCTTGAAATTCCACCTCCTCCTAATGCTGTCCCTGGACTGGAATCTGACACCTACATCAGTGTCAAAGGAAAGGAGGGTCGATAAATACTGTAGTCAGACTTTCTGCTAGTGTGGAACATATACTGTGTTGGGTCTGTAGTACTGTATGTATTTACATTGACATTTTGGTCCATGAGATATTATTTCAGACTACGAGTTTTCCCTGACCGGTTTTTCCAGACCAATCTCCAGGGCTAGTTTACTGCTATAACAGGGAAACCTCTCCCATCACGCCCATGTAGGTGGTGTGATGGGAGAGTCAGTGGAGAACTGTCTAAACCTGGATGGAGTGGACCAGCTCATCTCCCTTCCCAAGGGGTGTGCGGAGCAGACCATGGTCACCATGTCTCCAGCCATCCACGCCATGAGATACCTGGACGCTACTGGGCAGTGGGTCGACCTAAAGGCTGAACGCAGAGATGAAGCCCAAGCCATGATACAGGCTGGTGAGGGGACACTGGGAGAATTTAAGTTAGTCCCCTTTGAGACATCTACCCTTGTGGGAATCAAATGGTTGAAATGAATTGATTCTTTCTCTTTCCAAGGATACGGCAGAATCCTGACCTTCAAGAAGACAGACGGATCCTATGGGGCTTTCCTGACAACCCCAAGCAGTGTTTGGTTGACAGCCTTTATAGCCAAGGAGTTGTCCCAGTGCAGGGACGTGATTTCAGTGGAGGACTCCTACATCCAACAGTCCATCTCCTACCTGGTGTCTAGACAGCTGTCCAGTGGAGCCTTCACTGACCCTAACCCACTCTATGACCGCACCATGCAGGAAAGAATGCTTAACTCATCCATACAAGACGGAAATATGATTTATGCTGTACCCTACCCCTCAGAAATACACAGTAGGTTGGAGAGGCTGGGGGCAGCCACACTGTGCCGCCAGTGGAGCAGTTTAGGGGTTAAGTGCTTTTCTCAAGGGCACAACAGCAGGAGACCTTGTCTTTCTAGGATGTGTCACTGTCAACCATCTAGCAGTCGACTCAAATATCGTCCAAATTTCTTTCTGCCCGTGCTGGGTAGCAATCTCGCCCCTATAACCTCTAAGTAGGGGCTACCGAGTGGCGCAGTGTTCTAAGGCACTGCATCTCAGTGCTAGAGGCGTCACTACAGACCCTGGTTAGATTCTAGGCCGTATCACAACCGTCCGTGATTAGGAGACACATAGGGTGGCGCACAATTGGCCCAGTGTCGTCCGGGTTAGGGTTTGGCCGGGCTTGGCCGTAATTGTAAATAAGAATGTATTCTTAACTGAGTTGCCAAGTTAAATAAAGGTTAAAAAATGTATAATAAAGCATGACCCAAATGTTCTTTATGTCCGGACCATGCAGGTACCATACCATACAATATGATGTCTTTACCAGTCTGCTCTCTCTCCATTCCCTCACCTCAGGGTGGAGTGGGAGGGTTTGAGGGAGAGGTGTCTCTGACGGCGTTTGTTCTGATAGCCATGAACCACGCTGTGGCACTGTACCCTGAAGGAAAAGGCTCAGAAATGGTAATACATCGATTCAACTAAGTCACGGACATAACCTTTACATCACCTAACTTATCATCACTGACTTACTAAAAGTTGTGTAATTATCATCCCAAAGGGGCAAGTTGGTTTTGCAACAATATGATCCAGAATAAAGCAACATGCCTTTTTGTGTCTGTTGTGATAATGTTTAACTAATGCATTTGTTGTTTCTAATGCTAAATCTATCCACCATTTCCTGTGTTAGAGGCAGGCTATGGAGCAGGCTCAGGCCTACCTGGAGTCGAAGCTGGACTCTCTTCAGAGGCCCTTCTCTGTTGCCATCACCTCCTACGCCCTCTCTCTAACCTCCCCTGGCGGAGACAGTGCCTCCATGGCAAGTAGTGGCTGGAGAAAAAGTCAGGAAAAGGTTTTCTGGGTAGACATTGATTCCCTGGTCTGTATGATCGTTGAGGGAAGGTAGACATACACAATGACAACATTTAAACAGCAGAGGGCGCCATATTATTGATTATGTCTCCCCTGCAATGTTATATGGCTAAGGACATACTGTAGCTGCTAAACATACTGTATATCTCCCCTGCAGAAGCAGATACATGTCACTGGGAGGCCAGTGATGCTCTGAGGCTGAGCGGGGAGACGAGGGCCAATCAGGTGCCCCAGGCCCAGGCCATCTCCGTGGAGACCACAGCTTACGCCCTGCTCCAGACAGTCTAGGGCGTGCATCGCCCGCTGGCTCACTGAGCAGAGACTAGTTGTACTCAAGCCACCAGTAGACAGACAGGTAGGTACTGTAGGACAAGCCACCAGTAGACAGACAGGTAGGTACTGTAGAACAAGCCACCAGTAGACAGACAGGTAGGTATTAAGGGCAGTCTATTCATCTAAAGTAGACAGACAGGTAGGTATTATAGGTCAAGCCACCAGTAGACAGACATTCCTTTAGACAGACTAGGTCAACCTGCTTTGATTACTAGCGCCTGTAGGGCAAGCCACCAGTAAAGTATTACAAGTAGGTAGGTACTAGGACAAGCCACCAGTAGACAGACAGGTAAAAGGTCAAGCCACCAGTAGACAGAAAGGTATTATTCTGGGTAGGACAAGCCACATTGATTCCCTGGACTAGGTAGGTGCCACCAGTAGACAGACAGGTAGGTTGAGGACAAGCCACCAGTAGACAGACAGGTAGGTATAGGTCACAAGTAGACAGACAGGTTTAGGACAAGCCACCAAACAGACAGGAGGTCAAGCCACCAGTAGACAGACAGGTAGGTATTAGGTTAGATTATGTCAAGCCACCAGTAGACAGACATGTATTTATATAGGACAGGTAGGTAAGGACATAGCCACCAGTAGACAGACAGGTAGGCTAAACAGTAGACAGACAGGTAGGTATAGGACAAGCCACCAGTAGACAGACTCCCCTGCAGAAGACAGATACATGTCACTAGGGGAGGCCAGTGATGCTCAGTGAGGCTGAGCGCCACCAGGGAGACGAGGGCCAATCAGACAGGTAGGTATTATAGGTCAAGCCACCAGGCACCAGTAGACAGACAGGTATAGGACAAGCCACCAGTAGACAGACAGGTAGGTATTATAGGTCAAGCCACCAGTAGACAGACAGGTAGGTACTGTAGGACAAGCCACCAGTAGACAGACAGGTAGGTATTATAGGTCAAGCCACCAGTAGACAGACAGGTTATACAAGCCACCAGTAGACAGCAGGTAGGTCCAGCCACCAGTAGACAGACAGGTAGGTATTATAGGTCAAGCCACCAGTAGACAGACAGGTAGGTACTGTAGGACAAGCCACCAGTAGACAGACAGGTAGGTACTATATCAAGCCACCAGTAGACAGACAGGTAGGTACTGTAGGCTAGGACAAGCCACCAGTAGACAGACAGGTAGGTACTGTAGGACAAGCCACCAGTAGACAGACAGGTAGGTAGTTTAGGACAAGCCACCAGTAGACAGACAGGTAGGTACTGTAGGACAAGCCACCAGTAGACAGACAGGTAGGTACTGTAGGACAAGCCACCTAGGTCAAGCCACCAGTAGACAGACAGGTAGGTACTGTAGGACAAGCCACCAGTAGACAGACAGGTAGGTATTATAGGTCAAGCCACCAGTAGACAGACAGGTAGGTACTGTAGGACAAGCCACCAGTAGACAGACAGGTAGGTATTATAGGTCAAGCCACCAGTAGACAGACAGGTAGGTACTGTAGGACAAGCCACCAGTAGACAGACCAGTAGACAGACAGGTAGGTATTATAGGTCAAGCCACCAGTAGACAGACAGGTAGGTATTATAGGTCAAGCCACCAGTAGACAGACAGGTAGGTACTGTAGGACAAGCCACCAGTAGACAGACAGGTAGGTATTATAGGTCAAGCCACCAGTAGACAGACAGGTAGGTATAGGACAAGCCACCAGTAGCCACCAGTAGGTAGGTACTGTAGGACAAGCCACCAGTAGACAGACAGGTAGGTACTGTAGGACAAGCCACCAGTAGACAGACAGGTAGGTACTGTAGGACAAGCCACCAGTAGACAGACAGGTAGGTACTGTAGGACAAGCCACCAGTAGACAGACAGGTAGGTACTGTAGGACAAGCCACCAGTAGACAGACAGGTAGGTACTGTAGGACAAGCCACCAGTAGACAGACAGGTAGGTATTATAGGTCAAGCCACCAGTAGACAGACAGGTAGGTACTGTAGGACAAGCCACCAGTAGACAGACAGGTAGGTAGGTACAAGCCACCAGTAGACCAGTAGCCACAGACAGGTAGGTACTGTAGGACAAGCCACCAGTAGACAGACAGGGTAGGACAAGCCACCAGACAGACAGGTAGGTATTATAGGACAAGCCACCAGTAGACAGACAGGTAGGTACTGTAGGACAAGCCACCAGTAGACAGACAGGTAGGTACTGTAGGACAAGCCACCAGTAGACAGACAGGTATGTACTGTAGCATTATGATCAGGAGCTCGGAGTTATCACTGACCACTTGACTTGACCTCGAGAAACTCCTGGCCCTAGTTATATACTTTTCTCTCCTTCTTTCTCTCTCATCCCTTTTCTTTCTTTCTCTGTCCCCTCTCTCCTTCTCCTTTGTCCCCTCTCTCCTTCTCCTTTGTCCCCTCTCTCCTTCTCCTTTGTCCCCTCTCTCCTTCTCCTTTGTCCCCTCTCTCCTTCTCCTTTGTCCCCTCTCTCCTTCTCCTTTGTCCCCTCTCTCCTTCTCCTTTGTCCCCTCTCTCCCTCCAACAGGATACAGTTGTAGCTCTTGAGGCTCTAGCTAAGTACAGTATCAAGGACAATGATGTTCAGGACTTGGACCTTAATGTTGAGATGTGTTACCAAAATGGCAGCAAGCAGAGAGTTCATCTTACGAAGCGTAATGCCCTGACCCAATCTGCCTTCCAGGTGAGATTGAGTTTAGAATTCAAGCAGTGCTCTGATTTAACTTTCTCAAATTCTGTTTTACATCTACTAATCTCTGCGTTGTCTGGTTTGTCCTGGCAGGTGAACCAAGGAAGCCAGATCACTATTAACACAGGGGGTAAGGGAAATGGGACCTTATCAGTAAGTAAATTCAGTAAATAGATTTAAAAGTAAATGATGATGATTCTAACATTGTAAGACTCAACGCATGTGTCCACAGTGTTTGTTTTATGTCATCAGGTGGTCCAGACCTACAGAACTCTGGAGATGATGGACTTGTACTGTGGTTTCTACAGTCTCAATGTCTCAGTGGAGGGAGAGGTTAAGTACAGAAGTAAGTTTCAGTCAGAATGCATCTATAAACACTAAACACATTTGCTGGAGTGCTGCTTGAAAACATAACATTTGTTTTTTTTCATGTAAAATGACAGAAAAAGAGGACGATGGTCCTGAGCTAGACGACTATTATAACTATGAGTCTGACGGGGATGGGAACCCTAGTGATGAGCCAATGAGCAGGATGGAATGGTTTGACCTGCGCACACGCAGGAAGAGACACACCCCACAGGAGGAGGAGAGGGAGAAGTCCCTAGTCTACACTGTGTGTGTGGGGTGAGTACAGGTGTCTGTCTGTCTGTCTGTCTGTCTGTCTGTCTGTCTGTCTGTCTGTCTGTCTGTCTGTCTGTCTGTGCGTGCATGCATAGAGTGGGATGAGTGGATATATGGTTCTCTCTCCTCTCTTCTCCTACAGACTGACCAGTGGTAATTCTACAGGCATGGTCATCGTGGACATCTCCCTTCTCAGTGGACTCAAACCTAACATGCAGGATCTGGAGGAGGTACAGTAGGCCTACATGCAATGTTGATTTACATTTTTGCCATCCAGCATACTCTGTTATACACAGTCAGTGCATTCAACTATGGCCTCGATTCAATCTGTAGTGCTGAAGTTCCACCATACAGCGCAATTGAAATTTGAAGGCAATGTTTCCACGTTCGTAGAGACTGCATTCACGGTAAATGCTGCACATGCAGGAAAACTGAAATCCGTTTGACCTCATTTCTACCAGCATGTCACCTGTGCAACTAGAGGCAAACAAATTCTAGACCACCTTTACTCCACACACAGAGACGCATACAAAGCTCTCCCTCGCCCTCCCTTTGGCAAATCTGACCATAACTCTATCCTCATAATTCCTGCTTACAAGCAAAAACTCAAACAAAGTAAAGGAAGTAAAAGTGATGCGCTTAATACGGAAGTGTTCCAATGAAGCGGATGCTAAGATACAGGACTGTTTCACTAGCACAGACTGGTATATTTTCCAGGATTCATCCGATGGCATTGAGGAGTTTATCACATTAATAAGTGCATCAACAACGTCATCCCCACAGTGACCGTAGCCAGAAGCCATGGATTACAGGCAACATCTGCACTGAGCTAAAGGCTAGAGCTGCCACTTTCAAGGAGGGGGACACTAATCCGGACGCTTATAATAAATACCATTACGCCCTCAGGCAAAGCATCAATACAGGACCAAGATCGAATCCTACTTTATTGGCTCTGATGGTCGTCGGATGTGGCAGAACTTGCAACCTATCATGGATTACAAAGGGAAACAGCCGTGAGCTGTCCAGTGACGCGAGCCTACCAGACGATCTAAACACATTCTATGCTCGCTTCGAGGCTAGCAACACTGATTCATGCTGTTCCTGACACCCATGGGTGATCACACTCTTGTGAGTGTGATGTGAGTAAGACCTTTAAACAAGCTAATATTCAAAAGGCCGCAGCGCCAGATGGATTACCAGGACGCATACTCAGAACATGTGCAAGTGTCTTCACTGAATTGTTCAACCTCTCCCTGACCCAGTTTGTAATACCTACATGTGCCCAAGAATGCCAAGGTAACCTGTCTAAATGACTATCACACTGTAGCACTCATCTGTAGCCATGAAATGCTTTGAAAGGCTGGTCATGGCTCACATCAACATCATCATCCCAGACACACTGGACCCACTCTAATTCACATACCGCCCCAACTGATCCACAGATGACGCAATCTGTATTGCACTCCACATTGCCCTTTTCCACCTGAACAAAGGAACATGAGAATGCTGTTCATTGACTACAGCTTAGCGTTCAACACCATTGTGCCCTCCAAACGTATCACTATGCTAAGGACCCTGTGACTGAACACCTCCCTCTGCAACTGGATCCTGAACTTCCTGACGGGTCGACCCCCAACTGGCCCTCAACATGGCGGCCCCTCAGGGGTATGTGCTTAGACCCCTCCTGTAGTCCCTGTTCACCCACGACTGGTCGTGTATGACTCCAACACCATCATTAAGTTTGGTAGGCCTGATCACCAATGACGATGAGACAGCCTATAGGGCAGAGGTAGTGCGTAGGGCCCAGTACATCACTGGGGTTGAGCTCCCTGCCATCCAGGACCTCTATACCAGGCGGTGTCAGAGGAAGGCCCTAAAGACTGTCCTCTCTGATTACTCATTGTTTATTTATTCCTTGTGTTATTATTTTTCTATTATTTCACCCCAAAAAATCTACATTGCTGGGAAGGACCCGTAGGTTAGCATTTCACTGTTAGTCTACACCTGTTGTTTACAAAGCGTGTGACAAATATGATTTGATATGTCGGCTCAATTGAAAATTACCTTTAAATTTCAAGCTGTAGTGCGGATCTTCAGCGCTACAGATTGAATTGAGCCCTACGTTTAGGAGGAAAAACAACCACAGTTATTACAAGTAAATATCTGAGATCAGCAGAATCAGTTCCAGGAAGAAAACACATTTTAGCGATTCACATTGACATGTTGTCAAACTATATAATTATGTATTTTTCTATCTCTCTCCTCCAGAATGTAAAGGGTACTGAGAAATACATTGACCATTATGACATCTCCCCAAATAAAGTGTTCCTCTACTTCGCTGAGGTAAGACCTTTTGTATCCAAAGCCACGACATCAATCTGCTATGACTACTGTACAACTCCTATAGTGATTCGCAAAAGAGTTCTCGTGTTCTCGCCAAGGCTGTCCTCTCTACCCTCGGAGGTTGTAGTGTCACTATGTATTCCAGATCACAGAGGAACCACAGTGTGTAGCGTTCCGGGCCAAACAGATCAGTCCCATGGGCCTGGTGCAGCCCGCTGCTGCTGTGGTCTTTGACTACTACAACCCAGGTATACCACCATGTTTAGTTTAGGGTATATTAACACAATGGTTGTAATGTATCTGGAAGGTCCATGGGGCTGGTGCAGCCTGGTGAGGCTTTAGGCCCTGGTCAAATGTAGTGCACACTAAAGAGAATAGGATGCCATATGGGACACAGCCACCGTCTGAGTGACTAATGCTGAACTATGTCCCGACAGAGAGGAGATGCACTGTGTTCTACAGCTCACCCCAGAAGAGCAACATGATCTCCAAGATCTGTCAGGACAATATGTGCTCCTGTGCAGAGGGTATGTGCACTCCTTCCAGCTAGTATTTTGATAGTGCCTGAACTATTTTGAACTATTGTGTATCTAGTTTTTATTTGCTTTGTCTCAGGTGGCTGCCCAAAGAAGAAAGTCACGTACAGTAAAGACATGGAGAAAGAGACTCGCAGGAGCTTTGCTTGTTTCTCTCCCATTGTAAATTATGGTGAGTTTATACCTGGAACCCAAATACTCTCTTCTTTCTAATGTGCTGTAGTTGGTACTAACACCCCTTCATGTTGTCCTTCTGACAGTGTACGTCGTCACGTGTGTCAACTCCTCCGATGATGGAGTCTTTCAACATTACACCACATTACTGACCAAAATCCTACAGACAGGTGAGTGTTCTACAATATAACAGTTTGCATCCCAAAAGGCAGCCTATTTCTTATGATGCACTACTTTGGATGGGTCCTGGTCAAAAGTAGTGCACTATATAGGGAAAAGAGTGCCATTTGGTACTTGAACATTCTCTTGAAGTATAATTTCCTTTACATTATTCTTGTGCTGGTTCTCTGCTATGCCAGGTAAAGACGTGATACAGACTGGAGCAGTGAGAGACATGATCAAGCGTAAAGCCTGTGATGAGTTTGACATGAAGACTGACAGGAACTACCTGATCATGGGTAGAGATGGGACCATCTCTGACACCACTGACCACAGTGGGAAGTAAGTGATGGGATGTGTCCCAAATGGTACCCTATTCCCTATATAGTGCACTACTTTTAACCAGGGTTCATAGGGCTCTGGTCAAAAGTAGTGCAACATGTTATAAAATAATAATAATTAGGTGGGTGTTATATGTACAAGTGTGTATTATACCAATGTGTGAATTGGAAATTCATTTTTTGCATCTCTCAACTCCCCCTGAGACACATTTGGAGAGTGGGGTCACAGCCAGGGTCAGAAGTAGTGCACCATGTATGGAATAGGGTTCCATTTGGGACATTAGTCTTCCTTTTCAATTAACTATACAGTACGTGTCAATATATTGTAAGACAACATTGATATAATACATGGAATCATCAGGTAAAAAAAGACAGCATAGAGGATATGTATTACAATATTGTTGAATTGAGATACTGTAAAGGTTTATCACTACTTTGGCCCTAGATTGTGATTTCTCCATTGGGAAATGTACACTACATGTAGAATGGGAGACTATTCCAGTGCAGTTTGAGTGAGAGACTGCTGTCCACCCTAGTCCTGTATATCTAAATGTTGTCCACCCCAGACCTGTATAACTAAATGTTGTCCACCCCAGGCCTGTATAACTAAATGTTGTCCACCCCCAGGCCTGTATAACTAAATGTTGTCCACCCCAGGCCTGTATATCTAAATGTTGTCCACCCCAGGCCTGTATAACTAAATGTTGTCCACCCCAGGCCTGTATAACTAAATGTTGTCCACCCCCAGGCCTGTATAACTAAATGTTGTCCACCCCAGGCCTGTATAACTAAATGTTGTCCACCCCAGGCCTGTATTACTAAATGTTGTCCACCCCAGGCCTGTATAACTAAATGTTGTCCACCCCAGGCCTGTATTACTAAATGTTGTCCACCCCAGGCCTGTATTACTAAATGTTATCCACCCCAGGCCTGTATAACTAAATGTTGTCCACCCCAGGCCTGTATAACTAAATGCTGTCTTCCATAGGCCTGTCTATGTCCTGGATAATAAGATGTGGTTGGAGGAGATTCCAGAGGAGAGGAAGTGTAAAGCTACTAAGAACCGTAAAGCCTGCAACATGCTCAAGGACTTCATGAAACAGTACGAGGTCAACCAGTGTTCAATATAACCATTGGTTGCCTTCAGTGAACATCCAGATATAAATATATTATATAGAACAGACATGTTTGTCGGTCATTGAGAATAGAGAAATGTTGGCTCTATGCAACACATTTCTATCAGAAACGTTCCAGAAAGTTGTGGCTCCTGAACATCACGTGACCCAGGGTGACTGTCCTGGACAACAGACAGAGACTGCGATACAGAGAAGGATATATGTTTAGTATGAATAGAGGAAAGCAGAAAGCACACTCAGTATCTCCATAAACCATGTGCTTTTATTACCAGTGCATATTCACAGAGAAAATAGAAGAAGATTGAGTGACATTTTGGAAACACAAAGAGATGATGTGTCTAATACTCCTTAATAAAAACAACCTGTGATTGACTGTTTGGCATGACGTCAGAGAGGTTATAGGGACTCTATTTTGGCACCAAGGGTGCTGTGTTGTTACAGTGGTGACAACCAGGGGGAGTGAGAGCGCTATAGCTCATCTAATGCTAATGAAATCCTCAGGACAATATTGTTATTCATTGGTAATGAACCGTTATAACCCGCTAAAGAAATGCTATGAACTGTGATAACCAGGCAATGAAACATTGTAACTCTAGTCCTTCAACACACGCTGAAGCTGTTGATACAGTTACACTGTGGCTTCTGAAAACAAACTATATAAATCTACTGTTGACAGTGTTTAAGACTGAAACCCAGAAGTTAGTCAAATATCTAATGTATGTTCAATAACACTAAGTAATATAATCATTGGTATTCAATATGTACTCCAACTTGTCACAATTCAAAACCCACTATGTATTTTTTGGCAAATCAAATCTTTCAAATTCTAAATCCTGACTGTTTGTTCTACTAATCCCTTCAAAGTGGCTAAGGGTTTTTACTATATATGGAGACAAATGACAAAGGCGTGAATTTCTAACAAATAAAACATCAAATTAGAAAAATAATTTGTAAATGCTGAACTAGTGTATAAAATAAAAATAAAATAAATTAGCAATTCCATGTTTGAATTTTTTTCCTTTTTAAAAAGAACAGATAAAAGTTTAGAATAATTCTGCTGCTCACATATGCAATAATCATGACACATCTCTTCTCCAGCTGAACTCCTGTTTTAAAAAGCACACTTTAGGACAGCTGCCGTACATAGAAACGCTGGAATGCCAGACTGCTGTTCTCGGATTAACCAAAAGATATGTGTTTTAAAATGAAAGCACAGAAAAAGCTGCACAATGATCCATTGTACACAGTTATGCATACACAGTTCATACAGCAAATCAATGCACAGATGGTGATGACTTTTTATATGTGAGATGGCTATAAGTTAAGTCAGTTTGCTCTTCGATACAACTGAAAGAGAAATTATGTTTCAAAAGCTTTTGCTTTGCGTCGCTGGTTGGTTTCACTGTAAGCACATTGTCCGTTGCACTTAGACCATGGCGAAGAAACAGTTTATAAACGCCACTTATCGTCGTCACGTCTGAGTTAATAATAAGATAAAGATAAAACTTCATGCATTGGGACGAGCTCCTTCACAACATGGCTCAAATATTATACACGTACTTCAACCCATCACTGATCTGGTCTCCTAATATCAGTTACACTATATACACACTTCATATCTCCTCGTAGTTTCACATCAATGACTGAACAAAGAGGGAAATACACTCTACACAAATAGGCTGCATCCCAAATGGCATAGTGCACTACTTTTGACCAGAGCCCAATGGGCCCAGGTCAAAAGTAGTGAACTACACAAAGAATAGGGTGCCATTTCAGACTCAGTAAACTCCATAACACAGCACAAGGAGGAGTCAACGGGGGTTATATTGTTACTTCATGATGTTGGGGGGTTCAGAGAACACTAACTGGATGAGGTGGATCTGATCAGATGTGCAAATCAAAGGGACAGCTATGGGAAAGATCATTGCACCTGTATATTATGTATAGTACATGGTTTGTGTCGTTGTTCAGTGCTAACACGTGCACTGACCTGGGGGCAAAAATACATACAGTAGATCAAATACTTTCCAATACTTCAAGTGCTGCACTTGATTTGGTTTGCCTGAACCAATGGAACAGTCCCAAAAGCGCAAACTCAAATAAACAGGTAAATCAAGCACATCCCAAACACTTAAAATACTTTCAAGTATTTGTCTTATTTTTGGACCCAGGTCGGGCTGTGGTTGGTTTCTCTGTCCGGCCCAGATCTGGGGTACATCCCAAATGGAAACCTATTCCTTATATAGTGCACTACTTTTGACCAGAGCCCTATGGGTTTCTGTTAAGAAGTAGTGCACTATGAAGGGAATAGGGAGCCATTTGGGACACACCTGGGAGTGGTAGGCCTGCATCAGACCGTCCCTAAAGCAATGGTTCTACCTACTGCAGGTAGCGGTAAACCTTGAAGCAGTGGTTGCCAGAGTCAGCCACAGCCACGTGTCCATCAGATGTGAGAGACAGGCCCTGTGGACCATAGAGAGGGTCTGCTGTGGTGTTAATGTAGGACAGGAACGACCCGGAACTATCAAACACCTGCAGGACAATACAAAAACAAGGTCAGGGTCAGCTGTACTCATAATAAGTTACATTACTTATGATCATATTATTTTTGATCTAACTCGAAAGAGTAAATAAAATATGACTAATGCTGCTTGTAAATCTTGCCATCAAGATCATCATTAACTGACTTGTATTCTGCTGTTCCCCCAGTCGGCAACAATGATGTTCCCATTGGCATCCACGGCAACGCCTGTCGGGGCATTGAACTGTCCGTTCCCCTCGCCATGGGAACCAAACTTAAACAGGAACTCCCCGTCTGCACTGTACACCTATTAGGGAAGGAATTCAAACTGTTCAGAAGTAGTGTGTCCTAACCTCAACCCTAGCTTCATGTCCACAGCCAGGTTCAACTCTAACCTCAACCCAAGCTTCATGTCCACAGCCAGGTTCAACTCTAGCCTCAACCCTAGCTTCATGTCCACAGCCAGGTTCAACTCTAGCCTCAACCCTAGCTTCATGTCCACAGCCAGGTTCAACTCTAGCCTCAACCCTAGCTTCATGTCCACAGCCAGGTTCAACTCTAACCTCAACCCGAGCTTCATGTCCACAGCCAGGTTCAATTCTAGCCTCAACCCTAGCTTCATGTCCACAGCCAGGTTCAACTCTAACCTCAACCCTAGCTTCATGTCCACAGCCAGGTTCAACTCTAACCTCAACCCGAGCTTCATGTCCACAGCCAGGTTCAACTCTAACCTCAACCCTAGCTTCATGTCCACAGCCAGGTTCAACTCTAGCCTCAACCCTAGCTTCATGTCCACAGCCAGGTTCAACTCTAACCTCAACCCGAGCTTCATGTCCACAGCCAGGTTCAACTCTAACCTCAACCCTAGCATCATGTCCACAGCCAGGTTCAACCCTAACCTCAACCCTAGCATCATGTCCACAGCCAGGTTCAACCCTCACTCTAACCTCAACCCTAGCTTCATGTCCACAGCCAGGTTCAACCCTCACTCTAACCTCAAGCCCAGCCTTAAACCACAACCCTAACCTACACTGTTCAGAGGTAGTCTACCACGCACATCCAACAGTTAACATAACAAAGTTCATTTGAAATGATTCAAACTTACAGATACCCAACAGTGGAAGTGGGACATTTTCCTGTGGCACAGTGACGTACAGTAACTACAGGATGGCAGTGAGGGAGTGACACAAAGCTGCAACCAAGGCTCAAGGCCTGAAGTCAAGGCATTTTAAACCTACCTGATATGACTACAGTAACACACACAAACACAGAGAGAAAGAGAAAATAGTGAGATGTACCTTCACTGAATGGTTGTGGAAGTCTGTTACCACAATCTCATTTTTGTTGTTGATCGCCACAAAGTGGGGACCTAGGGAGAGAGAGAGGGGAGGCGGAGAGAAGATGAGTCATCAACATAACAGTGCAGTAGAGGAAGTTCCAGACTATTTTAGGACTTTGTACACAACACGACTGTGGAAACACTAGCCACAAAGGGAAACACCAAGCAATGTACAATGTAAGACATGGCAATGGCCAGTTGTATCATGAAGAGACTGCTATAACATACACCAATACTTACTGAACGCAGGGCCAGATTTACTCAACTTGGGTTCCAGTGAAATGTTTGTACCACTTTTTTCTAAAAATGAAACAATAAAATGAGATTGTCAGAGATGAGATTGAAATGAGTGACAGGTTTCTCCATGGAGCTAGTGAAGCCATATCATTGGAGGGTTATAGAAATGGAAGAGAATCACACTGACCAAAGAGTTAAAAGCAGAATACAATAGAACAGGAATTGTTCCAAAAATAGTGACAATCAGTGGAATAAGTCCCAGAACTGCCAACCCATAGATCATGCAAGGAGTATCTCCCTTACCTGTGAACTGTCTGTCTGACGTCCCCCTGGCTCCAAACTTGGTGACCAGCTTCCCATTGGCCTGGAAGATGAACACACAGCAGGCCTTGTTATCCACGGTGATGATGTGTCCATTCCTGTCCACCGCCACTCCTTTAGGGCCCATCAGACGACCCGCCCCGATCTTACTCTGTCAGGGAGATAGAGAGAATGGAAGGTCAATGGAAGGTCAGAGGGAAAGATGTGATGAGTCTTATCTGACGTGCAAATCAAAAGGGGCAGCTATGGGAAAGTTCAGTGCACCCGGCACGTATAGAACATATAGTAGACTGTTTAACGTTCAGCTCGAGGTCTTTCTCAAGACCAGTCTCCTAGAGTATCCTCATGACCTCTCACCTTGAACTTCCCATCGGAGGAAAAGATGCTGACCCAGCGGTTGTCGTAGTCGGCCACAATGATGTCACCGTTCATATCCACGGTGACCCCTGTGGGGCGCTGCAGTTGCCCCGGCGACCGACCCCTGACCCCAAACCTCAGCTTGAATGCCCCATCGTTGGAGAACACCTGGAGAATAATACCACAACAATTGTCCCTTATTGTCCCTTTTTCATAAGGGACAATAAGGAATAGGATGAAATTTGAGATGTGCCTTGAAATATGTGCTTGACCTGTGATACTATGATTGAAATTATAGCCTTAACCTAATACCTTATCTGCTTTGCAATGTAGTACACTCATCCCACCCTGTCACTATACACATGGTTACCTTTCTCACAGGTTGTATGCAGTGGTGTAAAGTACTTAAGTAAAAATACTTTAAAGTACTACTCAAGTAGTTTTTTGGGGAATCTGTACATTACTTTATTATTTATATTTTTTACAACATTTACTACATTCCCAAAGAAAATAATGTACTTTTTACTACATACATTTTCGCTGATGCCCAAATGTACTCATTACATTTTGAATGCTGAGGCAGGACAGGAAAATGGTCCAATTAACACAAGATAATCAAGAGAACATCCCTGGCCTTCCCTACTGCCTCTGATCTTGCAAACTCACAAAACACAAATGCTTCATTGGTAAATGATGTCTGAGTGTTGGTGTGCCCCTGGCCATCCGTAAATTAAAATAATAAACATTGTGCCCTGATTTACTTAATATCAGGAATTTGAAATTATTTACACCTTATCTTTCACATTTGATACTTAAGTATTTTTTAGCAATTACATTTACTTTTAATACTTACACTACCGTTCAAAAGTTTGGGGTCACTTTTCTTGTTTTTGAAAGAAAAGCACATTTTTACAGTGTAGACATTGTTAGTGTTGTAAATGACTATCGTAGCTGGAAACTGCTTTTTTTAAATGGAATATCTACATAGGCATACAGAGGCCCATTATCAGCAAACATCACTCCTGTGTTACAATGGCACGTTGTGTTAGCTAATCCAAGTTTACAATAGCAATAAAACTGGCCTTTAGACAAGTTGAGTATCTGGAGCATCAACATTTGTGGGTTTGATTACAGGCTCAAAATGGCCAGAAACAAAGAACTTTCTTCTGAAACTCGTCAGTCTATTCTTGTTCTGAGAAATGAAGGCTATTTCATGTGAGAAATTGCCAAGAAACTGAAGATCTCGTACAACTCTGTGTACTACACATTCACAGAACAGAGCAAACTGGCTCTAACCAGAATAGAAAGAGTGGGAGGCCCCGGTGCACAACTGAGCAAGAGGACAAGTACATTAGTGTCTAGTTTGAGAAACGGACGCCTCGCAAGTCCTCAACTGGCAGCTTCATTAAATAGTACCCGCAAAACGTCAGTCTCAACTGGTTGTATGGTTGTAGTCTCACCTGTATACACTGGTTGTAGTCTCACCTGTATACACTGGTTGTATGGCTGTAGTCTCACCTGTATACACTGGTTGTATGGCTGTAGTCTCACCTGTATACACTGGTTGTATGGCTGTAGTCTCACCTGTATACACTGGTTGTATGGCTGTAGTCTCACCTGTATACACTGGTTGTATGGCTGTAGTCTCACCTGTATACACTGGTTGTATGGCTGTAGTCTCACCTGTATACACTGGTTGTTGCTGTCAGCCACTACGATACGTCCGTTGCTGGAGGTGGAGATTCCCTGGAGGTTTGTAAACTCTGCTTTATCTCTCCCTCTAGTTCCTGTCAAATACACACATCCAGTAAGAACAGTCAAACCATCACACATCCAGTTAGAACAGAGTCAAACCATCACACATCCAGTTAGAACAGAGTCTGTGTCCATGGAAACAAGGGCTAAATAGCAGAGTCACGAGTTATCACAGAGAGACCTCAAAATATCTTCATCGGTAAGATTGCTGAGAGCAGTGAAACAAATTGTATTTTCCTACTTTTCCCACAGCATTGTCTGTACCCTGCAGCCTGCACTGAGAAAACTAAGATAACTATTATCCAACTTGATCACTATATGTGGTTGTCTTACTTTAGTCTTATTGTACCTACTTCAGTTGCAGGCACTGCCTCTGGATACGAGTGTAAAATAACAAGTCAAACGTTAATGTCTTCATCAGTAACGCTGCTTTAAAAAACCACGGGAGCATTGAACCAATGTGTGAGCATTCCCTTTTCCCCATGGCCTGTTTTGTACCATGCAGGCTTTTAAACTGATTGTCAAAGACAGTAGCAAAGAAAGCTGTTTTTGAAAATGTTTTACCTGTAATTTGCAATCGTGACTTGTGATTGTTTTAGCTACTTTAGTTAAATCCACTTTAAAGTCATAGGATAAGATAATCACCTAAATGACTCAAATGTAAATATAAGCAGCTGTACCACATAGGTATTACATGTCTCTATGATCTGCACCTACCGACTCTGTAGATGAGTTCATCCTCGATGGGGTTCTCCTTCTTCTTGGTGGTGCTGTACATACTGGAGGGTCTCCTCACAGCCTTCTGTCTGATGTGGCCCCCCGTCCCACTAGGACTCTTCACCCTCCTCTTCACATCATCTGGAGATTGCAGAACGTCCGAGGGCTTGACCGCACGCAGCCGGAACGGACTGCCCCTGACCGGCTGGTCGTACAGGAGGAGAGAGAAGGAGAACTCCCCCTCAGAGCGCATGGTATAGCCCACCTGTAGAATATTATGGAATAGACCCTTGTCAGGCACCTCCAGGGGAATAAAGTCTTAGACAGACAGTACAGCTGCATACAAAATTAACACTGTACATTAAACACTTGACAATGCATACATTGGATAAATAACATACATTAGATTACACAACACATATATTGCAAGTTATGATGTCATACACGAAGTACAGTTATCCTCACCTCATACGTCCCATTCTTATTATCCACCACCTCTGTCTCCGTGGTTACCGCCCCGTCCACCGACATAATCTCGGCCCGCAGCGCTGCGTTGCCTGTCTTTACCAGCTCACTGTCCTTATCCTTGGTCGTCACTGTGACGGTGGTGTGCTGGCCAACCAGTGTGTGGCGTAGTCCCTCTCCCGTGGCGACGGAGGTGTGGCCAATGGCTCCCGTGGTGATGAGCACGCCCAGGTTCTGGATAGAACGACGAAGACCCTCTGTCTCCACCTGGCAGTCAAGATGGCCATTCTCATGGGGCTGGGAGGGGGAAAGGGTAGGTTTGTTAAGTTGACCAAATCAAACTTTATTTGCCACATGCGCCGAATACAACAAGTGTAGACTTTACCGTGAAATGATTTACTTAAAAGCCCTTAACCAACAGTGCAGTTCAAGAAGAAGAAAATATTTACCAAGTAGACTAAAATAAAAAGTAATAATATAAAGTAACACAATAACAATAAAGAGGCAATATACAGGGGCATCGATACAGAGTCAGTGTGCAGGGGCACAGGCTAGTTGAGGTAATCTGTACATGTAGGTGGGGGCGAAGTGACTATGCATAGATAACAAACAAACTGCGAGTAGCAGCAGTGTACAAAAGAGGGGGGGGGGGGGGTCAATGTAAATAGTTCGGTGGCGA
This sequence comes from Oncorhynchus masou masou, assembly GCF_036934945.1. Lineage (NCBI taxonomy): Eukaryota > Metazoa > Chordata > Actinopteri > Salmoniformes > Salmonidae > Oncorhynchus > Oncorhynchus masou. The sequence continues at coordinate 60,176,583 of NC_088220.1, forward strand.
TTTTATGAATTGTTCAGCAGTCTAATGGCTTGGGGGTAAAAGCTGCTGAGGAGCCTCTTAGTCCTAGACTTGGCGCTCCGGTACCGCTTGCCGTGCGGTAGCAGAGAAAACAGTCTATAACTTGGGTGACTGTAGTCTCTGACAATTTGATGGGCTTTCCTCTGACACCGCCTATTATAGGCCCTGGATGTCAGGAAGCTTGGCCCCAGTGATGTACTGGGCCTTTCGCACTACCCTCTGTAGCGCCTTACGGTCAGATGTTGAGCAGTTGCCGTACCAGGTGATGCAACTGGTCAGCATGCTCTCGATGGTGCAGCTGTAGAACCTTTTGAGGATCTGGGGACCCATGCCAAATCTTTTCAGTCTCCTGAGGGGGAAAGGTGTTGACGTGCCCTTTTCACGACTGTCTTAGTATGTTTGGACCATGATAGTTTGTTGGTGATGTGGACACCAAGGAACTTGAAACTCTCGACCCGCTCCACTACAGCCCCGTCGATGTTAATGGGGGCCTGTCCGGCCCTCCTTTTCCTGTAGTTCACGATCAGCTCCTTTGTCTTGCTCATATTGAGGGAGGGGTTTTTGTCCTGGCACCACACTACCAGGTCTCTGATCTCCTCCCTATATGCCGTCTCATGGTTGTTGGTGATAAGGCCTACCAATGTTGTGTCATCAGCAAACTTGGTGTCGGAGTCGTGTTTGGCCATGCAGTTGTGGGTGAACAGGGAATACAGGAGGGGACTAAGTACACACCCCTGAGGGGTCCCAGTGTTAAGGATCAGCATGGCAGACATGTTGTTGCCTACTCTTACCACCTGGAGGGGGCCCATCAGCATCCTTATGGCTTTGTCCCGAATGGCAACCTTTTCTCTATATACTGTAGTGCACTTTTGACGAGGGCTCATTGGGAACGTAGCCTTTATCATCATTGTATATGTATATATGTGAAACTAGCAAACAAACGTCTCCACCAACCTGTTCTGGGTAGGTGTGTCGGGCCAGGGCGCTGACCCTCTCCCCCATCTGTTTCTGGACCAGCAGAACCTCTGTAGCACTGCCATGGCTCAGAGCCTGCTCCGTAAAACTACTGCAGCTCTGGATGTTGTCCTTACCCTGCAGGAGAGAGGAGAGCTGGGCCTGGAGCACCTACAGACAGAGAGAAGAGGAGAGAGGGATAGTAAGAGACCGGGAGGAGAGAGGGATAGTAAGAGACCGGGAGGAGAGAGGGATAGTAAGAGACCGGGAGGAGAGAGGGATAGTAAGAGACCCGGAGGAGAGAGGGATAGTAAGAGACCCGGAGGAGAGAGGGAGTAAGAGACCCGGAGGAGAGAGGGATAGTAAGAGACCGGGAGGAGAGAGGGATAGTAAGAGACCGGGAGGAGAGAGGGATAGTAAGAGACCGGGAGGAGAGAGGGATAGTAAGAGACCGGGAGGAGAGAGGGATAGTAAGAGACCGGGAGGAGAGAGGGATAGTAAGAGTCAGGGAGGAGAGAGGGATAGTAAGAGTCAGGGAGGAGAGAGGGATAGTAAGAGACCGGGAGGAGAGAGGGACAGTAAGAGTCAGGGAGGAGAGAGATAGTAAGAGTCAGGGAGGAGAGAGGGATAGTAAGAGTCAGGGAGGAGAGAGGGATAGTAAGAGTCAGGGAGGAGAGAGGGATAGTAAGAGTCAGGGAGGAGAGAGGGATAGTAAGAGTCAGGGAGAAGAGAGGGATAGTAAGAGTCAGGGAGGAGAGAGGGATAGTAAGAGACAGGGAGGAGAGAGGGATAGTAAGAGACAGGGAGGAGAGAGGGATAGTAAGAGTCAGGGAGGAGAGAGGGATAGTAAGAGACCGGCAGGAGAGAGGGATAGTAAGAGACAGGGAGGAGAGAGGGATAGTAAGAGACAGGGAGGAGAGGAGAATGGTAGTTAGGGAGTCAGAAACAGTGTGAAGATGGAGAAAAAGGAGGTAAGACCGAGAGAGATATAGTCATCCACAGAAGAAAGAGAGAGGTTGTTCTTCATAGACCATCACTGTGTCCCAAATGACCCCCTATTCCCTATATAGTGCCCTACTGTTGATCTTATGGGCCCTGGTCATAAATTGTGCACTGAGTAGGATATAGGGTGCCATTTGGGACAGCAGATCTAATCCGGTTGCAAATACCTTCTGCTTGGTGCAGCAGATGTTCTCCAGGTCAGTGATGAGGGTGGTCTTCCTGAGGTGTAGCGCCCTCTCTAGCTCCTCAAAGGTACTGCTGATCTCTGTCACAGCCTCGTTCTTCCTGTCAGTCAGCTGCTTGGAGATCTCCCCTACCAGCTCTATAGCAGCCCTCAGCTGGGGCAGCCTGGGACAGGAAGAGGAAACAGTATACGGTCACTACCCCACACAGTCCAATCAAGTTGTGACCGTCCCTCATTACAGACAGAGCAGTATAGACCATCCGTCATTACAGACAGAGCAGTATAGACCGTCCGTCATTACAGACAGAGCAGTATAGACCGTCCGTCATTACAGACAGAGCAGTATAGACCGTCCCTCATTACAGACAGAGTAGTATAGACCGTCCCTCATTACAGACAGAGCAGTATAGACCGTCCCTCATTACAGACAGAGTAGTATAGACCGTCCCTCATTACAGACAGAGCAGTATAGACCGTCCCTCATTACAGACAGAGTAGTATAGACCGTCCCTCATTACAGACAGAGTAGTATAGACCGTCCCTCATTACAGACAGAGTAGTATAGACCGTCCCTCATTACAGACAGAGCAGTATAGACTGTCCCTCATTACGGGCAGAGCAGTATAGACTGTCCCTCATTACGGGCAGAGCAGTATAGACTGTCCCTCATTACAGACAGAGCAGTATAGACCGTCCCTCATTACAGAAAGAGCAGTATAGACTGTCCCTCATTACGGGCAGAGCAGTATAGACTGTCCCTCATTACGGGCAGAGCAGTATAGACTGTCCCTCATTACAGACAGAGCAGTATAGACCGTCCCTCATTACAGAAAGAGCAGTATAGACTGTCCCTCATTACAGACAGAGCAGTATAGACCGTCCCTCATTACAGAAAGAGCAGTATAGACTGTCCCTCATTACAGACAGAGCAGTATAGACTGTCCCTCATTACGGGCAGAGCAGTATAGACTGTCCCTCATTACGGGCAGAGCAGTATAGACCGGTTTACCATCCAGTACCTGTTGCGTATGGCATCCAGCTGGGTCTTCAGGGCTGCTTTCTGTTGCTCCAAGACATCTCTCAGAGGGACAGTCACATGTTCCCTGTGCTCTCCCTCAGTACACTCCAAACACATGGCTGTCTCACACGACTCGCAGTAGAACTCCATCACCTACAGGGGGCGCAGGGGAGCAACACACAGCTCAGCTCAAAACACATGATGACTCACCATAGACCAGGCAGGTTCATACAGTGACAAGGTCAAACATGGATATGTTTTCTCAATGTTTGGGGGCTTGTAAATGTGATTTAGATAGTCCATGGTACATATCCACAAAGCGACTCAAAGTAGGAGTGATGATCTAGGATCCGATTAGCCTTTTAGATCATAATGAATGAGATTATATGGACAGATCCTAGATCAGTACTCTTACTCGTCCCAGATCTAAAATCAGTTGTGTTCACTCTCAGTCAGTGACACCAATGTATCATCAATTAGATGCCTGACTGAAGCCTACCTTTACCGCTTTATTGGGGCAGGAGAGTTGCAGCAGCGGGGTAGTAGAGGGGTAGATGGGGCAGTAGAGGGATAATAGAAGCCTACCTTGCCCTCGTGGTTGGGGCAGGAGAGCGGCTGGCAGCGGGGTAGATGGGGCAGTAGAGGGGTAATAGAAGCCTACCTTGCCCTCGTGGTTGGGGCAGGAGAGCGGCTGGCAGCGGGGTAGATGGGGCAGTAGAGGGGTAATAGAAGCCTACCTTGCCCTCGTGGTTGGGGCAGGAGAGCGGCTGGCAGCGGGGTAGATGGGGCAGTAGAGGGGTAATAGAAGCCTACCTTGCCCTCGTGGTTGGGGCAGGAGAGCGGCTGGCAGCGGGGTAGATGGGGCAGTAGAGGGGTAATAGAAGCCTACCTTGCCCTCGTGGTTGGGGCAGGAGAGCGGCTGGCAGCGGGGTAGATGGGGCAGTAGAGGGGTAATAGAAGCCTACCTTGCCCTCGTGGTTGGGGCAGGAGAGCGGCTGGCAGCGGGGTAGATGGGGCAGTAGAGGGGTAATAGAAGCCTACCTTGCCCTCGTGGTTGGGGCAGGAGAGCGGCTGGCAGCGGGGTAGATGGGGCAGTAGAGGGGTAATAGAAGCCTACCTTGCCCTCGTGGTTGGGGCAGGAGAGCGGCTGGCAGGCGGCAGCTGCACTGACTGACTCCAGCACACTGCAGGCCTCTGGAGGAGAACACTCTGGGTCCCTCTGCAGCACCTCCATCAGGTTGGTTATGAAGAAATTGTTCTGCAGCGCGGCCACGCCCTTCTCTGGCAGGATGGACGTCTGACGACACACGGGACACGATAGTGTCAGAGACTGAGGGGGGATGTAGTTCTGTAGGCATCTGGAAAAGACAGGAGAGAACAACAGGGATGGCTTGTTATAAACCATGTCAAGTTGATGGTTATGGTTCATTACATTTAGACAAATGTCAACCCTTTCAACAATTGGCGCCAATACAAAGGGTCAAGTCAAGGATCCACAACAGTGCAGCCTACTACAGGCAGTGCATGCAATATGTCTGCTCAGTAGGCCAGTAGCCTTTCCTGAAGATGATGTGAACAGAACAGACAGGGCAGAGGACAGTGCAGACGTCAGCGAGCTGTGTCAGGCAATACAGAGAGCGCAGAGTAGAGCTCGCGCAGGCAAATGAGGGCATTCCTGTCAAGTGAGGGTAGCAGGGGTGGAACGAGCTGCTAGCTGGCAACATCACTGTGGACTGTGCCATCTCCTCTGTTCTCCCTTCTCTCTCTCTCTCTCTCATCTCTTCCTCCACATCTCTCCGTCTCTCCACGTCTTTCCATCTTCCTCCTGTGACTGGCTGGTGAGATGGGTGAAACAGCAGTACTGTGACACCCTCAGGAGAATGCATCCTGCTCCTCCTCCACCAGGCCTGGAGAGGGTGCCTGTCACTAAGTCACAGGGACGCCAAGCTGCTTAGGAGATCCCTGGCATACAGTACCAGGACCCTCTCATGACTTTATGCCGTAACACATATTTGACTCTCTTCATGACTTTAAGCCATAACACACGTGTTACAGCAGGACCTTGGGGTTGTGCCAGTAGTTAGGGTGAGGTCGGGGAAGAGTTCGGAAGGGTTCAAATTACTTACTAGGAATGACCCCACTTAGCCGACTGGTTGATTGTTTGGTCGATAGGCTTTTTTCGACTGAGATTTGTTTAGTCAAGAAGTAGCAAAAATAAATGCATATTTAAGCAATAAGGCCAGAGGAGGTGTAGTATATGTATGTATCACAAACCCCTGAGGAGCCTTATTGCCATTATAAACTGGTTACCAATGTAATTAGAGCAGTGAAACTAAATGTTTGTCATACACGTGGTATGCGGGTGTACCACGGCTGTCAGCCAATCAGAATTCATATATATATATATATATATATACACACACACACACACACACACACACACATACATACATACATACATACAGTGGGGCAAAAAATATTTAGTCAGCCACCAATTGTGCAAGTTCTCCCACTTAAGATGAGAGGCCTGTAATTTTCATCATAGGTACACTTCAACTATGACAGACAAAATGAGAAAAACAAATCCAGAAAATCACATTGTAGGATTTTTAATGAATTTATTTGCAAATTATGGTGGAAAATAAGTATTTGGTCACCTACAAACAAGCAAGACTTCTGGCTCTCACAGACCTGTAACTTCTTCTTTAAGAGGCTCCCCTGTCCTCCACTCATCTGTATTAATGGCACCTGTTTCAACTTGTTATCAGTATAAAAGACACCTGTCCACAACTTCAAACAGTCACACTCCAAACTCCACTATGGCCAAGACCAAAGAGCTGTCAAAGGACACCAGAAACAAAATTGTAGACCTGCACCAGGCTGGGAAGACTGAATCTGCAATAGGTAAGTAGCTTGGTTTGAAGAAATCAACTGTGGGAGCAAGCTCCACGCAAGATCTCACCCCGTGGGGTCAAAATGATCACAAGAACGGTGAGCAAAAATCCCAGAACCACACGGGGGGACCTAGTGATTGACCTGCAGAGAGCTGGGACCAAAGTAACAAAGCCTACTATCAGCAAGGGCATTGAAGATGAAACGTGGCTGGGTCTTTCAGCATGACAATGATCCCAAACACACTGCCCGGGCAACGAAGGAGTGGCTTCGTAGAAGCATTTCAAGGTCCTGGAGTGGCCTAGCCAGTCTCCAGATCTCAACCCCATAGAAAATCTTTGGAGGGAGTTGAAAGTCCGTGTTGCCCAGCAACAGCCCCAAAACATCACTGCTCTAGAGGAGCTCTGCATGGAGGAATGGGCCAAAATACCAGCAATAGTGTGTGAAAACCTTGTGAAGACTTACAGAAAATGTTTGACCTCTGTCATTGCCAACAAAGAGTATATAACAAAGTATTGAGAAACTTTTGTTTTGACCAAATACTTATTTTCCACCATAATTTGCAAATAAATTCATTAAAAATCCTACAATGTGATTTTCTGGATTTTTTTCTCTCAGTTTGTCTGTCATAGTTGAAGTGTACCTATGATGAAAATTACAGGCCTCTCATCTTAAGTGGGAGAACTTGCACAATTGGTGGCTGACTAAATATTTTTTGCCCCACTGTACACACACACACACACACACACACACACACACACACACACACACACACACACACACACACACACACACACACACACACACACACACACACACACACACACACACACACCTCTGTCTGAGTGGACTAATCCATTGTGGGGATAGCACAGTCCGTGGGGCCGTGGGGATAGCACAGTCTATCACTCTATGACATGTGCCACAGTAATTGTATATGGTTATATTACATAAGAACAATAGTGCAACACTCATAAACATATTATTTTATAACAAATGAGCTTTCTTGGTGTTGAGAACAATGTGGTGGAGGCAGCAGCAGAATGAGGAGATGAGAAAACAGCCCTTGCCTTATTGTCTAAGAAAAGTGAGGAGAGAGGAAACACCGACATAATTAGGTCTATAATTAATAGCCTAACAGTTAAATGTGCCTGGTTTTATAAATCATCCATATACATCTCCAGAAATAAGACAGATCCTGCTTCTGTTGCCTGTTTGAGTTAATAGCCTACTGATTCCGTGAGCGCCAAGCCCCACGCAAAGGCATGTCAAGTAAACGATTTCACAAATTTGGCTGTTTTAATAAATCTCCTTCTTAATGTTATTATTACTATCATTATTATGACCATCATTATAATAAGTAATGTCATTATCATTAGTAGGCTTAGTATAGCAGCCTTCTATAACTACCATTGAGCTGTAGGCCTAAGAGTGCATCCTATTTAGTATTAACACAGTAACTTACTTAAGTATTGAAATATAGGCCTATACAGGCTACTATATCAATCAATTATTCATTCATGTCATCACATAACATAAGAGTCATTCATGATTTGAAATGCAATCAAGCATTTTAGTTTAAAAATAATTTAAAGCGAGCCTTGAATAATTAGCTCAAACAATAAATAAACTGTTCCACTTTGGAAATTGCATTCACGAATGAATGCGACTGTTTTTAGTCTTGGCTGTAATAAAGACTTAATAAAAAAATATTACAAAAAAGTCTCTGGTACACTTATCATGTACTTAGTGTTGTTAACATTGTTCCAAAGTAGCACTTTCTCCTTACCTTATTTTTCTTGATCCTTATTTTTCTTCATTTTGGAATATATAATGATCTGATGCATATTCAGATGTCATAAATCAGCACTGCAGAGCTCTCCCTGTCCTATGCCGTGCCTTAATTGTATTACTGTTGATGTCTGGAAATGTGCACGTACACCCTGACCCATCTACTGTTGCTAGCCCCAATTCTGACTTGGGCTCTGATACCAGCTTCACTGATTTCTGCTCTCGTAAAAGCCTGGGTTTTCTGCACGTAACACTAGAAGCTTATTACCTAAAATGGTTCAATTGAAAGTGTGGGTTCACAGCTCTAATCCAGATGTGTTGGTCATTACTGAGATGGGGTTAAGGAAGAGTGTTTTGAACACTGATGTTAACCTTTATGGTTATAACCTTTTTCAGCAAGACAGATCTCCCAAAGGTGGGGGAGTGGCAATCTTTACCAAGGAACACCTTCAGTGCTCGGTCGTCTCCACCAAGACAATTTGATTTGCTGGTTTTTAGCATTAAACTTTCAAATAGCTCTGTGTTGACTGGATGCTATTGTCCTTCATCAGCACCGGCCTGTACCCTACCAGCCCTAAGCTCTCTCCTGGCCCCTTACACTAAGTCTGAATTTGCCCTGCTTAGTGACCTAAACTGGTACATGCTTAAACCACCATTGCTTCAGTCCTAAAGCAATGGGACTCCCTACATTTTTCTCAAATTATTATTAATGGGGCGGCAGGTAGCCTAGTGGTTAGAGCGTTGGGCCAGTAACCGAAAGGTTGCAAGATCGAGTCCCCGAGCTGAGAAGGTACAAATCTGTTGTTCTGCCCCTGACCAAGGCAGTTAACCCACTGTTCCTAGGCTGTCATTGTAAATAAGAATTTGTTCTTAACTGACTTGCCTAGTTAAATAAAGGTCTTATTAAAAAATATATTATAATAAATCCCACAAGGTATGTCTCCAAACACCCAGAAAAGGCCACTCTTCTCAATGTTATCCTAACAAATAATCCTGATAGGTATCAGTCTGGTGTTTCTGTAATGATCACTGTTTTACAGCCTGTGTTCGTAATGGCTGCTCAGTGAAACGACCTGTCCGGATTTATCATAGACACTTGCTAAAAAACTTTAATGAGCAAGCCTTCCTTCATGAACTGGCCTCTAAATTGGTATGGAATCAGCTTGATTCCCTCTGTCGAAGACACTTGTACATTCTTTTTTGATATTTTCAGTGGTATTGTTAAGAACAAATTCTTGTTTACAATGGCGGCCTACCAAAAGGCAAAAGGCCTCCTGCTGGGACGGGGGCCTGGGATAAAAACGAAGTACAATATAAAAATAGGACAAAAACACACATCAAAACAAGAGAGACAACACTACATAAAGAGTGACCTAAGACAAGAACATAGCAAGGCAGCAACACATGACAACACAGCATGGTAGCAACACAACATGGTAGCAGCACAAAAGATGTTACAAACATTATTGGGCACAGACAACAGCACAAAAGGGCAAGAAGGTAGACCCAACAATACATCACACAAAGCAGCCACAACTGTCATTAAGAGTGTCCATGATTGTCTTTCAATGATTAGATTGAGATAAAACTGTCCAGTTTGAGTGTTTGTTGCAGCTCGTTGCAGTCGTTAGCTGCAGCGAACTGAAAAAAACGAGTGATCTAGGGATGTGTGTGCTTCGGGGACCTTTAACAGAATGTGACTGGTAGAACAGGTGTTGTATGTGGAGGATGGGGGCTGCAGTAGATATCGCAGATAGGGGTGAGTGAGGCCTAAGAGGGTTTTATAAATAAGCATCAACCAGTGGGTCTTGCGACAGGTATACAGAGATGACCAGTTTACAGATGAGTATAGAGTGCAGTGATGTGTTCTATAAAGAGCGTTGGTGGCAAATCTGATGGCCGAATGGTAAAGAACATATAGCCCCTCGAGAGCGCCCTTATCTGCCGATCTATAAATTATGTCTGCGTTATCTAGCATGGGTAGGATGGTCATCTGAATCAGGGTTAGTTTGGCAGCTGGGGTGAAACAGGAGCGATTACGATAGAGGAAAACAAGTCTAGATTTAAAACTTTAGCCTGCAGCTTTAATATGTGCTGAGAGAAGGACAGTGCACTGTCTAGCCATACTCCAAAGTACTTGTATGAGGTGATTACCTCAAGCTCTAAACCCTCAGAAGTAGTAATCACACCTGTGGGAGGAGGGGCATTCTTCTTACCAGACCACATGACCTTTGTTTTGGAGGGGTTCAGAACAAGGTTAAGGGTAGAGAAAGCTTGTTGGACACTAAGATAGCTTTGATGTAGAGCATTTAACACAAAATCCGGGGAGGGGCCAGCTGAGTATAGGACTGTATCATCTGCCTATCAATGGATGAGAGAGCTTCCTACTGCCTGATCTATGTTGTTGATGTAAATTGAGAAGCGCGTGGGGCCTAGGATCAAGCCTTGGGGTACTCCCTTGGTGACAGGCAATGGCTGAGACAGCAGATTTTCTGACTTTATACACTGCACTCTTTGAGGTAGTTAGCAAACCAGCCCCAAGACCCCAGAGGCAACAATACTCCTTAGCCTGCCCACAAGAATGGAATGGTCTACCGTATCAAAAGGTTTGGCCAAGTCAATAAAAATAGTAGCATAGTAGCATAGCATAATATTGCTTAGAATCAAAGGCAACGGTGACATCATTGAGGACCTTTAAGGTTGCAGTGACACATCCATAACCTGAGTGGAAACCAAATTGCATACCCGAGAGAATACTAGACATCAAGAAAGACAGTCAGTTGATTATTTACAAGTTTTATCAACACTTTTGATAAACAGGGCAAAATAGAAATAGGCCTAGAACAGTTAGGATCAGCTTGATCTCCCCCTTTAAATAAAGGATGAACCGTGGCTGCCTTCCAAGCAATGGGAACCTCCCCAGAGAGGAGAGACAGACTTGGCAATTATAGGGGCAGCAACCTTAACGAAGAAATGGTCTAAACTGACCCAGATGGTTTTTAGGGTCAAGTTTAAGGAGCTCCTTTAGCACCTCGGACTCAGTTACTGCCTGCAGGGAGAAACTTTGTAGCGTGGCAGGTGGAAAAGGGGGAGAAGCATCAGGGATAGTTGCATTAGAAGGGGTGGGATGGGCAAGGAGGCATGGCTGAGTCAAATAGGAATCCTGACTTAATATAGTTCATATAGTTCACTGTAATAGCTACTGTATATTGGATAGTGTAGTTAGATTATCAAGAATTTAAGCTTTCTGCCAATATCAGAATATGTCTATGTCCTGGGAAATGTTCTTATTACGTACAAACTCATGCTAGTCGAATTAGCCTACGTTAGCTCAACCGTCCCCTGGACGGGACACCGAGCACGAAGTAGTTTTAACGGACTTGCCTAGTTAAATAAAGGTTCAATTTTAAAAAAATGACATAACTAGTCAAATGTATTCCACACATCTGACTTCCCCTTTACCTCATGAGCAACCAGTAGCCTAAACATAACCCTGTTTCGAGTTTATTTGTCACGTCCATTCTGCTGTAACGGTGCTGTCAGTTTGTTATAACCAATTCATTGATGTGATTATGATATGCTACAGGTCAGGCCTTATTGGTCACATACATGTGTCACATAAAGAGAGCGAGGGTTGAGGGAACAGGGGATGTTTTTCCTAAACCAATGCGGGATTTCAGTAACGTAACTTTTCAGTTATCATTGGCTGTAATTATGTTGCAGCTTCAGCAACACGGACAGTGCTATACACACTGTGGTGGTCGCTGCAGCAGGGAGGAGAGACACAACAGGTGCTAGTCACACAGTCACTGTCTCTATTTTTTAACACAGTGCACGCAGCCAGTCTGAGCCAAGCCCAGCGCAATCAAATCAACTGCTGGTTGGACTCCCTCTAGTCATTTGTGTGTCTTAATTATTTAAATCAAACTGTGTGCTTAAAAGCACAAGCTCAGTGAATATAGTTGATTTGGTTAAAACAAATAGGATGTGTCTATATATGATTGACAAAGATTTTTTTAGGGTTATGGTAAAGGCCAGGGTTCCCCAAATGGCGGTGATTTTATTTGGTCCCCCCAAGTTTTCTGAGCAAAACAAATAAATAAATAAAATAAAATATATATAATTGTATTTTTTATTGTTAGACATAAGACTGTAAAAACACCAGCAAATGTGCTCCAAGTGATTTTAATTTTGGAAATCTGTTCCAAAGTATTCCCACACATAATAGAGACACATGTAAGCACGGTTTGAAATTATTATGTTTAGTCAAATATTATCTCTCTTTGGGCTTCTTCTGGTCAATTTGCAGTTATTTGTAATTATGTTAGGTGTATGGTAGAGACTTAATTCTCACAGAAGGTGTGTAGGCAGGGCAGGACTTTAGGGTTGTGGTAGTGGTTAGGTGTATGGTGTATGGTAGAGACTTACTTCTCACAGAAGGTGTGTAGGCAGGGCAGGACTTTAGGGTTGTGGTAGTGGTCCAGACAGATGCTGCAGACCAGGAACTGTTTGTCTATCTGCCGGACCACTGGGCTGGTGCTGCCAGTCTCACGCTTCGCCATGGCGACAGACATTCACAGGAGAGGGAGCACAAGCACCTCTTCACCTGGAGAGGGAGAGCGAGATGAGCGGGTGAGAACACTGACACACAAACTGCGTTAAGAATTCAGACTCTTTTCCAAGGAGTGTATCCTTGCATAATTTTCTTCATAGATTGTTGAGGCATTGGATTGGTGAAAGCATTGGCTAGAGGGACATTACACCATTTTTCTTACACAAGTTAATTCCCTTTCAATCCATGACAGAGAGTGAATGAATAGAGAATCAGAATACAACTACAGAGAAAGAGGAGGCCCCACCTGACCTTAGGAAGGGAGAACAGGATCACTACCAGTTCATGGCTTCACAGCAGGAAGAGGGTGTCATGTCATTGTATAGAAGAATGACTTGATGTCCAGAAAAACAATGGCATCATCATCAGGAGACAAAGTAAAGGGTGTTCTCCTAGTTGATCCAACCCTATCCTATAAAACACAGATGATCCCTTATATGGACCAGCTAAACTAGCGGCCTATCTAACAATGAAAATAAATTAATTTAAAAATGGAAGGAAGTACAGAGGAGGCAAAATCAGGTGGGACTATTCTAGCCAATGAGAGGGTGTATGCGTGTGAACAAAGGGCACAACGGTTTCCACTAGTTACCACAGCCACAAAGTAAAAATTGTATCTGAAAAATGTTCTTTTTGGTTTTAATTTAAGCGTAGGATTAGGCATAAGGTTAGCAGTGTGGTTAGGTTTAAAATCACATTTTAAGAAGATTATTGTAGAAATAGGTGGGGTTTATGACTTTGTGGCTAACTAGTGACGACTAGGCACAATTCCAATATAACACCTCATATTTTTTTGTCAAGGTTGCCAAAATGTCACGCGTCCTACTTATATTCATACACTCATAACAACCTAATCATTACGAAACTTCTATTCGATCAATTAAGCCACAAGTAGCAAATAGGCCATTCAATATTCTGACACCATCTCATTGGGGCGGCAGGTAGCCTAGTGGTTAGAGCGCTGCACCAGTAACCAAAAGGTTGCTGAATCGAATCCCCAAGGTAATAAATCTGTCGTTCTGCCCCTGAACAAGGCAGTTAACCCACTGTTCCCCGGTAGGTCGTCATTGCAGATAAGAATTTGTTCTTAACTGACTTGCCTAGTTACATAAAGGTTAATTTATTTTTTAAATAACACATTTATACACTCCTCACTTGGTGAGTGGAAAAAAAATGAAAAAACACCACCTGCTGGAGAAGACACATTTTGGGCCCAGTTATCCCTCTTCCAGGCAGTCTCTTTGTCTTCCTCTCCACTAACAGACTCCAGCTCCCCCAGGGGGACTAAGGTAATAACTAAGGTAATATTACTGAACTGCTTCATGACTTAATGACTGGGGAGACAATTGGATCCATGTGATTACGACTGCAGGGCCACAGGGCTCAGCTCAAAGACAATCTAATTATGCACACCACCAGCAACAGTCATACATTCATCCCAGACTATTTGCATTGTCCCCCTCCTTTACACCGCTGCTACTCTGTTGTTATCATCTATGCATAGTGACTTTAATAACTCTACCTACATGTACATACAGTGCCTTGCGAAAGTATTCGGCCCCTTGAACTTTGCGACCTTTTGCCACATTTCAGGCTTCAAACATAAAGATAAAAAACTGTATTTTTTGTGAAGAATCAACAACAAGTGGGACACAATCATGAAGTGGAACAACATTTATTGGATATTTCAAACTTTTTTAACAAATCAAAAACTGAAAAATTGGGCGTGCAAAATTATTCAGCCCCCTTAAGTTAATACTTTGTAGCGCCACCTTTTGCTGCGATTACAGCTGTAAGTTGCTTGGGGTATGTCTATCAGTTTTGCACATCGAGAGACTGAAATTTTTTCCCATTCCTCCTTGCAAAACAGCTTGAGCTCAGTGAGGTTGGATGGAGAGCATTTGTGAACAGCAGTTTTCAGTTCTTTCCACAGATTCTCGATTGGATTCAGGTCTGGACTTTGACTTGGCCATTCTAACACCTGGATATGTTTATTTTTGAACCATTCCATTGTAGATTTTGCATTATGTTTTGGATCATTGTCTTGTTGGAAGACAAATCTCCGTCCCAGTCTCAGGTCTTTTGCAGACTCCATCAGGTTGTCTTCCAGAATGGTCCTGTAATTGGCTCCATCCATCTTCCCATCAATTTTAACCATCTTCCCTGTCCCTGCTGAAGAAAAGCAGGCCCAAACCATTATGCTGCCACCACCATGTTTGACAGTGGGGATGGTGTGTTCAGGGTGATGAGCTGTGTTGCTTTTACACCAAATATAACGTTTTACATTGTTGCCAAAAAGTTCAATTTTGGTTTAATCTGACCAGAGCACCTTCTTCCACGTTTGGTGTGTCTCCCAGGTGGCTTGTGGCAAACTTTAAACAACACTTTTTATGGATATCTTTAAGAAATGGCTTTCTTCTTGCTACTCTTCCATAAAGGCCAGATTTGTGCAATATACGACTGATTGTTGTCCTATGGACAGTCTCCCACCTCAGCTGTAGATCTCTGCAGTTCATCCAGAGTGATCATGGGCCTCTTGGCTGCATCTCTGATCAGTCTCCTCCTTGTATGAGCTGAAAGTTTAGAGGGACGGCCAGGTCCTGGTAGATTTGCAGTGGTCTAATACTCCTTCCATTTCAATATTATCGCTTGCACAGTGCTCCTTGGGATGTTTAAAGCTTGGGAAATATTTTTGTATCCAAATCCGGCTTTAAACTTCTTCACAACAGTATCTCGGACCTGCCTGGTGTGTTCCTTGTTCTTCATGATGCTCTCTGCGCTTTTAACGGACCTCTGAGACTATCACAGTGCAGGTGCATTTATACGGAGACTTGATTACACACAGGTGGATTGTATTTATCATCATTAGTCATTTAGGTCAACATTGGATCATTCAGAGATCCTCACTGAACTTCTGGAGAGAGTTTGCTGCACTGAAAGTAAAGGGGCTGAATAATTTTGCACGCCCAATTTTTCAGTTTTTGATTTGTTAAAAAAAGTTTAAAATATCCAATAAATGTCATTCCACTTCATGATTGTGTCCCACTTGTTGTTGATTCTTCACAAAAAAATACAGTTTTATATCTTTATGTTTGAAGCCTGAAATGTGGCAAAAGGTCGCAAAGTTCAAGGGGGCCGAATACTTTCGCAAGGCACTGTATTACCCCAACTAACCGGTGCCCCCGCACATTAACTCTGTACCCCCCTGTATATAGTCTCGCTATGGTTATTTTACTGCTGCTCTTTAACTACTTGTTACTTTTATTTCTTATTCGTATCCATATTTTTTTTTAACTGCATTGTTGGTTAGGGGCTCTTAAGTAAGTATTTCCCTGTAAGGTCTACTACACCTGTTGTATTCGACACATGTGACTAATACAATTTTTTTTTGACATCACAAACATACTGCCATGAAGTGGTAACTATTAGTGACTTGTACATCAATATACTGTTCTAACATGGTCAATGCCCATTCACTAATCAAGCAGCTATTTTTCTCACAATCTGTAGATACCCCATATTAGCCTATATATAACATGTTTTTGGTTTGCTACTTGTTAGATGCTGTATGGTCTTTGTCTTCTGAGAGCCAGCCCATAGAGTTATTATTATAATGCTGAGAGCCACTGAGCCAGGCTATAGCCAGGCTATAGGCCTGTCTTTATTCAGGCAGCCAAGCTGTATTCTCAGGAGCAGGACAGAGCAGAGCCACAGCATGGCCTGGAGCAGATCATTGTGACACCAGCCACGTGCCACTCTGAGGCCCTGATACAGACATGCCTTATTTTAGATGCTGCAGAGAGAAAAGAGGAAGGCTTGCTACTATCAGCCCAGTGCTACACCACACTGCTACTACCACCCACAGCCCTACAGCTTCATCAGACCCAGTGCTACAGTACTACTGTAACACATATCAGCCCAGTGTCCCCCACTAGCCACACTCCCACCCCAAGCCCCACATCAACCCACTAGCTGCAAAACCTTCCATAACCTTGACTAGAGGTCGACCGATTATGATTTTTCAACGCCAATACCGATTATTGGGGGGACCAAAAAAGCCGATACCGATTAAATCTGCATATTTTTGACATTTATTTGTAATAATGACAATTACAACAATACTGAATGAACACTTATTTTAACGTAATATAATACATCAATAAAATCAAGTTAGCCTCAAATAAATAATGCAAAAACAAAGTGTTGGAGAAGAATGTAAAAGTGCAATATGTGCCATGTAAGAAAGCTTACGTTTAAGTTCCTTGCTCAGAACATATGAGTGGTGGTTCCTTTTAACATGAGTCTTCAATATTCCCAGGTAAGAAGTTTTAAGTTGTAGTTATTATAGGAATTATAGGATTATTTCTCTCTATACCATTTGTATTTCATATACCTTTGACTATTGGATGTTCTTATAGGTACTTTAGTATTGCCAGTGTAACAGTATAGCTTCTGTCCCTCTCCTCGCCCCTACCTGGGCTCGAACCAGGAACACGTCGACAACAGCCACCCTCGAAGCAGCGTTACCTATGCAGAGCAAGGGAAACAACTACTCCTCAGAGCGAGTGACGTTTGAAACGCTATTAGCGAGCACCCCGCTAACTAGCTAACCATTTCACATCGGTTACACCAGCCTAATCTCGGGAGTTGATAGGCTTGAAGTCATAAACAGCTCAATGCTTGAAGCATTGCAAAGAGCTGCTGGCAAAACGCATGAAAGTGCTGTTTTAATGAATGCTTACGAGCCTGCTGGTGCCTACCGTCGCTCAGTCAGACTGCTCTATCAAATCATAGACTTAATTATAACATAATAACACATAGAAATACGAGCCTTTGGTCATTAACATGGTCGAATCCGGAAACTATCATCTCGAAAACAAAACATTTATTCTTTCAGTCAAATACGGAACCGTTCCGTATTTTATCTAACGGGTGGCATCCATAAGAATAAATATTCCTGTTACATTGCACAACCTTCAATGTTATGTCATAATTACGTAAAGTTCTGGCAAATTAGTTCACAATGAGCCCGGTGGCCCAAACTGTTGCATATACCCTGACTCTGCGTGCAATGAATGCAAGAGAAGTGACACAATTTCACCTGGTTAATATTGCCTGCTAAACTGGATTTCTTTTAGCTAAATATGCAGGTTTAAAAATATATACTTCTGTGTATGGATTTTAAGAAAGGCATTGATGTTTATGGTTAGGTACAGTCGTGCAAAGATTGTGCTTTCTTAGCAAATGCGCTTTTATTAAATCATCCCCCGTTTGGCGAATTTGACTGTCTTTGTTTGGAAGAAATAGTCTTCACACAGTTCGCCACGAGTCAGGCGGCCCGAATTGCTGCATCTACCCTGACTCTGTTGCAAGAGAAGTGACACCATTTCCCTAGTTAAAATAAATTCATGTTAGCAGGCAATATTAACTAAATATGCAGGTTTAAAAATATATACTTGTGTATTGATTTTAAGAAAGGCGTTGATGTTTATGGTTAGGTATATGTTGGAACAACGACAGTGCTTTTTTGCGAATGTGCACCTTATCGATTATATGCAACGCAGGACACGCTAGATAAACTAGTAATATCAACCATTTGTAGTTAACTAGTGATTATGATTGATTGATTGTTTTTTTATAAGATAAGTTTAATGCTAGCTAGCAACTTACCTTGGCTTCTTACTGCATTCGCGTAACAGGCAGGCTCCTCATGGAGTGCAATGTAAAGCAGGTGGTTAGAGCGTTGGACTAGTTAACCGTAAGGTTGCAAGATTAAATCCCCAAGCTGACAAGGTAAAAATCTGTCATTCTGCCCCTGAACAAGGCAGTTAACCCACCGTCCCCAGGTCATCATTGAAAATAAGAATGTGTTCTTAACTGACTTGCCTTGTTAAATAAAGGTGTAAAGATTTTTTGGGGGGACCAAATCGGTTTCCAAAAATACTGGCCGATTTAATTAGGGCCGATTTCATACCAATCGGAAATCGGCCCTAATTAAAATCGGTCGACCTCTAAACTTGACACTTAATTTTTACATCATATGTAAAAGCTTGTCTTATTCTTCTATGTTCTATTATTCTTCTATATTAGGTTTGGTAATAAATATGTCTTTATGCAGTAGCTTATTTGTTAAAGTTATGTCATCCACGGTTAGGCCCTATTCTGACAGCTTTGCACCCAAACATTTTTTTTTTAATATTCTACTGTAACATGAAATAGTAAATCCTTATGACTCACTAGGCTCTTAGATTATATAACCTGTTATGCAGTGTTGATTGTCTGCTCTGCACAATATGAACACAAATAAATAAATAAAGTAACACCTAAGATTATGTATAGATCATGTTTAAAGCAAGCAGGTTGAAACGACTTTTGAAATGACGTTACAACACTGATATGTGTTGCCTACTGTGTGTTAAATTGAAGTTTTTACTTTGAGTGATAAGACAAATTTGAATCACTGAGGAATGCTATTCTAAATATTGTTTGGATAAATAGTTGGGTTGTTACTTATGATTTGGAATATGAACGATTTCCCTGACCCATTCTCTATTCCTGAGTATATTTCTGAGCATGAGGACTTAGAGGGATGTCTGTCCTATATGTTGTGAGGAGGCCGGTGTTTAGATACTGGTTCTCATGTAACTTAGGGAGCATTTCTAAATATTGGTTATGTTTTTAATTTCCTCAAATGGGTTATTCTGTGTTATTAAACATGTGCAAGTTTGTCTTGTAGAATAAAGGTTGTAAACTTAGTTTCAGAAGGGAGAAAGCTTACATATAAGCTAAGGTATTTGACATTGAGGGGATTTGAATTTTTATTTCCTTTTAAATATTGAGTATGTAATTAATATTCAGATTTTTTAGAAGGGACAATGTCCCTGAGAGGGGAATGTTGGGGAAAAAAATGCAGAATTAGTTGGTCACATAGGTAAGATGTTTTATATTCATCATATGTTTGTAAGTTACTTCTCATCAGAATGTTTATTTTTGTATAATACTGTGGCGGGGTTGCAGTATCTGTTCTTTGTCAAGACTAAGTTGCTTGGGCCGGAGAGAGGGGAGAGGTCAAGCATGTATCTCTTGGCTCCACAATGTTTGTGTGCTAGTCAATGTGTCTCTGTGATCTTGTCAAGGAAGGGTGGATTTGATATATGCCTTTTGATATGTGGATTTGGTTTATGGTTCTGAGTTTGAAAAAAATAACAGTTTAGGAGACAAAGCTGAACGATAAATTATGGCCAATGCTGTCTGGCTATGTGTGTCTTTGCTATAAAGGATCTCAGTTGCAATGTGTAAGGGACATTTATAGACACTGAATTGATCTGAGAGTCACAGGGTTGTGATGGAGCTCATATAATTAAAAATGGACTTTGTGATAACTCTGACTTGTGTGTGGTTTGCTCTCATGATTTGGTAAATACAGGAAATTTCCACGACACTACACAAAGAACCCATAGCAGGTATTCATAAACTGCATCTCAAAATAGCACCATAATCCATATACAGTGCACTACTTCTGACCAGGCCCCATAGAGTGCCATTTGGGACCCAGCATGACTGTGTGATACAACTTGGCCGGTTCCCATGGCTAGAAAGCAGTACGAAACAAAAGAACACTGGCCTTAAATCCCCACAGATTTATCAGGATCAGGCCTGATAAGAGAACAATGTCCACACTGTCTAAAATAACATATTAACGGAGGGCAGGAAATACTGTATCACAACTCTATCCTCTTAACCTTGTACATTCTTAGGGGAAAAAAAGTGTTATTTTAAGGGTTCTCCTATTGGGATAGCCAAATAACCCTTTTAGGTTCTAGATTTTTTTTAAATGGTTCTAAGAAAGTAACCACAAACAGCCAATTCTGGAGAAAATATGATGCGTTAAAAAAGGACATATGGTAGCTTGTGGTAATATCATGCTACATAGTTACAGGCCATGCCTGTGAATTACTTGGATAAAAATGAATCCAGAGAATGGAATACAAGGACGGGAAAACTCCCTGATATGTGAGAAACATCAACCCACAGATATCCTAGAATTCACTGGAGTGGATGATGTCATAGACTTGCATTTTTAGTCATGTTGCTAGGAAGCCAATTACCCCTCTAATGAATTATAGGATCTCTATTCGCTATGCTTAAACCTTCACTTCTTCACCACCACAGCCCTGTACAACTAACCCAGAGAATGAATGTGATTACAAGCATGTGTTAGTCCGTTGAGCTAATGCATATGCATTAGCTTGAGGAGGAAATGCAAGTCTTCCCTTAGAGAGAAACGTCCACTCACCATTCACATCTTCACCACCACCACAGCCTGTAGGCTGTCTGCCCTCAGTCTGGACTCATCTTTCATGTGTAGGGCTCAGCTGAGGCTCAGTGGGTAATCTCTCCTCAGAAACACTTCAATTCAACCGATCACTCAATCTCCTCTCCTTTCCAATGATGGAGCAGAACACCAGCAGACCGCTCTGTTCACAAACAGACCACAATGAACGCTGGGATTCCCTCCTTCTTTACCCCCTCTTTCTGTCCTCCCTCCTAGCTGTCGTTTTCTCTCTCCTCTGATCACTTGACACAGTAGATACAGCATAGAGCTTGTTTCCCTGTAGCTACAGCCAGTTAGCTCCTGTCTCTGTTGTGTTGTTCTGGTGCTGAAAGAGGAAGCAGAAAATATAGGAAACCTTAAAATGGCACTCCCCAAATTCCTCCCTGGTTCCTTCCCCTGTACTGCCTCCTGCCTGACTCCCAGCTGGCCCAGAGGAGAGCGGAATAACAGTAGCTCTGAGAGGCCTGACTGCCTGTTTCTGTCTGTAGGTAAGTAGCAGTAGTAAGGAGCTTCTATACACAGAGTAGATGAGCTAGTTTCTAGACAGAGAAATACGCAGGGAGCTAGCTTCTACAGACACAGAGAGAGAGAGAGAGAGAAATACGCAGGGAGCTAGCTTCTATACAGAGAGAGAGAGAGGAATACGCAGGGAGCTAGCTTCTATACAGAGAGAGAGAGGAATACGCAGGGAGCTAGCTTCTATACAGAGAGAGAGGAATACGCAGGGAGCTAGCTTCTATACAGAGAGAGAGAGGAATACGCAGGGAGCTAGCTTCTATACACAGAGAGAGAGAGGAATACGCAGGGAGCTAGCTTCTATACACAGAGAGAGAGAGGAATACGCAGGGAGCTAGCTTCTATACACAGAGAGAGAGAGAGAGGAATACACAGGGAGCTAGCTTCTATACAGAGAGAGAGGAATACACAGGGAGCTAGCTTCTATACAGAGAGAGAGGAATACGCAGGGAGCTAGCTTCTATACAGAGAGAGAGGAATACGCAGGGAGCTAGCTTCTATACAGAGAGAGGAATACGCAGGGAGCTAGCTTCTATACAGAGAGAGAAATACGCAGGGAGCTAGCTTCTATACACAGAGAGAGAGAGAGGAATACACAGGGAGCTAGCTTCTACACAGAGAGAGAGGAAATACGCAGGGAGCCAGCTTCTATACAGAGAGAGAGAAATACGCAGGGAACTAGCTTCTATACACAGAGAGAGAGGAGGAATACACAGGGAGCTAGCTTCTACACAGAGAGAGAAATATGCAGGGAGCTAGCTTCTACAGAGAGAGAGAGTAGGGTGAGCTAACCTGCTATAGCCTCCCTCAGTCCAACACGCAGAGCAACCAGAGGCAGCGGTCTTTACTGATGAGAGCAGCTCTAACAATGACATTCCTTCTGCTTTCAGCGCTCTCATTCTCGCTCTCCCTCTCTTTTCTAAACCACCCCAGAAGTAGTAGCAGTAGGATCTCAGCAACTAGCCTAGCGTTAGACATTCTTATTTTACCTCCCAAATGGCACCCTATTCCATACATAGTGCATTACTTTTAACAAAAGTAGTGCACTATGTAGGGAATAGGGTGCCTTACAGTTGGAGGTGTTCCCAGCCAGCAGCAGAAGCAGCATGCTAGGCTATAGGGCCCATAGTTTTTCATGCCCAGCCATTACTATACCAGTGACTAAGAATCTCAGCAGATCCCCTTCACTCTCCCCCCCAAAACCCCAGCCCCTCTCTCCCGGCTTCTCTCGAGCCAAAGCCCCTTCCCTCTCTCCCTCTGTTGCCCCCTCCCTCTCCCTTTCCCTCTCTTCTCAGCGGCTGAATGGTAGCAGCTGAACAGTGACATCAGAGGGGTGCAAGCCAAACCTTTCAGGCACCTCCCCTCTCTCTCTGTGCTGTGTGTGTGTGTGTGCTGGCTCGTTGCTACACTAAGCCTGCAGCAGTCTTCCCTCCTCGATCTCTCTGTATGTTTGCTAGTCACAACACTAGGCCTGCGGCAGTCTACCTCCACTCCCCTCCCTCCACATACACTTCCCCAGGCAGCTCCCTCCACTCCCCTCCCTTCACATACACTTCCCCAGGCAGCTCCCTCCACTCCCTTCACATACACTTCCCCAGGCAGCTCCCTCCACTCCCCTCCCTCCACATACACTTCCCCAGGCAGCTCCCTCCACTCCCCTCCCTTCACATACACTTCCCCAGGCAGCTCCCTCCACTCCCTCCACATACACTTCCCCAGGCAGCTCCCTCCACTCCCCTCCCTTCACATACACTTCCCCAGGCAGCTCCCTCCACTCCCCTCCCTCCACATACACTTCCCCAGGCAGCTCCCTCCACTCCCCTCCCTTCACATACACTTCCACAGGCAGCTCCCTCCCCTCCCTCCACTTCCCCAGGCAGCTCCCTCCACCCTCCCTCCACATACACTTCCCCAGGCAGCTCCCTCCACTCCCCTCCCTCCACATACACTTCCCCAGGCAGCTCCCTCCACTCCCCTCCCTTCACATACACTTCCCCAGGCAGCTCCCTCCACTCCCCTCCCTCCACATACACTTCCCCAGGCAGCTCCCTCCACTCCCCTCCCTCCACATACACTTCCCCAGGCAGCTCCCTCCACTCCCCTCCCTCCACATACACTTCCCCAGGCAGCTCCCTCCACTCCCCTCCCTCCACATACACTTCCCCAGGCAGCTCCCTCCACTCCCCTCCCTCCACATACACTTCCACAGGCAGTCTACCTCCACTCCCCTCTCTCCACATACACTTCCCCAGGCAGCTCCCTCCACTCCCCTCCCTCCACATACACTTCCACAGGCAGTCTACCTCCACTCCCCTCCCTCCACATACACTTCCACAGGCAGCTCCCTCCACTCCCCTCCCTCCACATACACTTCCCCAGGCAGCTCCCTCCACTCCCCTCCCTCCACATACACTTCCACAGGCAGCTCCCTCCCAGTTCCTCCCACTTGCGTCGCCATATAAATCTGTCTTTAAAAACAGTGTTCACCAGACAACAGCTTTGTCCAATAATGCACTCTGACAAGTCTGTGGAGAAAGGTTGAATGGCAGATATAACAGTGAGTGTGAAAAGGAGATTCTTAAGCCAAGGTTTACACAGAATTGTAACCTCACACAGAAAGGTGAATTGGTTTCAGAGAGCCTGAAAGGGGTTTTTCAAACACTGTATGTAACCCTCAATCATATATTAAAATACCAACATGTGATTGACAGTTTATACATGGAGAGAAAAGGAAAACAGAAAGTGATTTTGTTCCACAATGAAGACAGACTCAGATACCTTCCCGAATGGTGCCCTACGCCCTATGTCATGCATTGCACTATAAAGGGAATAGGCAGCCATTTGGGACACAAATCCATATCAGATAACCACAGTCAGACCTGATTTTTAAATCTGATTAATCCAGTGAGGAGTGATACACATCTACAGTAATTCTCAACTAAGAACCCTGTCATACTGCCCTTAATGTCAGCATGATGTCAGTATAGATTTCTGTGTGAGAGGGGTTCTCGTCATGCTTTGGAGGGAGGGGAGCATCAAATCATCTTTGAGACCCAGTCATACATTCTATGTACAGTATCTCACCCACTCTCTTTCTGCACTAAGTGGCTTAATGGGCTCCTTCCTGCAGGGCTGGGCTCAGGCCACTGTCTGGATCGCAGCCTCTAATGACACCATCACACACATTCACACGCTCCCGTAACTAACACGTCTAGTCAACTCTCATCTTAAAGCCACACCATGGGAGCACCACAACCACACCCTAACTGGCCAGGAGATGGGCATTGGTAATGGCTTTATCATCCTGTCCAAGCCAGAAAGGCTCCTGCCCAATGCGCCAATCTCCTGTTTCTGAAGCAGCATGATGTACAAGTACACCCCCTTGGACAGGAAGCTAGCCTGTCGCAGGGCCTTACCGCCAATTCATCTCCTTAATGCAGAGAGTCAAGCAGAGATGCATCGAGTCCCATTTTTAGAGTCTTTGGTAACTCGCCCGGGGATCGAACCCCCCAACCTTCCAATCACAGGGGGGACTCTCCAACCACTGACTTGGCGTGTGAATGAACTATAAGATAAGATTTTTGTTGTTGAATCTTTCTCCCTATCTGAGTGACTCACCACTGTGTGTGAGAGAGAGTCTCTTAATGTAAGTATGTCAGGATGAAGAAGTGAATATAGGCCTACTGCTGTTTGCATGACTAATGCATAGCAATTGATTTTATCCGTTGTAGACAGACATTTTCACAGAGCAGAAGACTCCACTTAGAATCACATAAATAGTTGAGCCTGAATAATAATACTCTCGCTCTGCTAAGTGTAACGTTGCATAAGTGAAACGCCACAGAGCAAAGAGGGCTTTTCCATAGGAGTCAGTGAGCGGCTCTGATGACTCACCATAATACACAACTCCTGGGGTGGGGCTCAAATAACACCACATTCGCTATCTAGTGCACTACATTTGACCAGAGCCCCAGTGCACTACATAGGGAATAGGGTGTCTAATCAGACACAGCCTTGGTCCCAGTGTCTCCAACATAGACAGCCATACAGTAAAGATACAGTTCTATACTGTCTGTACATCATAGGTCTGTCAGAGCAGTCAGCTGGGAGGTGGGCAGAGGAAGAGTGGTCTAATGTGGGATGCGTTAGCCCTTGGTGATGTACTGTGCTGTAGGCCTACAGTGCTGTCTAAGTGTAGGCCTACAGTGCTGTCTAAATATAGACGCTGGCTTATGTTTCCAGCCATATCTGTTGCTGTGGGCATGTCATCATACAGTAGTCATCTAGATAGCATTTAGAATGAAGTAGTTCAGATTCAATCTTCACAACACTCTGTGAAAGACAGCAAGGATGTCGGTTTCTCCTATTTGTCACTGGGAGTGATACACTACCGGTCAAACGTTTTAGAACACCTACTCATTCAAGGGTTTTTCTTTATTTTTATAGTGAACACATACGGAGGGCTATTTGACCAAGAAGGAGAGTGATTGAGTGCTGCATCAGATGACCTTGCCCCCACCATCTCCCGACCTCAACCAAATTGAGATGGTTTGGGATGGGTCGGACTGCAGAGTGAAAGAAAAGCAGCCAACAAGTGCTCAGCATATGTGGGAACTCCTTCAAGACTGTTGGAAAGGCATTCCAGGTGAGGCTGGTTGAGAGAATGGCTGGGCATGCCAAGAGTGTGCAAAGCTGTCATCAAGGCAAAGGGTGGCTAGTTTGAAGAATCTCAAATATAAAATTATTTTGATTTGTTTAACACTGTTTACTACATGATTCCATAAGTGTTATTTCATAGCTTTGATGTCTTCACTATTATTCTACAATGTAGAAAATAGTACAAATAAAGAAAAACCCTGGAATGAGTGAAGCATGAGGGAAGGGAAGCATGACAGCAGAGAGACTGGACTTGAGTAACAGTAGGTATGCTACATTTGCGAAAGATTAGGGCTCCAGATTACAATGTACGAGTTGTGGTAGAAATAGGACACCCCGCTCATTTGTCAAACAAACAAGAATGCATAAAATTGTCAAGACAAGGATATTTCACCTTAACCATAATCTTTTAAACGATATCTCCTGAAAAGGGATATAATGTATACTGTATAAAGCCAAAACAACTCTCTGCTCCCCACCCAGTACCTTGGGGTGATACCATGACCCAGGTCAAGGTAGTGGAATGGGGATACATAAGGAACACATCAAGCATACAGAATATCCAATATATGGTCATCTTTCACATTAGTAGACAGACACTGATGTATTGTACAGGCTATAGGAAAGACATTGGGAACACACTATACGCAAGACTGTAGTGCTGCATCAGATGAGTCGTGCATGGCTGAACAGTAATTGAGTATTTGGATCCCTGCATTATTTAAATCGCCCCTAGTTTACAGAGCTGGAGGACTGTTCTGTAGTCCTATTTAGAGGGCGAGCGAGAGGCTGAAAATACATGAAGTCAATGCAGCTGACCCCAAGTTTAAAGTACATGGATGCTCAGAGAAGCAACAAACCTTGAGTGATGAGTAATTGGAAGGTACAGCTGATAGTCAAGAGTAACTTAAGAGTAACTTATTTCACCTTAGACAAAAGGCCTTGGCTCTCGGTCTA
This sequence comes from Oncorhynchus masou masou, assembly GCF_036934945.1. NCBI lineage: Eukaryota > Metazoa > Chordata > Actinopteri > Salmoniformes > Salmonidae > Oncorhynchus > Oncorhynchus masou. The sequence continues at coordinate 60,203,518 of NC_088220.1, forward strand.
CCCATTCGATCATCATTCATACAGCAGTGATACTGTAGCACACCAGCATTACATCCCCAATGGCACCCTATTCCCTACATTATGCACTACTTTGACCAGAGAGCCCTGGTCAAAAGTAGTGCACTATATAAGGAATAAGGTGCCATTTAGGACTCATACCAGTGTCTTTACATGTCAGGGTGCTGCATGAGGACGTCTGTCTGTCTCCATCCCTTTACCTCCTGACTGTAACTGAAAGGAGACGTGGCTGGATGACATCCCACCTTTCATTGACTTGTCATTTACTGAAAGTGCAACGGACACAGACCTGGAATAAGAGCTTTACCAAAACCATCTGGGACTTTTCACTTGTGTATGACTACAGCATTTTACTGAAATACTTTAAGAATAAATAGGAGTGAATCTGTTTTCCACTAAATGTGTAACTTCCTCCAGTTGCTTTGGTTAAGAAATGACAATAAAGAGGATAATTTGATCAGAAAGAGATATTGGGATGGTCTCTTTAAGGGCTTTAATGCACACACCCTTCAGAACAAGTCAATAACAGATCAGATATACTTTTTTAAAGCTCTATTATGCCCTGTCTTGTTTGATCTTCCTATTGTGGAAGATGGGTACAATTCCAATAGGTGGTTTCTGGATGCACACGGACAGGAAACGATACACTGATAGCACCCCAAATGGCACCCTATTCCCGATATAGTGCACTACGTTTGGCCAGGGCCCTGGGTACCATTTAGGTCAGAGAGCTTATCACTGCAGGACTGTGGATTGACTAATGTTACAGAGGGAAAGACAGAGGACATGGACACATCAGGAGAAGCCTGTCTCTGTCACAGTCCTCAGCACCAGCACCTGGACACAGTCCTCAGCACCTGGACACAGTCCTCAGCACCAGCACCTGGACACAGTCCTCAGCACCTGGACACAGTCCTCAGCACCTGGACACAGTCCTCAGCACCTGGACACAGTCCTCAGCACCTGGACACAGTCCTCAGCACCAGGACGTGGACACAGTCCTCAGCACCTGGACACAGTCCAGCACCTGGACACAGTCCTCAGCACCTGGACACAGTCCTCAGTATAACACCTGGACACAGCTCATCACCTGGACACAGTCCTCAGCACCAGCACCTGGACACAGTCCTCAGCACCTGTCCTCAGCACCTGGACACAGTCCTTTTCAGCACCAGCACCTGGACACAGTCCTCAGCACCTGGACACAGTCCTCAGCACCAGCACCTGGACACAGTCCTCAGCACCTGGACACAGTCCTCAGCACCAGCACCTGGACAGATCTCAGAAAAGGTCAGCACCTGGACACACAGCACCTCAGCACATGGGACACAGTCCTCAGCACCTGGACACAGTCCTCAGCACCTGGACACAGTCCTCAGCACCAGCACCTGGACACAGTCCTCAGCACCTGGACACAGTCCTCAGCACCAGCACCTGGACACAGTCCTCAGCACCTGGACACAGTCCTCAGCACCAGCACCTGGACACAGTCCTCAGCACCTGGACACAGTCCTCAGCACCTGGACACAGTCCTCAGTATAACAGCAGCTCATTAGGATACACACAACCTATTCCCTACCGCCAGCACACACACACACATATCTAGTGCACTCAGCCATTGACCAGCCAGACTGCAATCTGCTGCTAACTAGGCTCACAGAGCCCTGTCTGCATTGTATTCCCAAATTATACAGGGCCCATACACTTTGTCTCAAATTATACACCATACTGTATAGCTCTGGCCACAGGTAGTTCAATACATAGTGAATAGGGTGCCATTTGAAATAGCCCATACTGTAGTCCTGACTTGAGTTTATTGATTCATGTGGGATAAATGAGCCCAGATGCAGTCAGCCTAAACACATTCAAATGGAAAAGAGCTCATCTCTCCACTCCATACACAAAGAAACATAGTGGTGTACAATACTGTATACAGCACAGGCACAGTCATAGACAGTGAACCTGGTGCTCAGTGTCTCTGAATTCAGAAGGTGTCACGTTCTGACCCTCGTTATTGTGTTAATTGTTTGTTTTAGTTGGTCAGGACGTGACTTGGGTGGGCATTCTGTTTCGTGTGTCTAGGTTGTTTTTCTGTGTTCGGCCTCGTATGGTTCTTAATCAGTGGCAGGTGCCGTTAGTTGTCTCTGATTGAGAATCATACTTAGGTCGCCTGGGTTTCACTGTTTGTTTGTGGGTGATTGTTTCCGTGTCTGTGTTTTACACCACACGGTACTGGTTTCGGTTATTCGCGTTACGGTTATTGTTTTGTGTGGAGTGTTCAGTTTATGTGTTTTAATAAACAACCATGGACACTTACCACGCCGCATATTGGTCCTCCGATCCTTCTCGCCTCTCCTCTTCAGACGAAGAGGAGGAAAACCATTACAGGATCACCCACAAACCAAGGAGCAAGCGGCGTGGTAACAGACAGCAGCAGCAGGAGCAACAGCAGCAAAGGCAGCAGCAGGAGAGGCAACAGCAGCAGAGGCAGCATTATCTGGACTATACAACTTGGGAAGAGAAAGACAGGTGGACGGTCGACCCAGGGAGAGTGCCGGAGCCCGCCTGGGATTCGCTGAAGCAGTGTGAGGAGGGCTACAGGAGAATGAGGTTAGCGAAACGAGCACGTCGGCGCGGTAGGAAGCCCGAGAGACAGCCCAAAAATGTATTGGGGGGGCACAGGGAGAGTGTGGCAGAGTAAGGAGTCAGACCTGAGCCAACTCCCCCTGTTTACCGTAAGGAGCCATGGATGGAATCAGAGCTGTCGGCGAAGCTGAGGGCTGAGTCTGAGAGGGTAGAGGAGTTATTGGACAGATTGGAGGAGAGTGAACAGATGGGAGATGAGGAGACACTCGAGGAGATGTTAATAGAATTGGAGGAGAGTGAAAAGAGAGAGCTGTTGATTTGGCGTAGTATGCAAGGCGTTCGCCCTGAGGTGCGTGTCCCCAGCCCGGTACCACCAGTGCCGGCACCCCGCAACAGGCTGTATCTCCGTCCCATCAATACAGGTGCTCCCGCCTGTCCGGCGCTACCAGAGTTTCTGCCCCTCAGTCCAGAGGCGCCAGAGCCTTCCTCCTCTCCAGCGCTGCCGGAGTCTCCCACCTGTCCGGCGCTGCCAGAGCTTCCGCCCCTCAGTCCAGAGGCGCCAGAGCCCCTCAGTCCAGAGGCGCCAGAGCCCCTCAGTCCAGAGGCGCCAGAGCCCCTCAGTCCAGAGGCGCCAGAGCACCTCAGTCCAGCGCTGCCAGAGCCTTCCTGCTCTCCAGCGCTGTCGGAGTCTCCCGCCTGTCCAGAGACGGCAGAGCCCCTCAGTCCAGAGGCGCCAGAGCTCCTCTGCCCAGCGCCGCCCGTCTGCCCAGCGCCGCCCTAGCCGCCCGTCTGCCCAGCGCCGCCCGTCTGCCCAGCGCCGCCCGTCTGCCCAGCGCCGCCCGTCTGTCCAGCGCCGCCCGTCTGCCCAGAGCCGCCCGCCAGCCAGGAGCTGCCAGAGCCGCCCGCCAGCCAGGAGCTGCCAGAGCCGCCCGCCAGCCAGGAGCTGCCAGCGCCCCGTCAGCCAGCCAGGAGCTGCCAGAGCTCCCCCTCAGTCCAGAGCTCCCCCTCAGTCCAGAGCTCCCCCTCAGTCCAGAGCTCCCCCTCAGTCCAGAGCTCCCCCTCAGTCCAGAGCTCCCCCTCAGTCCAGAGCTCCCCCTCAGTCCAGAGCTGTCCCTCAGTCCAGAGCTGTCCCTTTCGGGTTCCCAGGTCAGGGTCGGCGGCAAGGGTCGCCGTTCCTAGGAGACCACAGAGGCGGACTAAGACTATGGTGGAGTGGGGTCCACGTCCAGCGCCGCCACCGCGGACAGATGCCCACCCAGACCCTCCCCTATAGTTTCAGGTTTCGCGGCCGGAGTACGCACCTTGGGAGGGGTACTGTCACGTTCTGACCCTAGTTATTGTGTTAATTGTTTGTTTTAGTTGGTCAGGACGTGAGTTGGGTGGGCATTCTATGTTTTGTGTGTCTAGGTTGTTTTTCTGTGTTCTCAATCAGAGGCAGGTGTCGTTAGTTGTCTCTGATTGAGAATCATACTTAGGTAGCCTGGGTTTCACTGTTTGTTGGTGGGTGATTGTTTCCGTGTCTGTGTTTTACACCACATGGTACTGGTTTCGGTTATTTACGTTACGTTTATTGTTTTTGTGTGGAGTGTTCAGTTTATGTGTTTTAATAAACAACCATGGACACTTACCACGCCGCATATTGGTCCTCCGATCCTTCTCGCCTCTCCTCTTCAGACGAAGAGGAGGAAAACCATTACAGAAGGCTAATAAAGTCCATGTATGTGTCCAAATGGCATCCTATTCCCTAGTGCACTACTATTGACCAGGGCTCAAAGGGCTCTGGTAAAAAGTATTGCACTATATAGGGGATACGGGTTGACTCCCACATTAACAATGTTCCGACATACATACTGTGGCCCTAGGTCTGGGATTTCGAACACAAGACCACTGCTGAATGCATGGCCAAAATAGCCGCAAAATCGCTCCAAGGTGGTCAGATGACGTGGTTAAATGCTGCTTTTCACTCCCCAAATCAGACTAATGCTGAACCACTGTAGATAGTGACTCCGAAAACTGTAATTAATACTGTTATGCATTACAGGACTATTCTATTGTGGATGATCACGACCCTACATCTGAAATCTAGTATTAGATCTCATTAATAGGAATGTTATGCCTGCCCCTTCCTGCTTGGAGACTAGAGAAAGAGGACTGTGATGTGATGTGTGGAGAAAGAGATCTGTGATGTTGATACTAGAGGTCGACCGATTATGATTTTTCAACTCCGATACCGATTATTGGAGGACCCATAAAAGCCGATACCGATTAAATCGGCAGATTTTTTTATTTATTTAATTTATTTGTAATAATGACAATTACAACAATACTGAATGAACACTTATTTTAACCTAAAATAATACATCAATAAAATCTATTTAGCTTCAAATAAATAATGAAACATGTTCAATATGGTTTAAATAATGCAAAAACAAAGTGTTGGAGAAGAAAGTAATGTGTGCCAATATGCAATATGTGCCATGTATGTGCCATGTAAAAATGTGTGCCATGTAAAAATGCTAATGTTTAAGTTCCTTGCTCAGAACACGAGAACATATGAAAGTTGGTGGTTCCTTTTAACATGAGACTTCAATATTCCAAGGTAAGAAGTTTTAGGTTGTAGTTAATATAGTATTTATAGGACTATTTCTCTCTATACCATTTGTATTTCATATACCTTTGACTATTGGATGTTCTTATAGGCACTATAGTATTGCCAGTGTAACAGTATAGCTTCCGTCCCTCTCTTCGCCCCTACCTGGGCTCGAACCAGGAACACATCGACAACAGCCACACTCGAAGCAGCGTTACCCATCGCTCCACAAAAGCCGCGGCCCTTGCAGCACAAGGGGAATAACTACTCCAAATCTAAAAGCGAGTGATGTTTGAAACAGTATTAGCGCACACCCAGCTAACTAGCTAGCCATTTCACATTGGTTACACCAGCCATTAGGCTGATAGGCTTGAAGTCATAAACAGCGCTGTGCTTACGAAGAGCTGCTGGTAAAACGCACTAAAGTGCTGTTTGAATGAATGATTACGGGCCTGCTGCTGCTCAGTCAGACTGCTCTATCAAATCAGACTTAATTATAACATAATAACACACAGAAATACAAGCCTTTGGTCATTAATATGGTCGAATCCGGAAACTATAATTTCGAAAACAAAACGTTTATTATTTCAGTGAAATACGGAACAGTTCTGTATTTTATCTAACGGGTGGCATCAATAAGTCTAAATATTCTTGTTACATTGCACAACCTTCAATGTTATGTCATAATTACGTAAAGTTCTGGCAAATTAGTTCGCAATGAGCCAGGCAGCCCAAACTGTTGCATATACCCTGACTCTGCGTGCAATGAACGCAAGTGAAATGACACAATTTCACCTGGTTAATATTGCCTAAGATTGATAGTTTTTTTATAAGATAAGTTTAATGCTAGCTAGCAATTTATTTTGGCTTCTACTGCAGTCGCGTAACAGGCAGGCTCCTCATTTAGTGCAAAGGTTGGAGCGTTGGACTAGTTAACTGTACGGTTGCAAGTTTGGATCCCCTGAGCTGACAAGGTGAAAATCTGTCATGCTGACCCTGAACAAGGCAGTTAACCAACCATTCCCAGGCAGTCATTGAAAATAAGAATGTGTTATTAACTGACTTGCCTAGTTAAATAAAGGTATTAAAAAAATTAAAAAAATAAAATGGAAACTTGAAATCGGCCCTAATTAAAATCGGCCATTCCGATTAAATCGGTCGACCTCTAGTTGATACTAATAGCAGTAAGGGTCAAATACAGTTAAGAATGAATCTCCTGCTGGCTGCCCTGAGGCTTAAAACACTATCACTCTATCTAATAACATTCCAACAAATCACATCAAGTAAAATCAAATGTTTTAGTGTATTTTAAACCAATCAATTTACTTCACAGTAAAATGAACACAGACTATGCATATTCCTGGAGGACACTAACTCCCTCAGTGAAGAGGTGAAGTATAGGTCTCCTGACCTAGCTGTCCTTGTGGCTAAAAAACTGATAGGAGACAAGGTGAAGAATGATATTCTTCCCAGTTCCAACCACCTGTAGTGGTAAAATTACATCAGTGACAGCTGATACATCTCTGATGACAACTGGCTGCTGGTGACCCCAAGGAAGCACATAGATGTTCACTGACTGTCTTTCATGAACTCAACTGCAGGTGGTCTCCCTCTCTCCCCCTCCTCAGCAGTCACAATGCACTATTGTCTATTAATCTCCCCTAAAGCAGCATGGAATTACAAGCAAAGACTTATTTCATGACATCATTAATACAGCACAATACTGTATTAGTACACATTATAACCCAACAGTAATAGTGACAGCATTGTGTAACCATGCAGACCAGTCCTAGGTTCAGACCATCCTCTGGTAGACTGTGGCCTGTGTCATCACTGCTGATGTCTGATCTCACGCATGCAGGGCTGCCTGCTCTGAGCACGACCAGGGCTGTGGCCAGCTCCCCTAATAGTGCACAATGTAATATACTAACAGATCTGGGAACAGCTGTTAGCTGTAGTCAGCTCCCACCATTAATCAGACCTGACTGTAACAACCCAACATAACCCAGCACTGCAACAGACTAAAGCACTCCTGGACATCTATAATGTTTGATGCAGGATAGGGGAGGTAGCGAGACAACCCACCCAGTGGCAATACAATGCCAAATGAAGAGCCATAGAATGACTTGAACATCGACCTAATCAGCTGATTCACATGAGCTTACTGTACCATTACCTAACATAACACTGAAACATAACATCATTACCTAACACTGAAACATAACATATGATTACCTAACATAACACTGAAACATAAGATCATTACCTAACATAGCACTGAAACATAACATATAATATGATTACATTACATAACACTGAAACATAAGATCATTATCTGACATAACACTGAAACACAACACAACATGATGTCCTAACATACAATCTTAGGGGAAAAAAGGTTCCAAAAGTGTTCAGCTGTCCCCATTGGAGGACCCTTCTTAGACCCTTTTGGGTTCCACGTAGAAATCTCTTCATGGAAGCCAAATGGCTTCTGCCTGGAACCATAATGGTTCTACCTGGAACCAAAAAGGGTTATTCAAATGGTTCTACTTTGGGGACAGCTGGAAAAGCATTTTAGCACATTTCTTTTCTAAGAGTGTAACATTGAAACATAACATAGCAATTTCAGAATATAACATTGAAACAACATAAATATAGACAAACATATGATAAATTCTCCAAAATACAGTAACCTCATCCAGCCATGAGCCCTACCCATAGACTGCAGCATTGATGCCCACCTGCTAATGAGCAGAGCAAGCAGTCAGGAGCTAAAATGGAGAGGTGTGTGTGCAATGCCATTTCCCCTCTTATGAATAAAAAAGCTACAGCAACAGCTCAGAGCCGTAGATGCCAAGTGGTCAATAATCACTGCTTGTTCCTGTTCTGAGATTCACCGAACTGAGGCACAGATACCAGACGAGATACTGTAATCAATTATTCAAACTCTTCTTTGCATCCATATGTCGCGAGAAACCCTGGACATAGCACTGCACTGCACTACGGCAGGCTTGGGAAGAGAAAACAGCGAGACAGACAGAGAGAGGCGGAATGGGAGGATTGTACTCACATGAATTTCCAGGCAGCCTTAGAGAGAAGTGTCAGCATCCAAGTCCACAGCTGTCCATTGTCAGAGTCCTACTGTGTTATAACAGAATACACAGAGAGAACGGTGAGACAGGAATAAAGGGCAGGGTGTCTGCTGTGTTTGGGAAGAAAAGGAGCGAGAGACTGAGAGGGGAAGGAGAAGAGAAAGGAAGGGAGGGAGGGAGGGAGGGGCGGATCCGTGCAAATACTGTTATTGATTGGCTCGAGAGCAGTGGGAGGAGTTTGGCTGTCCAATGGGATATACGACATGTAAATGAGATGTAAATTAGGTGGAGCATCTTCAGAATGTGATGGAGGGATAAGACTGTCTGCTGCAATAGGGTGTAACTTGTTTTAACCCCACCCCCTGCCCATAAAAGGACAAAGGATGCTTTTCACTGCCTTCTCTGGTGTCGTAATCAGGCTGCTATTTAAGATATAAGGAACACACAGAGAAGCTGTACAGAAGACAATGGCCAAGCCCTAATGACTGTATTTACCATTAATAAATATAGCCTAATGGTCTAGCTAGACTTTTATACAGATCACTTAGATGCCTACCCATTGAGCAACTGAGGGAGGGGGGGGGGGGATGAACTAGGATTCCAAACAAGATTCCAAATTTTGGATCTAGCGGTTGGATAAACCCACAGTAGAAATGGCTTATCTTTATGGATGAGAAGTGAAGGGAGTGATGGAGGAAGGGAGGGAGGGAGTGATTAAAGGATGTGAAAACAGTAGAGCAGACCAGCTAGGACTTCTTTATCCTGAAGGGTGAAAGACAAGAGGGTGGGGTGGTGCTACGGGGTTGGGGGGTATGTATAGGGGGTACATGTTGGGTGCAGTGGAGCATGCAAGGCGATGCTTTCAGAAGAGATGTGTAAAAATACCCCAATCCACACCCAATAAGGCCAGAGGAGGCGTCCCAAATGGCTCCCTGTTCCCTTTATGGTACTCTACTTCTGACCAGGGCCCATGGGGTAAGTAGTGCATTATATAGTGATGCTCTATTTAGGGAAAGAGTGCCATTTGGAACGCAGTCCAGGAGCATCTCTGGTGTTTCAACAACAAAGGCTTTTGATCCTCACGATTCTTTTGTTCTCTTCCAGAGCCATAAAGTCCTTCATTAAGGGGTTTAGAAAACTGGTGCATCTAGGTGGAGGAGATAGAAAGAGTGAGGGAGTCAAAGGAGAGAGAGAGGAGGGCGATACATGGTGGCAGTAGGAGGTGATGTGTTTATGCTGACACAGGTGTGGAGGGGGTAAAGAGGGGGAGGAGGGGTGGAGGAGGTGCGGGGGCGGGCATAGGCGGCCGTCTCAGGGTTACATTGTAAGAGATGGGGTTGCTATGGAGACTGCATCCAGCCCAAAAGGCAACCAGACAGACAGGCAGACTCAGCAGCAGCCACAGAAACCAGACTGTACGGTAGATAACAGAAACCAGACTATACAGTAGATACCAGAAACCAGACTGTGACTATACAGTAAATACCAGAAACCAGACTAGATACCAGAAACCAGTAGATACCAGAAACCAGACTATACAGTAGATACCAGAAACCAGACTATACAGTAGATAACAGAAACCAGACTATACAGTAGATACCAGAAACCAGACTGTACAGTAAATACCAGAAACCAGACTGTGCAGTAGATACCAGAAACCAGACTATACAGTAGATACCAGAAACCAGACTGTGCAGTAGATACCAGAAACCAGACTATACAGTAGATACCAGAAACCAGACTATACAGTAGATACCAGAAACCAGACTAGCTGCTCCTCCTCTACACGTACATGTACTTAACAGCTATGTCCCAAATGGCACCCTATTTCGTAGATAAGTGTACTACCTCTTGTCGAAAGTAGTAAAATATATACTTGGGCTCCCTAGTGGCGAAGCGGTCTAAGGCACTGCAACTCGGTGCAAGAGGCGTCACTATAGTCCCTGTTTTTGAAAGCTGTATCACATCTGGATTGGGAGTCCCATAGGGCGGCGCATGATTGACCCAGTGTCCTCCGGGTTTGGCCGGGGTAGGCCGTCACTGTAAATACAAATCTATTCTTAACTGAATTGCCAAGTTAATAACCTCTACAAGATCGGTGAGTCCCCCGTGGGACGGTTGACCTAATGTAGGCTAATGTAATTAGCATGAGGTTGTAAGAAACAAGAACATTTCCCAGGACATAGACATATCTGATATTGGAAGAAAGCTTAAATTCTTGTTAATTTAACTGCACTGTCCAATTTGCAGTAGCTATTACAGTGAAATAATACCATGCTATTGTTTGAGGAGAGTGCACAGTTATGAACTTGAAAATGTATTAATAAACCAGTCTTGATCACAGTCGAACACAGCAGTCACTGGGTCAGTCGAACACTTTGCACATACACTGCTGCCATCTAGTGGCCAAAATCTAAATTGCGCCTGGGCTGGCATAATACATTACGGCCTTTCTCTTGCATTTCAAAGATGTACAAAAAACACGCTTTTTCTTTGTATTATCTTTTACCAGATCTAATGGATTATATTCTCCTACATTAATTTAATATTTCCACACAATTCAGCTACGCTCTTCTCAACTTACATCAACAACATAGCTCAGGCAGTAAGAAGCTCTCTCATCCATTTATATGCAGATGATACAGTCTCATACTCAGCTGGCCCCTCCCCGGGTTTTTTGTGTTAAATGCTCTACAACAAAGTTTTCTTTGTGTCCAACAAGCTTTCTCTGCCCTTAACCTTGTTCTGAACACCTCCAAAACAAAGGTCATGTGGTTTGGTAAGAAGATTGCCCCTCTCCACACATGTGTGATTACTACCTCGAAGGGTTTAGAGCTTGAGGTAGTCACCTCATTCAAGTACTTGGGAGTATGGCTAGATGGTACACTGTCCTTCTCTCAGCACATATCAAAGCTGCAGGCTAAAGTTAAATCTAGAATTAGTTTCCTCTATCGTAATCGTTCCTCTTTCACCCCAGCTGCCAAACTAACCCTGATTCAGATCACCATCCTACCATGTTAGATTACGGAGATATAATTTATAGATCAGCAGGTAAGGGAGCTCTTGAGCGGCTTGATGTTCTTTACCATTCGGCCATCAGATTTGCCACCAACGCTCTTTATAGGACACATCACTCCACTCTATACTCCTCTGTAAACTGGTCATCTCTGTATACCCGTCACAAGACCCACTGGTTGATGCTTATTTATAAAACCCTCTTTGGCCTCACTCCCCCATATATGAGATATCTACTGCAGCCCTCATCCTCCACATACAACACCCGTTCTGCCAGTCACATTCTGTTAAAGGTCCCCAAAGCACACACATCCCTGGGTTGCTCGTCTTTTCAGTTCGCTGAAACTAGCGACTGAAACAAGCTGCAACAAGGTGAAAGGTAAAACTGGATAGTTTTATCTCCATCTCTTCATTCAAAGACTCAATCATGGACACGCTTACTGACAGTTGTGGCTGCTTTGCGGGATGTATTGTTGTCTTTACCTTCTTGCTCTTTGATTTGTTGTCTGTGCCCTTTAATGTTCGCACCCTGCTTTGTGCTGCTACCATGTTGTGCTGCTGCCATGTTGTGTTGCTACCATATTGTTTTCATGTTGTTTTGCTACCATGCTGTGTTGTCATGTGTTGCTGCCGTGCTATGTTGTTTTCTTAGGTCTCTCTTTATGTAGTGTTGTTCTATATTTTTATATCATTTATTTTTATTTTTAATCCCAGCCCCCGTCCCCGCAGGAGGCCTTTTGCCTTTTGGTAGGCCGTCATTGTAAATAAGAATTTGTTCTTAACTGACTTTCCTAGTTAAATAAATGTTAAATACATTTTTTTTAAATAATCGCGACTCAAGTCACAAACAGTGCCACACTCTGATGTCCGTTGCCTGGAGAGCCCTCAAGTTCAATAGGTTTAACCCACATTCACTCCTCTCTCCTAGAGATCTCTACAACACAACATCCCTCACCCACCCGCAGGGGTTAGGTCTGCTTGCCTGGCCTAGCTAGGTGTCCCTACACCTGGTAGCATCGCAGAGCGGGATACATGGTGCAGAGCAGGATGCAAGGGGTACATTCTGGGGCTTCATGCTGAGGCCCTGGCTGCCAAGAGAGGCAGGGGATCCTTGGTCCTGGCAGAGCGGCAGGCTAGCTGGGGTACAGGGGAGTACATCCTTGGGGAGGCAGGTGGAGGCTGGGGTGCTGGGGGCCACATACTGAAGCAGTTTGGGGAGTACTTGCTGGGTCCCTCTCCCACCGTTGTGCTATGCCACCAGGTGCTGGTAACTTGGGTTGCATCCAAAATGGCACCCTATTCCCTATATAGTGCATTACCTTTGACAAGGGCCCATGGCCTGGCTCTCTTCAATTCTGAAAACTGAGACCTCAACAACTTGGTTTGGGATTAGTGCCGTCCTCCCCACCATGGAGCTGCCTGCCATTCAGCTGGCTGTGCCTGGCGAAGACACTGGCTGTCTTTGTAACACTGACCCCAATAAGAGCAATAGTGTTTTGTTGTTTGTATAAGACTACTAGGAGCATACGAGAAATATTCACCACGGTTGTGTTCTTTTCAAAACAGCAAGAGAAGAGGAACACTTTTATAAAAATAAGAAATTACGTGATAAATGTAATACAAAATACTTTTATTCTTTAACAGTCTGTCCATGAAATGATTTTTTTTATCTTAATACTGTTTACTTCTCTTTACAGGCCCTCGTCGCTCGAAATTAATTGAATGCCATTTCTACAGCTCTGTAAATATATCCTCCGGCAATATAATTTAATACTACTGTAAATGGCAAAGATAGTTCCAGTATTTTCCAAGCCAAAGATCACATTGGCTCCTCCTACTCAACAGTGGTTTTATTTTGCTGTGCATATTCAGTGAGAAGAATACTGATGTAAGAATATCACTATTATTATTATGTTATTATATATATTTATTATATTAGGGTAAGTGTCATGCTCCTCTTTGTGGGAATATGTGGTGGTAGAATAAATAAACAGTAATTTGTTGGTGGCCTACAGCGGTGGTACCCAACTGTTTTTGGTTACTGTACCACCAACTGAATTTAACTCTGCCTGGAGTACCCCTGAAGTACCCCCTCTTGTGTATTTTACCAGTAGGCCTATGGTCGTATTAGTCTTCTCAAGTACCCTTTGTCGATAGGCCAAGTACCCCTAGGAGTCCTAGTACCCCTGGTTGCGAACCACTGGCCTACAGGCACACTACATGTGGCGTTGTAATCTCACTCTGCCACCTAGTGGAATAAAGTTCACACTGCACTTTTGGACAAATTCTCCCAGTCCCAACATATCATACATTTTCCACTTCAAATCCACTTCAACAATCTCTTTGAGTTAAACCTTTATAAAATTAATGGCTGGATGGATATAAATATATTTAATAGTCCATAGGGCCAGGTCCATAGAACAATGAAACATCTGCCTTAGTAGTCTGAATCTGAAAAAATAGATGAATCAGGAGTCTAGAGCACGTCTAGAGTCTATATCCTTGTTGTTAGCAAGGCTTGCTCTTCTTCCCCAGGCGTTCAAAGAAGGACATCAATCCATAGCCGTCTGGTTTGGGCTTCGGGCTCAGGGCTTGTCCAGGACAGACTCCTTTGTCCTGGACAAAGTGTCCTGGACAAAGTGTGTGTAGGTCTCTTTGCTCACACTCTTGTACACCGGGTCTTGAACATCAGGTCTTGAACATCAGGTCTTGAACACCAGATTCATCATATTGGCTTGCTCCTCTCTCCCAGGCGTTTAAAGAAAGACATGAATCCGTTGCCATCTGAAAGTTTGGGCTTCGGGCTCTTAGAAGGGTTAGCCATATTGGGTTTGGGGCTCTGAGGAGGTTCAGCCTGTTTGGGTTTCTGGGAGACGAGTATATGGAGAGGAGCGGGAGAAAACTCCTTTATCTCCTCATCCTGGTTCTGGTTCAGTTCTAGGTGTAAAGAGGGAGGTTTTGTCTTGACTATAGAGGAGCTCTTGTCTTGGTTCAGCTTTCCTAGCTCTACGTGTGTAGGTCTCTCTGCTGCTGACAAGCTGTTGGACAACTTCTCTGGCTGGGCACCAGATGTCTCAGAGTGGTGAGGGATGGTGACTACCTCCAAGCCTCTGTTTTCAGAGTCCCTGGGGATGTTGAGACTTGTTGTCAAGTCTTTGTGTTTTGACAAGGAGCTCTTAGACACCAGGCCTCGGACACAAGGCTTCTCAGAGTGGCCAGGGAGGTTGGTACGGTTAGGTCCTCCAGAGGCTCGGTGTTTCAGGGACTTCAGATCAGTGTCTTCTGACTTCATCCTCCCTGTGACCCCCAGAGTAGGAGATGGTATAGCAGGAAAAGTAAACAGATCATCCTCTTCCTCTTCCTCAGTAGGAGGGGCTTTAGGGGTGAGGGTGAAGGTGTGTCTGCGGTTGAGTATTTCCTTGGGGGAGAGGTGAGGGTTGAGGAGGTATCTAGCCAGGCTCTCGCTGCCTCTACATGCATCTCCCAGCAGCCACTGTCTGTCCTCTTGGAAGGTCCTCTGGTGAGGGGAGTTGGAGGTGATGGTGGAGATGGTGGAGGATGTAGCATTAGTGGACGTAGCGTTAGGTGATCTTGTGGCGGTGTTAGTATTATTGGTGGCATTAGGAGACTTCTGCTGCTCCAGGCCGTACTCCCCAGACGAAAGACTACCACGGCTGCTCTGATACCTCAGAACCTTCCTGGACACTTCACGCAACTTCTGGGCTTCTTCCTCATTTCCCTCCTCCTCCTCCTTTTCCTCCTTGTCCTTCATCGTCACTGAGATGGGTCTACCTGTGGAGGTGCAGGAGGAGGAGCTGCTGCTACCGGTTCCCCTGGTTGGCTGTGTAGAACCATGTGGTTTCTTAGGGTTCTGCTGTGTCTCCTCAGGATGTGGAACCACATTCTCCTTCAGGTTCCTTTTGCTGTGGGACTGGTCCTTCTGGTCACTCTGAGAGGTCCCAGCCAGATCTCTGGCTGAGTTCCACTCATTCTCCTTACACACCTCCGTGGCCTTGACACAACCTCGATTTCCCCGTTCTGCCGAGGGAAGGTTTGCTTGAATGGGAACCTCTGACAGTCTGCTAATGGTGGGGGAGGGCATGCCCGAGCGTTTTCTCCTTTGGGACACATGACTGGTCAGGACCCTAAATCAAATCAAACTTTATTCAAAGTTCATATGAATGTCACAACACACTTTTACAGAAAAAAAGAAAAACACATTACAAAAA
Source organism: Oncorhynchus masou masou (assembly GCF_036934945.1). Taxonomy (NCBI): domain Eukaryota; kingdom Metazoa; phylum Chordata; class Actinopteri; order Salmoniformes; family Salmonidae; genus Oncorhynchus; species Oncorhynchus masou. The sequence goes on from NC_088220.1 coordinate 60,219,048, forward strand.
GAAAACCAAGAAAATAACAGATTATATTTCAAAAGAAAGTATGACCAACTTCCGTAGTACGGACTCCAGGGCCACACCCTCCACGGCCTTGTCTCGTATGGAGCAGGTGGCGGTGGAACGGCGTTTAGCAGCATTAGCATCACTCAGCAGTCTGTCTCTGGTTCTCCTCTTCACCTCCGCCACCTCACGATCACGGTTCTCCTACACACAGATACAATAACACATGTTAGGGAGCCAGAGGCAATGAACACTGGAATCTACCAAGAAATCAGGGAAGGTTAAAGAGAAAAGAGAAACTACAGAGATAGTCATTGAAGACAAAATCCAGCCAAAAGTCCTCACACAGAAAAGAGTGAGATGGAGATCTATGTTCCCAAGGAGGCCAAGATGGCAGTCAGTAAATCAGAGAGCATAAAATAATAGTATGCAAAAGGAATATATACACTATTTTTTACCTGGATGGCCTTCAGGTATTTCTCACAGAAAGAGTTGAAGATGGAGCAGCATTCATTCAGTCTGAACTTGCTGGGGTCTTCACAGAAGTACTCAGCCACTGAGTCACTGACTGAACCCAGCGACTGCAGAGAGAGCTCAGTCTCAGCCAGACGACACTCTGCTTCCTACAAGGGACCACACACAGAACAGAAATAACAAAGGCTCTGTCCCAAATGGCACCCTGTTCCCCATATACAGGGGGGCAAAAAAGTATTTAGTCAGCCACCAATTGTGCAAGTTCTCCCACTTAAAAAGATGAGAGAGGCCTGTAATTTCCATCATAGGTACACTTCAACTATGACAGACAAAATGAGAAAAAATCCAGAAAATCACATTGTAGGATTTTTAATGCATTTATTTGCAAATTATGTTGGAAAATAAGTATTTGGTCAATAACAAAAGTTTATCTCAATACTTTGTTATATATCCTTAGTTGGCAATGACAGAGGTCAAACGTTTTCTGTAAGTCTTCACAAGGTTTTCACACACTGTTGCTGGTATTTTGGCCCATTCCTCCATGCAGATCTCCTCTAGAGCAGTGATGTTTTGGGGCTGTTGCTGGGCAACACGGACTTTCAACTCACTCCAAAGATGTTCTATGGGTTTGAGATCTGGAGACTGGCTAGGCCCCTCCAGGACCTTGAAATGCTTCTAACAAAGCCACTCCTTCGTTGCCCGGGCGGTGTGTTTGGGATCATTGTCATGCTGAAAGACCCAGCCACGTTTCATCTTCAATGCCATTGCTGATGGAAGGAGGTTTTCACTCAAAATCTCACGATACATGGCCCCATTCATTCTTTCCTTTACATGGATCAGTCGTCCTGGTCCCTTTGCAGAAAAACAGCCCAAAAGCATGATGTTTCCACCGTCATGCTTCACAGTAGGTATGGTGTTCTTTGGATGCAACTCAGCATTCTTTGTCCTCCAAACACGACAAGTTGAGTTTTTACCAAAAAGTTCTATTTTGATTTCATCTGACCATATGACATTCTCCCAATCTTCTTCTAAATCATCCAAATGCTCTCTAGCAAACTTCAGATGGGCCTGGACATGTACTGGCTTAAGCAGGGGGACACGTCTGGCACTGCAGGATTTGAGTCCCTGGCGGCGTAGTGTGTTAATGATGGTAGGCTTTGTTACTTTGGTCCCAGCTCTCTGCAGGTCATTCAGTAGGTCCCCCCGTGTGGTTCTGGGATTTTTGCTCACCGTTCTTGTGATAATTTTGACCCCACGGGGTGAGATCTTGCGTGGAGCCCCAGATCGAGGGAGATTATCAGTGGTCTTGTATGTCTTCCATTTCCTAACAATTGCTCCCACAGTTGATTTCATCAAACCAAGCTGCTTACCTATTGCAGATTCAGTCTTCCCAGCCTGGTACAGGTCTACAATTTTGTTTCTGGTGTCCTTTGACAGCTCTTTGGGCTTGGCCATAGTGTAGTTTGGAGTGTGACTGTTTGAGGTTGTGGACAGGTGTCTTTTATACTGATAACAAGTTCAAACAGATGCCATTAATACAGGTAACGAGTGGAGGACAGAGGAGCCTTTTAAAGAAGAAGTTACAGGTCTGTGAGAGCCAGAAATCTTGCTTGTTTGTAGGTGACCAAATACTTATTTTCCACCATAATTTGCAAATAAATTCATAAAAAATCCTACAATGTATTTTTCTGGATTTTTTTTCTCATTTTTGTCTGTCATAGTTGAAGTGTAACTATGATGGAAATTACAGGCCTCTCTCATCTTTTTAAGTGGGGGAACTTGCACAATTGGTGGCTGACGAAATACATTTTTGCCCCACTGTAGTGCAGTAGTGTTGAATAGACCCCTATGGGTCCTGGTCAAAAGTAGTGCGCTATACAAAGGGAAAAGGGTGCCATTAGGGTCGCAGTGTACATTTCTGAACCTACAGGGGACCACAAACATCAATAACCTCATCACTGGTCCTAGAGTTGTAGATTCACCACCAGAGGTTATTAAGGCTATGACAAGGGCCCAGAGTTTTTCCTGGTCAGGTTATGTGGTCAGGTAAAACTTGTGGCCCTGGAAACATTATATAGGCATACAGTATTGGGGAAAGTAGCGATACAAGATCTGAAAGGCATGGAGAATACACAGGCAGGCTAACTCACCTTGAGAAAGTTCTCCATCTGAGCCCGTAGCTCCTCCTGTTTCTGTGCCTCCTCCTTCGCCTCCTTTACTTTCTTCAATTCTCTCTGAAACTCACTCTCTATGTCCTCCTTATGGATCCTATGGGGGGGGGGGGGCAGAACACAAATATCAATCATTCAATACAGACAAAAAGAAAAGCACAATCATTACAATAGAATGCCTTACTGTGGGGCAAACAGCAATATTAAATATATTTTTGAAGCGTGTAAGACACTCTGTATCTGTACCTTGCTGCATCAGCGATGTGTGTGAGTTTGTCCGGGAATTTCAGCAGGGCCACATCAACCTTCTGAGCTTGCTACAATTGGCATAAACATGAACAACTGTTGCATCAAAGACAAACAATATTCTAGATAAAGGATACGTTTTAAATAAGGGTTCTCCTTACCATGACTACATAGTGCATGAGGTTCATGCCTGGTTTGTTGGCCCTTGTGTCCACTAGTTTCAGTAGCGATGCCACCCTGAAGCCAATGGCACTGCCGGCATAGCCACCCTGTGGACACAGAGGACAAGTGAGAGACAGTCAGTAAGGCTGACAAATTAACCTGAGGAATGAGAATGAGTTTATAACATTTATAAAGGTATACAGTATATTATATAATCAATGATATCATTGTTTTCCACTCACAGCGTTCATGTAGTTTCCAGTCTTCAGAACCAGGCGGATCACAGAGTGTAGCTCGTCACTCTCTAACAGCTCTGGAGGGAGAGACAGACAGACAGACAGACAGACAGACAGACAGACAGACAGACAGACAGACAGACAGACAGACAGACAGACAGACGAGACAGACGAGACAGACAGACGAGACAGTTGAGCTTATTACAGATACACACTGGCCTTATTAAGATCCAGATCACATGCAGACGCAAACTGTACCTTTTCCAGCTGTGATCATGGTGGCGATGGATTGTTTCATTTCATCCATAAGTGGAAAAAACTCTTCTTTGAGAACTAAACTGTTGAGGCGCTCCTCATAACTAAAAGAAAGGGTACGAATAATGATTAATATTCTATAACACAACAGGCATTCCAGACATAGAAAACCCAAAACTGTACAAAATGGTGAATTAGATGTTTGTAAATGGTTCAACACTCACTCACTCACTCACCTGGGAACCTTTATAAGTAGCATCATAAACAGGTCTGCTTCAGGAAGAGCTGACTGGTCCCCTTTAAACCCAACTAGCTGCTTCACCTGCACACACACAACACGTATTCATCTTAGTAAGACACTTACGGTAAGGGTTGTAACTTGGGAGAACACTGTTATAACTGTCTCTCAAGCTAAATATGATCAGTACACTGTGGTAGTTAGCATCAACAATGGTGGCAAGCTGGCGGCAAACTTCAGCTCCCACAATGGTGGTCGAACTGGAGTTTGCCCTATGTGGGACAAGGGTGCCAAAGAGACAGCGGCCTGATCTATGCTTGTCTACTGCGAAAGGCTGTGTAAAGTACTGTACCTCTTCTTTCTCTGGCAGCAGCTTACACAGCTCCTTCAGTTTACCTGTCCCAAATTTCAGTCCGTTTCCTGAACTGATGTCCTTGATCATGTCCCCTACTGGCCTGGGGAGAGACACAGACACTGATCAGTTACTGTATTATAACCAACATAACTTTGGAACAGGGGCGACCCGTCATTCAGGGCAGGTGGGGCAGAGACCCACCTTTTTTGAGCCCCACATGTTTTGTAAAAAATAAAAACACATTTGAGGGGAGGGGGGGGCTTGTCTGTTTTGCATGTTATTTTGGCATTAATATGTGTCACATATCAGTTTGCAAACAACGTAAAAATATATATATATATATAATTCAGTTAATGAAGTCGCGTACAAACATGGTCTATTTTTTGTTTTCTTGAGTAAGGCAGCTCCAAATTGCAGGTGTTTCAGCCTAGCTCAGTGCTTTCTGTGGTGGTGGGGCAAGCCAGCAGAAAATATGGAGAGTTACGCCGTGATTGGCTCAGTGTTCTGTCACTCATGGGGACACTACGTCACCGCGAAGTGTAAGGGGAGACCTTGAAAAATCTAGCCCTTTGGCTACTAACATAGAGTTACATTAGAAGTGCCCATCCAAGAAGGCTCAAGGTCATTGGCCACAGATAATATGATGTCAAATCACGTTATATGTACAGTAGCTTAGATCGGACTGATCATGTCAACATCATACTTTCAAAATCTTAGCTAGCAGTCATCATCATGAATGAAGTCGACAATCTACTGGCAAATCGTTTTCAATCCTTGTCGTATGAAGAGAAATTATAGATAAAACGTATCGGTGCTCCTTGGCCATTGGACATAAACAATACACAACAAGTTGTAAATCAACAATGAGTGGTTTGGAAGGAAGAGAGCACAGCACAACAAGGTGAGTCTAAAAATGTATTGTATGCTGCTGCATACATTATGTAGTATGCCAGGGAGATATATATACTGTAGCTAACAAAGTAATAACGTTACTAAGTGTATGTTGTGTAGTAAGCTGTTAGTAGCCCATGTGCCTGATACTAATAATTTGGTCCCTTTTCCCCTCTTAATTTTGCCTACTGTTCTGACTTCGTGGTGCATATGTAGCCTATAGCCTGTTTTAGAGAAATGCAATCATTGAATATTGTAAGAGCTTTCATTGTCTTCTTATATGCCCCCTTTATTTATCCTACAGTTCTGACTTAGGGTACAGGTAGAATACTGTAAGAACGGCCCATGTTCTGAATTCTGTTGCTGTACAGTTCAAAAATGCTGAACTAATAGCTATATTGATAATGTCCGTCCTTGCTTGATCATTAATGTCTTAATCGAAATTTACGGATTGCTTCTTATCCGCTCGTCGTTCTCTTATACCATAGTTTGTACATCTCAATTGTCAGTAGATTCCAAGAACACAGGATGAGATGTTACTATCCGTTGTGCAAGCACTTCCAAGAGTTAATAAACAGTGAACGTGGTGAAATTTGGGGAGCGCATCGTCAGTAGTGTACCTTTGGTTCCTAGGGTGTTTCGGCCTTTCACACTATACACCCTCCCCAAAGGCGGCCAGCGACAGGGTGATCAAACGCTTGTCCCATTCCCAATTAGTCATAGGAGTTGCCTTGTTGTTGATAGCCAATATCCCATGGGACTATTGTCCTCCTCCCTGAGTCAAGCATTGTTGACCGCATACCTCCTGGCCCTCTCACTTCGGGGCCCAGCTGGGGTCTTTCCTCTTCATCCAGAGCCACTGACTGCTGCCTTCTGCCGCCTCTGATACAGCTTTGATTGCCGAACGCTGGCTCTGGCCCTTAATTCCCAGGTCTCTAAGCAGTCTGGTTGTAGATGTTGCCACAAAACCTCTGCAGCCCATCTCCACTGGTCGGACTTCTGTGTTCCAGCCATGATGCCGTGCTTCGGCAGCTAGATCAGCATAGCGCAGATGTTTTCGCTCATAAGCCTCATCTACTGAGTTTTCCCAGGGTACTGTGAGCTCAATGATGAAGACCTTATTGAGTGAACGGGACCAGAGCACCATGTCAGGTCTTAGGGTGGTGGTTGCGATCTCCGGAGGAAACACAAGTTGCCGGCCAATGTCAGCTAGCATTTTCCAAGCGCAGCTGGTCTTCTAATGGTGTAGAGCCGCTCTTCGGTGGTTTAACCCCTTCGCGGACAAAGTTTGTCCGTAAGGAGTGTGATGCTGCTGTGGGTGGTAGGGAGTTGGTGGCAGCTCGCTTGTCCTCCAGGGCGGACGCAAGGTTTTTAAGGACTTGGTTGTGACGCCAAGTGTAGCGTCCTTGGGTGAGGCTCGTTTTACACCCTGTGAGAATGTGCCTGAGGTTGGCTGGCATGGAACAGAGGGCACAGTCCGGATCTTCACCATACCATTGGTGAAGATTAACTGGTGTTGGAAGGACGTCATATGTTGCTCTGATTGAAAAGTTCGCTTCCATGGCCCACAGCTCCTTCCAGCTGATCTTCCTCTTCTCCACACTGTCCCATCGAGTCCACTGTCCCTGTTTGGCAAGAGAGACTGCCTTGGCCCTCCTTGCAGCCTCCTCCTGATGGCGTACTTCCTGCACTACCATCTTCCGCCGCTCTGGTGCAGTGGCCTTACTCCAAGCAGCACGGCTAGTTAGCCCAAGGCCTCCTCTTCCTTGCTGAACATGACCCACAATGTCAGCATGTCTGAGGGCTGCTGTTGCCTCCTGGACTGCTTTTCCTGGCCTCCATTTGCGCCCAGTTGCCAAGGTCGGCGCGTTGTTGCTCACCACTGGGTCTCGAGATTCATTCAGTGTCATCTGGAGCCTGGTTTTTGCACACTTGAATTCCTCTGTTAGACTGGTGAGGGGCAGCTTGAGGACACCATCTCCATAGAGGCCTATGGTGGTAAGGCATCGTGGAACTCCGAGCCACTTCTTTAAGTAGCCTGTGACTCCTCTTTCCATCTTCTCCACTGTTGAGATTGGAACCTCATACAGTGCTAAGGGCCACAACACCCGGGGTAGGAGACCAAACTGCAGACACCAGGCCTTTAACTTTCCAGGTAGCTGGGTGTTGTCGATGGACTGTAGGCTACTACTGATGTCTTTGCGCAGCTGTTGCACCTGGTCTTTGTCCTTCAGGCTTGCATCATACCACCTTCCAAGGCTTTTTACCGGCTGCTCAGACACTGTTGGGATTTGGTCATCTCCGATGAAGAATTTCAGGTCAGAGAGTACTCCCTTCACAATCGAGATGCTGCGTGACTTGGATGGTTTAATCTTCATACGGGCCCAGCTGATGTTCTCCTCGAGTTTTCTGAGCAGTCTCCTGGTGCATGGGACAGTGGTGGTCAATGTTGTAATGTCGTCCATGTAGGCTCTGAGTGGAGGGAGGCGGAAACCAGAGTCAACTCGCTGTCCACCAGCAACCCATTTTGAGGATCTGATGATAACCTCCATTGCCATTGTGAATGCCAACGGAGAAATGGTACATCCCGCCATTATACCTACATTCAGGCACTGCCATGAGGTGGTGAACTCTGAGGTGGTGAAGCAGAACTGCAGATCCTGGAAGTACGACTTCACCAGGTTTGTGATGGTGTCCGGTATGTGGAAAAATCTGAAGGCAGACCACAGGAGTTCATGGGGCACAGAGCCAAATGCATTGGCGAGGTCGAGGAAGACTACATGGAGGTCCCTTTTCTCCACCTTGGCCATTTGGATCTGGTGCCAGATCATGCTGGAATGTTCCAAGCAGCCAGAGAACCCTGATATTCCTGCCTTCTGTACAGATGTATCGACGTACGCATTCCTTTGCAGGTACTCGGCCATCCTCTGGGCAATGACCCTAAAGAAGATTTTACCCTCGACATTCAATAAGGAGATTGGGCGGAATTGGCTGATGTTCACTGCATCCTTCTCCTTAGGGATCAGGACCCCGCCTGCCCTACGCCACACTTTGGGTATTATCTTCTTCTGCCAAGCTGTTCTCATAAGCCTCCAGAGGAACCTCAGGACGTCTGGTGCGTTCTTATACACTTTGTACGGGACTCCATTTGGCCCCGGGGCTGATGCTGTTCTTGCCCGTCGAACTGTGTTTTCCACCTCTTTCCATGTCGGAGGGCTGATCTCAATATGATGTTCCGGGGGTTCAATGGGTGGGATATCTGATGGGATGGCCAGATGTTCATGTCGCTTTGAGTCAACGTTTGTTGTTCTCAGGTGCTCCTCTAGGTCTTTCTTTGTTGTTTTTAGAGCTCCACTTTTTTCCTTTGTGAAGAGACTTTTAAGGAACTTGAAAGGATCTTTGTAGAATCGAGTTCTAGTTTGTTCTTTCTTCCTTCTGCGTTTCCGTAGGTTCTCTGCTCTACGGAGGGATGCCAACCGGGTTTTGATGTCAGCCTGAAGTGCCTCTATGCCCTCCTTTTCCACTTCCGAGGCCTTCTTCCACTGTTTCTTAAGCTGCCGCCTTTCTTGAACAGGCGCTTGATTTCTTGTTGCCTCCTGGAAACTGGTGGGGTTGGAACCTTTCTCCCGCCTTTTGCCTCTTCCACTCCAAATCTTTCTGTCCCGTACTCATAGATGATGTCCCCCATCCTCTCCAACTTCTTCTCCACTGTGCCTCGAAGTCTCTCGAGGGTCAAAGTAAGGTCAGTATTCACTGTTTCCCACAACTTCTTGTCACTGGCGCCAGGCCACTTCACATACGGTCTGTGCCCTGGTAGTCTCCTCTCGACTGCAGGTCTGGGAGGCTGGGTGAGTTCCACTCCTGTTGTTGGTTCCACCTCAGTTGCTACTTCGGTGCTTGAGTTTATGTCCTCCATGACAGTGGTACTGATGCACTGCAAACTATGGTTTGCGTCCAGTTGCTGTGCTTCATTCGACTGATTTGATCGCTTTCGCAGAAAGTAAGTTCTCTGTCTCTCTTTACCCAAACACCCCTTTTTCCCCTGGTGGATCCTCAGCCCATGGTGTGATGTAACTTTCCTCCAACCGCAGACACATACCTGCATCTGTTTGTGGCCCACTGTTGCAGCAGAACTTGTGACAGTTGCTGTGGTGTAACCACATTTGTTTAAACAAGTCAGCCATTTCAGATATGTTTTTTAAAAAGGCAGTAAATAGGCTAAATTAACTGTTTCGCTGCCAGACAAGGCTCCACGATAGCCAGGTGTAGCAGTGGTAAGGTGTTGGGACTGCTGTTGGGACTCTGCTGTTGGAACAGGTTTATGTGGGCCCTTTTTATTTTTTATTTCACCTTTATTTAACCAGGTAGGCTAGTTCAGAACAAGTTCTCATTTGCAACTGCGAACTGCGTGTCTGGAAGGAGAGTTTACAGTCTAGCCAGACACCTAGGTATTTATAGTTGTCCACATATTCTAGGTCGGAACGTCCAGGATGGTGATGTTAGTCGGGCGGGCGGGTGCGGGCAGCGAAAGGTTGAAGAGCATGCATTTGGTTTTACTAGCGTTTAAGAGCAGTTGGAGGCCACGGAAGGAGTGTTGTATGGCATTGAAGCTTGTTTGGAGGTTAGTTAGCACAGTGTCCAAGGAAGGGCCAGACGTATACAGAATGGTTTCGTCTGCGTAGAGGTGGATCAGGGAATCGCCCGCAGCAAGAGCGACATCATTGATATATACAGAGAAAAGAGTGGGCCCGAGAATTGAACCCTGTGGCACCCCCATAGAGACTGCCAGAGGTCCGGACAACATGCCCTCCGATTTGACACACTGAACTCTGTCTGCAAAGTAGTTGGTGAACCAGGCAAAGCAGTCATTAGAAAAACCAAGGCTATTGAGTCTGCCAATAAGAATACGGTGATTGACAGAGTCGAAAGCCTTGGCCAGGTCGATGAAGACGGCTGCACAGTACTGTCTTTTATCGATGGCGGTTATGATATTGTTTAGTACCTTGAGCGTCGCTGAGGTGCACCCGTGACCGGCTCGGAAGCCAGATTGCACAGCGGAGAAGGTATGGTGGGATTAGAAATGGTCAGTGATCTGTTTATTAACTTGGCTTTCGAAGACTTTAGATTGGCAGGGCAGGATGGATATAGGTCTGTAACAGTTTGGGTCTAGGGTGTCACCCGCTTTGAAGAGGGGGATGACCGCGGCAGCTTTCCAATCTTTAGGGATCTCGGACGATACGAAAGAGAGGTTGAACAGGCTGGTAATAGGGGTTGCAACAATGGCGGTGGATAGTTTTAGAAAGAGAGGGTCCAGATTGTCTAGCCCAGCTGATTTGTACAGGTCCAGGTTTTGCAGCTCTTTCAGAACATCTGCTGAATGGATTTGGGTGAAGGAGAAGCTGGGGAGGCTTGGGTGAGTAGCTGCGGGGGGTTAGCCGTTGAGAAGTGCTTATTGAAATTTTCGATTATTATGGATTTAACAGTGGTGACCGTGTTACCAAGCCTCAGTGCAGTGGGCAGCTGGAAGGAGGTGCTCTTGTTCTCCGTGGACTTTACAGTGTCCCAAAACCTTTTGGAGTTGGAGCTACAGGATGCAAATTTCTGCTTGAAAAAGCTAGCCTTTGCTTTCCTGACTGACTGCGTGTATTGGTTCCTGACTCCCCTGAACAGTTGCATATCGTGGGGACTATTCGATACTATTGAAGTCCGCCACAGTTGGGGGGACCGTTATAATGCAATTAATCTATTGTTTGGTGTTGTATCGTTGCTTTGCTGGCATGCATAATTTATATAAATAAATATATATATATAAATAAATCAGTCGATGAAGTTTCCAAACCGGTGGCAATTTTAGCATATAAATCTTGGTGGGGCAAAATATATATATTTTAGCATGTAAATCTTGGTGGGGCAAAATATATATATTTTAGCATGTAAATCTTGGTGGGGCAAAATATATATATTTTAGCATGTAAATCTTGGTGGGGCAAAATATATATATTTTAGCATGTAAATCTTGGTGGGGCAAAATATATATATTTTGCCCCACCAAGATTTACATGCTAAAATTGCCATCGGTTTGGAAACTTCATCGACTGATTCATCCACTAGGTTCTCCTAGGAACCTAGTCAAGGAGAAGTGCTGTGATTCATTAATCTCCAACTATACAAGGTGATTATTTTTCTGAATTACTCATGCTCTAGGGTTGGGCATCTAAATGTGTTGCTCATTTCCTCTGTGCCAGGTTCATTAAGCCTGGTAAGCAAGGCTCCTTCTTTCCCCATGGGTTGAACACCCTCTTAGTGCATTTTTCCACTTTAACCAACCACAGACAAGCTCTTACCTGCTATACATATACACCTACAGCTGAACTGGAACAATGTTTTCTTTCCTCAGAAGCACAGTAATAAAAACGCTGACACAGAAATACAGAAAACTGCATCCAGAAATGGACATTACAGATAAATGTAATAATAAAACATTGAGATGATAAGGCTTTTATGCCTTTTTGAGTTTTCTGTCTGCGAGAACAGTACAATCTTCAGAAAATTAGGTACTGTAGCCAATGGCATGTAGTAATATTGTAACACATAACACAGTCATACTGTGGGCCTACAGAGAAAATAGTTTAGTAACACATTAATGCCATTTTTCAATAGTTCATCTGTGGAATGACCTGGGTGCACTGTTCCTGCATTAGTGTTATCATGTAGAGCCGACCTGTTGGGACAAGCTGCTGTACCTCAGACACACAGAGCTGGGAATGTCAAGCAGCCTAGCCTCAGGACTACTTGGCCTTGCTGTCCCAAATTACCCCCTATTCCCTATATAATGGACTATTTTTGAGCAGTGCCCTATGGGGGTAAAAAGTAGTCCACTATAGGGAATAGGGTGCTACTTGAGATGCAACCACGGTGTCTTCTTTAACTTGACACACGTGGCTCTGACAAACCATCCACACCTTCAGCACACTCCCAGTTTATGTATGAGTCCCAAATGGCACCCTATTCCCTATATAGTGCACTACTTTAGATCAGACTCTGGTCAAAAGTAAAGCACCAAATGGCACCCTATTCCCTATATAGTGCACTACTTTAGATCAGACTCTGGTCAAAAATAAAGCACTATATAGGGAATAGTGTGCCATTTGGAATGCATTCTATATTTGCCTCTCTCTGACATACCTCTTGAACTGTTTCAGGAAGATCCCAACATTCATGCTCCTCTTGGAGTTCAGAATGGAGACCTGGGGGTGGTGGGACACATAGGCATGAAGTCATCAGTTAGTCAATAAATAATGTTGGTCATACCAGAACACACATACGCACACAGACACACACACATGAAGACATCAGTAGGTCAATAACAGGCGTTGAGTCTATCAGGAGCTCAGCATTTAGCTTAAACAGTCTTCTCCTTTATCCCAAATACATCCTCATTCACAAACAAACAACGGATTGCAAAGGTTTTGATTGACTTGTTTTTGAGAGCCCATGATAAGCTATTGCAACAGCTGTCAACATACTGACATTCCTACGTCATGCTCATCTATACTGAGTTAGAAACAGGGACAGGTAGGAGACTAAAGGCCAGTTTCAATTGCACCACATTTGACCTTTATTGAACTGCCAAGGTAGCCTAAATGTGACAGCAGGGTGGTTTCACTAGCAAACAACAAGAGACAAAAGTAGAGGATCAAAAATCGGTTTGTTAATATGACAATAGCATTGTATACCAGGACAATGATTCACAACAGTTCTGTAAAATCAAGAACCATCACTCACAGGAAGGGAAGTACTGTATCTTAATTGAACCCACAGCCCTGTTCATTGTTATAGAGGTAGCAATGAATGCTGGTTTACAATACATACAAGTATCAACTGTATGGCAACAATTAGCACATATTAGTGGTTCATTTACTCTCCCTGTGCAAACTGATGAAGATTAGTTAGGCTATATTGACTCTGCCCACCCGTTAGTTTAAACCAGATTAGATAACCTCTGCTGATGAACTCATGCTGCTTGCAGAGTGCAAATATTTATAATCAACCTATATACTCTGAGAGTTTAGTCAAATCAAGCACTCTATCAGTTGGCATTCAAATGATGGTAAAGGCTTGATAGCTGTGTGGACAGAAAGGTAAGACAGCCAGTTACAGCATGTTAATGAATCATATAAAAAGACATCAGGGAAGAATCGCATCCAAGCTTCGCTCACGCTGACTGGCTTGTTTGGAACACTTTCGCTAATACATTATTGCTTCCTGATGTACTTGAGTTTGATCCAACTGAAGTGCACAAAGAATCTTGCTAAAGCCACACTAAGAGAGTGGTAGCTTCCCAATTGGCACCCTATTCCCTTTATAGTGCACTACTTTTGCTCAGTCCTAATCCAAACAAAGCACCATCATGGAACCATAGGCGGATGGAATTGACATATTTCCCAACCTCCACCTAGCCACCTTAACCGTAACCTTGGCCACTATGACTAGATGACCGAGCCTGTTACAACAGAAAGGCTATAGGAAAACAACACATCACCCTGTGATACTGTGATGTACACCCGAACTCCACAACACACACTCCCTGAGAAAATCAATCAGGGTCTAAAGAGCACGTCAACATATCCAACATCTTTGGTCGTAAACAGAACAAATATTCATATTCAATATGCTGTTTCGGTCTCTCGTCTACTCCCAGAAAGTATAGATGCTCAATACAAACTATGTGGTGAGAAATCATGAGCAAGAGAAGAATGACATAATTATGCATGACATTGGAGAGGCCTTGGCTGGGACCAGATAGGATATGTACGCCTCACAGACTTATACAGTATCTGATTGAGGAGCAAAGTAGCTGATGTGGTACCTCTTGACTTGTACTCAGCTACAACTGACACACTTCTCTCCAGCTGCCAGTATCAAGCTAGAGAAGTGACTCCTGGTACAGTAGGTTAGGTCAACTCACCACTTCTGTGCCCTGGCTGTTGGTTGGTTTGCCTCTGATACTCTGTCTGTTCAGAGCCTTTTGTCCCTGCCCCTGCTGCTGGCTATGACTGAACAGCTCCTCAATCCTGCTAGTGTCCAGCTCATACTCTCCCAGGGTCTTCTCTTCTGTCCAGATGTTGTGTTTGCCCACCACCACGTGTTTGGGGATCGCATCCCAGTTGAAGTTACGCATCTTGGAGACGTTAAGCTGGCGGCCTGTGGATGGCCCGAAGCCTATGCCAGGGGGAGGAGGGGGGCCTGGGGGAGGGGGGCAGGGGGGAGGTGGTGGGGGGGCAAGGGGAGGTGGTGGAGGAGGAGGAGGTGGTGGAGCGATTGCTGATTCCATCTTAAGTTTAAAGGAATTAGATGGACCAAGGATCAGGAACAGATCATGGTATCATCATTATGGCTTCATCGTCACCTCCATTTTGTACACGTAAAGTGTCACATAAATGTTATTCAATTAGTGTTGAATACCAATTATTGAAGAGGGTGATATAATCCTTTTCCTTGATTGAACCCCCCTGTAAAGAAACAGTGGTGCTGGTAAACCTTTAACACAGAATGTTAGGCATGCAGCATAAATTACGTCCCTGTACTGTATTGCCCAGCACAGAACAAGTATCGTGTGGCTGAAGTGCTCAAATGAGACACCATATCAACAAATGCTGAATTCAAAAGACTTTGAAAGCAGTATAATTATAAAATACGTGTATGAAATAACAAATCAAAAGCATCCACCAGAAAAACGGAATACAGTAGGCTACCTATTTTGATCAGGTTTTATCTTTAGTCTACTAATGTGTGATAAATGAGGGAAGAGGATTCTGTATCGGACCTTACCGGCTCTATATCCAACGTTCCACCAAGAGTAAAAACTATTTCGAAAAACCAAAAACTACAATTCAATCCAGTAGTTAGTCCGACGCCTTCCTCTTCAAACTTCAACATCAGAGGTGTGAGTTGAGTTGACTACTACCACTAGACCGCTACCAGCGCTGTCAGGTTTCCACTAGATAATACATACGCAAAGTCATGTGCCACAGCTACATAGTCAAAATTGGCCAAAATAAATAAATAATTTTGTTGTTCATTTAAATTTAGGGTTAGGCATAAGGTTAGCAGTGTGGTTAAGGTCAGGGTTAAGGTTACGGTTAGGTTTAAAATCATATTTCAAGAAGATAAATTGTAGAAATGGGCGGGTTTTAGCCATAATTATGACTTTGTGGCTGTGTTAACTAGTGACGACCGCAGTGTCAGAGAAGGAAAAGCATGTCGCAACTTTACCTGTGTACGGACTGAGTCTAACGATGTATATAAACCCTTGATTACTCAATTTATGTATTGGCGATTGAGAGGGTTTGAAGCCACCTGTCGGCCATATTGGCACTCCCGGGTAGATCAGTCCTCCATAGGAATGATTGGAATTTTATAGTACTTCAATTACATTTTTCAAGGACAGAATGACATGTATATAAGTATTGTTTTGTTGTAGTGGAAAAAGTGACATTAGTCATCTCAAAAAATTCTACTTTATGGAAAATGTTTATATATACAGTGCCTTGCGAAAGTATTCGGCCCCCTTGAACTTTGTGACCTTTTGCCACATTTCAGGCTTCAAACATAAAGATATAAAACTGTATTTTTTTGTGAAGAATCAACAACAAGTGGGACACAATCATGAAGTGGAACGACATTTATTGGATATATCAAACTTTTTTAACAAATCAAAAACTGAAAAATTGGGCGTGCAAAATTATTCAGCCCCCTTAAGTTAATACTTTGTAGCGCCACCTTTTGCTGCGATTACAGCTGTAAGTCGCTTGGGGTATGTCTCTATCAGTTTTGCACATCGAGAGACTGAATTTTTTTCCCATTCCTCTTTGCAAAACAGCTCGAGCTCAGTGAGGTTGGATGGAGAACATTTGTGAACAGCAGTTTTCAGTTCTTTCCACAGATTCTCGATTGGATTCAGGTCTGGACTTTGACTTGGCCATTCTAACAACTGGATATGTTTATTTTTGAACCATTCCATTGTAGATTTTGCTTTATGTTTTGGATCATTGTCTTGTTGGAAGACAAATCTCCGTCCCAGTCCCAGTCTCAGACCATTCTTCCAGAATGGTCCTGTATTTGGCTCCATCCATCTTCCCATCAATTTTTAACCATCTTCCCTGTCCCTGCTGAAGAAAAGCAGGCCCAAACCATGATTCTGCCACCACCATGTTTGACAGTGGGGATGGTGTGTTCAGGGTGATGAGCTGTGTTGCTTTTACGCCAAACATAACGTTTTGCATTGTTGCCAAAAAGTTCAATTTTGGTTTCATCTGACCAGAGCACCTTCTTCCACATGTTTGGTGTGTCTCCCAGGTGGCTTGTGGCAAACTTTAAACAACACTTTTTATGGATATCTTTAAGAAATGGCTTTCTTCTTGCCACTCTTCCATAAAGGCCAGATTTGTGCAATATACGACTGATTGTTGTCCTATGGACAGAGTCTCCCACCTCAGCTGTAGATCTCTGCAGTTCATCCAGAGTGATCATGGGCCTCTTGGCTGCATCTCTGATCAGTCTTCTCCTTGTATGAGCTGAAAGTTTAGAGGGACGGCCAGGTCTTGGTAGATTTGCAGTGGTATGATACTCCTTCCATTTCAATATTATCGCTTGCACAGTGCTCCTTGGGATGTTTAAAGCTTGAGAAATATTTTTGTATCCAAATCCAGCTTTAAACTTCTTCACAACAGTATCTCGGACCTGCCTGGTGTGTTCCTTGTTCTTCATGATGCTCTCTGCGCTTTTAACGGACCTCTGAGACTATCACAGTGCAGGTGCATTTATACGGAGACTTGATTACACACAGGTGGATTGTATTTATCATCATTAGTCATTTAGGTCAACATTGGATCATTCAGAGATCCTCACTGAACTTCTGGAGAGAGTTTGCTGCACTGAAAGTAAAGGGGCTGAATAATTTTGCACGCCCAATTTTTCAGTTTTTGATGTGTTAAAAAAGTTTGAAATATCCAATAAATGTCGTTCCACTTCATGATTGTGTCCCACTTGTTGTTGATTCTTCACAAAAAAATGCAGTTTTATATCTTAATGTTTGAAGCCTGAAATGTGGCAAAAGGTCGCAAAGTTCAAGGGGGCCGAATACTTTCGCAAGGCACTGTATATGTACAGTACCAGTCAGAAGTTTGGACACCTGTTTATTCAAGGGATTTTCTTTATTTTTACTATCTTCTACATTTTTACTATCTTCTACATACAGAATAATAGTGAAGACATTGAACCTGTGGTAGAAATCAGGTAGAAACGCAAAAAAGTGTTTAACAAATCAAAATATATTTTATATTTGAGATTCTTCAAAGTAACCACTCTTTGCCTTGATGACAGCTTGCACGCTCTTGGCATTCATAAAAATTAAGAAAAAACATTGAATTAGTAGGTGTGTCCAAACTTTTGACTGGTACTGTATATACTGCATATATATATTTGTTTTATGTTTAGCTCACATAATATAATTTAAAAGTATGCATTAAGGTGTCTATAATAGAATACATGTGGCAAAAACAAATTTAGATATTAATAAATGCCTTTCTATACCTTCCAAAATATTGGAGTGCCAAGATGGAGGCACGGTGGCTTCAACACAGTGCCCCTATAAATCATCTAGTGTATATATAAATGATTGGCTGAACTCAATGCCCTGTTAACCCCCTAACTGCCTGTGTCATATTCCATTCTGACAGAAGTACTATAAAATTTGGACTGTGTCTGTCCGCTAAAATGTGTCAGTTTACAGTAGGCCTAGTGTTCCTACTGAATTATCACAAAGTTTTACTTGATATAATCCAGTAAAATGTAAACAGTGTGAAACTGGTCATATGCGATGTACAACAAGGCTATAATGGGGTTGAATGAAGACCAGTGTGGGCTGCACCACTGACTAAATTGAGTCATTGTCAGTTGATCCATATAAAACTGTCAATTTGTTAAAGCTTTCCTTGTACCTATGTTTGTCCTGTGTAAATATAATTTTTTCTTTGGGTTCTGAAATCCGTAGTTTTTTTATAACTTTATAACTAAGTCAAATTTTATGCGATGTCTGTCAAACTAGCAACTAGTAACAGTGCCTCGTAATCCACTGTTTTTCGATGGAGTAGGAAGTTCAAATCAAATAATTTTGTATTTGTCACATTTGCCGAATACAAAGGTGTAGACTTTAAAATGCTTGCTTACAAGCCCTTCCCAACGATTCAGAGTTAAAAATATAATACAAATAGTAACATATAACATACACAAGAATGAAGCTACTGTTAAAATCCCCTTCTATCAGTGTAGATGAAGGGGAGGAGACAGGTTAAAGAAGCATTTTTATGACTTTAGACAATTGAGGTATGCATTGTGTATGTGTGCCATTCAAAGGGTGATGCAGCCAGTCAAGATGCTCTCGATGGTGCAGCTGTAGAACATTTTGAGTATCTGAGGGCCCATGAAAAATCTTTCCAGCCTCCTGAGGGGGAAGAGATGCTGTCGGGAACTCTTCACAACATGTGGACCCCAAGGAAACTTGAAGCTCTCGGCCTGCTCCACTACAGCCCCGTCAATGTGGATGGGTGCGTGCTCTCCCCTCTGTCTCCTATAGTCCACAATCAGCTCCTTGGTCATACTGACATTGAGGGAGAGGTTTTTGTCCTGGCACCACACTGCCAAGTCTCTGACCTCCTGTAGGCTGTCTCATTGCCGTCGGTCAGCAAACTTGACGATGGTGTTGGAGTCGTGTTTGTCCACATAGTCGTGGATGAACAGGGAGTACAGGAGGACACGAAGCACAGACCTCTGAGGGGCCCATTTGTTGAGGGTCAGCATGGCGGCGATGTTGTTGCCTACTCTCACCACCTGGGGCCGGCTCATCAAGAAGTCCAGGATCCAGTTGCAGAGGGAGTTGTTCAGTACCAGGGTCCCGTGCTTGGTGATGAGTTTGGAGGGGACTATGGTGTAGAACACTGAGCCGTAATCTATGAATAGCATTCTCAGATAGTTATTTCCCTTCGTGTCCAGGTGGGAGGTAAGACTTAAAGCATGCACTACCACTTGATACTTTAATAAATATCCATTCTTTAACACTTACTGTCTACCTGTACTTGTCCTGGTTGTTATAGAGTTGTCAGTTGGATTTGGAATCTATTGTTTTTTATAAAAAATGTCATACTATGCGTCCCCCGCCAAAACATCTGCTGTGCAATGACAGGCTGCTCCTTCTCCGTTAACAAATAATGGCTCCCTTGGCATTGAAGAATGGACATTTTTACAAGTATCGATTGACAGCAACTCGATGCAGTTGGAGGTGCAGTCCTCCCACTGTCATCGCCACTCAACTCCATTGTACTTGTACATCGTGGAGTTGAGGAACCCGGCTAATGCGATTTCCATACCTGGGCTCGAGTGTGTTCTTGCCTGGAGCTGTGAAACTGGTAATGCAAATACAAACATTTGTTTTTGTCCATACAATCTACCAGAGCTGCTGAACCGGTCTTCACCGTATCCACCTAAGCATCACAGTATATCATTTATTTCTACCTCCAAAAGCTTCAAACACCCTAACAAAGCTTTGTATTCACGCTAACAGACCCCAAACCACCACCACAAATTCCTATACAGTCATTCAACCTTCGATGTTGGATCCGCCACAGCTCTTGAACTGTTTATGCTCCAAACACCAAACCAATGTTGACATGTGCAGTCTGACTCAATTTAGATTGCTTCAACACAGCTTTTTGCTTTTTGCTACCATTCATAGGCTATTTCATAAACTACTGTATAAACCTTGTTGTCCTCATTCATTTCAATGGTGGAACTGCCACAGAACAAAAATATTTTGAGACCGTAAAAACATATTCGATTGATTATCATACATTACCATATCGTCGTTGTCTGACAAAAACCTCACTTCCATTTTTGCAGAGTAAATATATATTTGTTACTTTGTTTTATATGACAATTTCTGTATCTTCAACTAAACACATTCAGCGGTTCACGGCCTGACCATCTTTTGGGATATTACATTTCAGATGCCCTAGACTTTTTAGATGAAACATTTAAACATCAGGACACTGGAATTCATCACATCACTGATCATGTTGTTGACATGTATGGCATGATTAAATAGCAATACCCTGTGATTAAACATGGCGCACATCCCAAATTGCACCCTATTCCCTGTTAGTGTACTACTTTTTACTGGTCAAAAAGTAGTGCTCTATGTAGGGAATATGGCGCCATTTGGAATAAACCATTGAGACCCCTCGATCCACTGTCAAACTGATAGGTCAGAGAGATAAGATACAGCACGGTTCAAGCAGACAAAGAATTGAACAAACTCCAAACTTTTGTTCCCTAATGAAAATATTCCTGAATCACATTTATTTAACTAGGCTAGTCAGTGAAGAATTCTTATTTTCAATGACGACCTAAGAACAGTAGGTTAACTGCCTTGTTCAGGGGCAGATCAAGAGTTTTACCTTGTCAGCTCGGGGATTCGATCTTGCAACCTTCCAGTTACTAGTCCAACACTAACCACTAGGCTACCTGCCGCCCCATTTACATTGAGCAGGATTATAATGAACGAACTACACATTTTTTTATTAATAGCTGTAGGATGGTGTGATCCTAGCAATGAAAAAGTAATTTACATTTCGAATCCTGATTTATCTCAAGAAAAAAGGTCAGTTTCAATCAGACACAGATTGTGTATTTTTTTGTGTGTCTGAAATATTGCCTATTACCTGGTGGAATAGATACAATAGGTTTATCAACAGGCCGATGAAAGACATCCTATAACTTCACACGCTTTTTAATAGACCAGATAGCTACCACTGACTCCACCAGATACAAATCAGATAAAACTCAGCTCGATCTAGACTTTTCCCTGATAGCAGGGTTGAGTCACAAACGGCCTATTCCCAATATAGTGCACAACTCAAACAGATAAAAAGGGGCCATTTGGGACACAGTGGAGTTTCCTGATTACCAGTAAAGAAGACAACCACAGATGGAAGTACCAGTCATTTTTCAGCCATGTTTTGGATTGTATTGCCATGTAAATGTGTAAACACAATATGGTACAGTACTTATACAGGTGATGACTACAATATACTCAGTGGACAGCAGGTGGACGAGTGTTATTACTGTACAGCTTTTGTGGGGAAATATCAAGTCTGTATGGAAACATCAAACCATATACTATAAACCACCATCATTTCATATACTGTACACCAGGGCCATATGTTTTAAAATGGAGACGACATTGATGTAGAAATGGGAGAAAAAAAACTGATGAACAAATACATCCGAATGGAATTAGTAGAGGTATTTTTATAAACATATATTAACTCTATTTGATTATATGTTATAAAGACATAACATAATAAACACGTGTAATAACATTATCTGTAGGATTAATCAGAGAGAGATTATCTATTGTAAATGAAAAACTCGTACTTCCTATACTAAATCATTGATAGAAAAAGGGGCAATCTGGAATTGGTACAAATCAATTTGACTTAAATTCATGATATATAGCCATTGATACTTGACTGATTGTTTTACAAATCCAGGATTGCCCCTTTAACCCATCATTTCTGTCATCAATAGTATCCCAGACTGTAGGTTTCTCCCTTCGCTTTCATAAATCTAACTCTAATCTTCATCTGGTGCAAACAATGTAACCGGTCCAGATTCTTAATATCCTCTACATATGTAAACAGTTTACTGACCTTTCAAATGACGACCCCTGGAAGCTTTACTACATAACACTTTACAAAAGAGCGAAAACAGTTTGAAAAGAATGATTACATATGTGCAAAGTATAAGCTTGGAATAATTTCTCAAAGTAAGATGAATTAAAAGTTACGCTACACAGCAACAATATCATGAGGCTCTGTTGTGAATAAATAACACAACAAATCGACATAAGATAGACGTTCAAACAAATTGTCAAAACTAAATGAAACTAGATAAGCGTTCTTTTTCCCTTAGTATCATCATCACTAGTCTCTACTTGTCCCATCTCTGGTTTTTATATACAGTTTGTGTAGATTTCATATATCTGTTCATCCGTCTATCCAGTCCTCTTGTTTCTTGAAAGCCCAGTGTCTCTCTCCATCTGTGTGTCCCATATATACCAGAGACCTGACTGAGACCTGGGGCCGTACGTATCAAACATCTCAGAGTAGGAGTGCTGATCTAAGATCCAGTCCTGCCTGTCCATATAATCTGATTCATTATGATCTAAAAGGCAAAACTGTTCTTGGATCAGTATTCATACTCGGAGATGCTTGATACAGGCCCAGAGGACTGGGAGCTAATCACTCTAGCTCTCCTCCAGCCAGGAGGGCTTGTCTGACCCTGGGGGCTTTAACTTGACGTTGAACTGTCTCAGTGTCTGTTCCAACTGCTGCTGGTTCCCAGCAAAGTAGGCTGAGATAGCATTATGGAAGAGCAGCAGTTGCTTGTGCATCACCTTCACCTACACACACACGAAGAGAGAGAGATGTAGCATTATTGTAAATTAACTAACCACCCAACTTTCTAAACAACTAACTAACCCACCTTGTTCTCTTCCAGGAACTTGAGTTTGATGGTGACATCTGAGCGCAGCCGTTCGTACTTGTCTCTCTGCACCTGGTACTGCTGCTGGGACACCTCTATACGCACCATGGTGGCAGCATCACGAGGACCCAGACTCAACTCCTCCAGGTCGGCCCTGTACGCATCAAACTCCAGCCTGGAAGAGAGAGGGGAGGAGCAGCAGCATTAAAAAAAAAAAAAAAAAAAGGCTTGGGAGGTATCCAGATTTTCATACGTCATACTGTTCTTTCCACTGCTATCCCGGGATTTATGGTTTATCGGTATAGCACACAAGGCAGCGCAAAAAACGCAGATAAAGCCAATTGGGGGTCTAGTACCAGAATGCTAACAAAATTAGCACACGTAATAACAATCACAGACACTGTTAGCTAAATGCTAACGAGCGAGAATAAACAAACTCAATTGCAAAGACAGGCAAATCCACCTAATAAAGTTATACAAGCATAGCTAGTAGCTACCAAATGTCATTTTCAGTGAGTGTGGACATTTACAAGCAAAAGTGAATGAGAGAAATTGTGCAACTAAACAAAGTAATGCATGCTTTACTCAAGGAAGAGCAGCAAGTGTACACAAAGCAGAGGGGAGAAGAACAGAGGAGAAAAAAACAAAACGCTAGTAGGAAGCACAGTGAACAGGTGTACAGATAAAGAGCTCTGGATGAGTTATCTTATATCGACTTTCTGCCGTATTTGAGAAGACATCTGATTTAGTAGTGAATTGCATACAACTTCATCACCTCTTGTGCACCACAACAGAGACTCCCCGATAGATATAGAACTCTATGAACTCCCCAGCCACCCCTGTCTCCCATTGTGCTATTTAGAAACAAACACGTGACTGAATGAACTGTTCTGGGGAACTACAGTATGTAAGTACCGATCGCTGCAGCTGTACACAGCCCATCTGTAAATAGCCCATCCAACCAACTACCTACCTCATCCCCATATGTTTTTCTGCTCTTTTGCACGCCAGTATCTCACATCCTCATCTGCACATTATCACTCATGTTAATGGCTAAATTGTAATTACTTCGCCACTATGGCATATTTATTGCCTTACCTCCTTACTTCATTTGCACACACTGTATACAGATTTTTCTATTGTATTATTGACTGTATGTTTGTTTAACCCATGTGTAACTCCGTTGCTGTTTTTGTCGCACTACTTTACTTTATCTTGGCCAGGTCACAGTTGTAAATAAGAACTTGTTCTCAACTGGCCTACCTGGTTAAATAAAGGTGAAAAAGGGCCTCCCGGGTGGCGTAGTGGTTAAGGGCTGTGCCACCAGAGACTCTGGGTTCACGCCCAGGCTCTGTCGCAACCGGGAGGTCCGTGGGGCGACGCACAATTGGCCTAGCATCGTCCGGGTTAGGGAGGGTTTGGTCGGTAGGGAAATCCTTGTCTCATCGCTCACCAGCGACTCCTGTGGCAGGCCGGGTGCAGTGCGCGCTAACCAAGGTTGCCAGGTGCACGGTGTTTCCTCCGACACATTGGTGCGGCTGGCTTCCGGGTTGGATGCGCGCTGCGTTAAGAAGCAGTGCGGCTGGTTGGGTTGGTGTATCGGAGGGTTGTGTAACTCGTCTCTCCCGAGCCCGTTCGGGAGTTGTAGCGATGAGTCAAGATAGTAGCTACTAACAATTGGATACCACAAAATTGGGGAGAAAACGGGGGTAAAAAATAAAATAAAGGTGAAAAATATATAATAATAAAAATAAGTCATGTAAAATAAGTTGAAAGGTAAAATGAAGAACACAATCTGCTTCATCTCCTAACATATTGCACAAGTTGACTGCAGGTATTAACCTAAAATGTAGCTTGAAATATTCAAATCTATTGAAAAACTTCAAAGAAATAGTTGACAGTATTGAAAAACCATCCTGTGGCTTTTTCCAAATATCCCGGTATACCACCCAAGTCAATACAACACCCTTACAACACCCATGAACCCTCAAACACAGGTTCACCTCTGCCAGGTCTGCATGGAACACAAACTCCAGCCTGACACACAGAACAATGGCATATAGACAAACATACTCTATTTTATGTCTCTGGCAATCATAGATATAGACTCTAAACCGCATTATAATTTGAAACTATTGCGTTATAAAAAGGTAACTACTATAGTATCTCCAGGCCCTGCCCTTTCTAAACCTCCCATCTTTATTATTACCTTGCAGCCTCGTACAGTTTGATGGTCATCAGTGTGTCCTCCATGGTCTTGTTGACCAGTGTATTGATGCTGGACACAAAAAAGTTGATGGCACCAAGCAGAGCCTCCCCATTCCTACACAACAACTTCTGGGTCTCCGCATTGTAGCCAAACTCATCCTGTGAACACAAACACTTGTGTTTTATATACTGACTTTTCCTCCACATGAGGTATTTATGGATTGATTACAATTCAACAAGGTGGCCTTGATTCCAAACTGAAACCGATTGGCTTGGTTTCCAACCTAAATTTATAGGGGGCCAATTTCACATAGTGTGCCACCTGTAGCTGATTTCTGGCTGGGCTGAGGTCTACGGGTTCAAATTCAGGTGTTATAAGTTACCCGAAGTTCAGGTGATTTCTGGCTGAGGTCTGCGAAGGTGTCCCCCAAGGCCTGCTGGGTCTGGACCATGTTGTAGAAGTGGCTGGTCAGGGCGCTGGTCAGTCTCAGGACAGACTCGTACTTCCTCTTGGTGTCCCTGAGCACATCTATCTGGGCCTCCAGCTCCAGGTCCACCGTCCGAGAACCACGGCCGAACCGCTCCGAGAACATCTGCTTGGTACACTTGGGTAGAGAGGGAGAGATGTGATTAGGACAAAGGAGATAACAGAAGAGGAGATGAGAATATATGATTGGCACACTGGGATAAAGATGACATGGAGAGATGTGTCCAGAATAGAACCGAATAGTTACTTGTTTTCCAAGGAGGAAATTATTCCCAGTCTTGTATGAAGACAAATGATCATACCAGTGCAGTTGCAATCGACCCATAGAACACAGTGAGGATTCAATGAAGCATGGTGTCAACACATTTTCCCCAGGAGAAAAGTTCTGTTCTGTACCTTGTAGGTGTTGATGCCCCACTTCTTAACGCTGTCCAGTTTCTCCACAGCCACACCACGGTTAGCCTCCTCCACTGACATGTTCTGGTTGCTGTTACTGTGGTGCATCCCCGACCCTGACACAAAGGATAATAAATAACCTGCTCACTCTCAGAGGATTCCTTAAAGTGGTTAGTTGCTGAGACCTAGTTGATAAAGTCTGTCCATCTCATTTACTATCAACTCTTGTCACAAAACCAGCTTCATTCAGTAGCGCTTTGATTCACAGATTACACAGAGGCTGATCAGTGCTTAGTTGGGCACTCTCCTCATCACTACTCCTCAAAGCGAACACCGGAAATATTCCTCCTTGTCTTTGAGGCAAATAGTATGACAGTGATTGAGTGATCGGTTGACAGGACAGAGAATGAAATGAATGAGTGAACAGAGTGAAGTGGGGTAAAGGGCAGTTGTGCTGTATGGGTCCAGTGTAGGGCTGCAAAGTTCCAGTATAATTGACAGATAAAATGCCCATGATTCCCAGAAACCCTGGTTTCAGAATTCTGGATTTACTGCTTATGGTAATTCTGGAATTACCTTCCAATTCCGGAAATCTTCTGACGAGGATTTCTGGGAAACCTGGAATTTTTCAACCCTATTCCAGTGGTACCTGTGAATGTCTGGCCGGTCTGGTTCTGGTTGGTTATCATTCTGGCTGCTGACTGGCTGGAGACCAGACCTACACCCTGTCCCCTGGACTTCATTCGCAGGTCTGGAATGGACATGGGGGAGGATGGGGACATGTGAGGATATGTGATATATGAGATGGAGAGAGTAGATGAAGGTTGGTGAACGTGTTAAAAGGGTCAGAGGATGGTGATAGTGAGTCATGCAGGTTTTCCATGTCGAAAAAACAACAGAATGAAAACACAGACGGAAAACAATATGAAAATATTCACAACACAAGTAGTAGTAATGTATGAAGTGATGCACATGTCATGTGGTGAGTTAATGAACCGCAACATTCCATTAGTTAACCGCTTCATGTTACATTTGCATACATAGGATACCTCCAAAATGGCACACTATTCCCTATGGGGGAGCCATAAGGCTCTGGTGAAAAGTAGTGCGCTATGTAGGGAATATGGTGCCATTTGGGATTAAGTTGTAATCATTAGAAACATTTACACAAACATAATAGTAAATCAAACAGCTCTGCAATGAAGTCAGTCAGGTTAGTAAACATAGCTAGCTTTTTTGTTAACATCCACCGACATGCATTCAGTATGCATTGGACAGTAGAGCAGCATGCCCTTCTTTCCCATGACATCTGTAGAGGTACACAGCGTTGTCGAAGAGAGGGACTGTGTCTGGGGTTGAACAGGAACCCAGGCTACAAGCAAGGCTCATTCTCCCACAGAATTAAAGAGTAACTAATGAAAACACCCGTGAGAGTGTAAACAGGTGAAGAAAACAAGAGGGGGGCAAAAAAACTGTTAAAGGTAGACTCAGCAATATGATGTAGACGCAGACAGTAAACAATATAGTGGGTCAATTTTGAGGCTCAACTTCGCCGGTGTTCTTTGTGCCCAGGTTACCACACTGTGAACATTTTTTTTTAATAAATCAAAAAGTGATAGACAACATTACAGATAAAACAAATAATTTGTGTGCAGGTGTGGTTGGAAGCCCAAGGGCTTGAATGAAAAACAATATACAATACATAAGAACAAAAATAAGAAAGGTTTATTAAAATAGATAAAACCTAATTATAAATGTAGAAATGAATTGATCAGTAATGACTGTGTGAGAGCGAAGTCTTGCATCTTGCTCATCTCAATATCTGTGGTGCTGCTCGTAGCAACATCATTTTCGCTGAGTCTACCTTTAAAGAGGGAAGTATACAGTTATATGGAAGGTGGCTGAGAGGTGCAAAGCCACCTGTGGGCTGAGATTCGGCTCCAGGGACAGGGGCACAGTTAGGGGCAGGGGGGCTTCTCCTGTCCACATACTGAGGGTTGAAGCGGATAGCAGGGCCTGGTGGATAGGGTTGGTTAAGATAGTCAGTCAACTAGAGTAGGTTGTAGATCTCAAAATCAAAATAGCCAATATAGTAGAGCCTCTGTTTGCTACTCATAGAATCCTGAAAGAACAGAAAGAAGGTTAGGTCAAAATGGTCACTGATGCAGAACAGCATGCTTCTGGCAAGGCCCTGATAAAAAAAAAAAAAATTGAATTCCACCAGGACAAACCCCATTGGGGCAGTTGAATATGTAGTCTTGACCATTCTTAATGCTAACAAACCAAGCAGGCCTTGCTAAAGGGACTAGGCTATTCATTGATTCAATAAGGACTAAGTGGACATAATTAAGTGGACGTTCCCGTAATAATTAAGAGGACGTTCCACTGCAGTGACAGCAGTTGGCAGCGCTAGAGAAAGCTGTCTGTACCTTGAATGGAGCTAGTGAACAAGTGAGAGCAGTAGAGCTGTGTGTACCTTTGATGGAGGAGGTGGGTATGATGCCCCCTGCAGGTCCTCCGTAGCCTCCAGACACGACGCTGGTCTCATTCAGGTTGGGACCAGACACCATCACCTGCTGCAAGTCCTAAGGTGAAGCAACAACACATCAATGGAATAGATATAGACTAACTCTAATCAGTCCCTCACGGATTTAGCAGAGATTCCAATTCTGACATTTTGCGTGGCAATGTGCAATGATTTTGTTTTGCGAAATTGCGCTTGGCAAGGAAAACGTTTGTTGACGCGTGGCTTGATTGAACCATATTATGTGGTAAATGTGCGGTGATTGGTTGAAATTACGAGCCCTCTTTTTGTACTGCAATGACGGGTCAGCTTTATACGAGAATGCGTTGATGTTACTGTTTTATGCTGAAATAGTGCAGTGATTGGTCAAATTTGCAAGCCCTGCAAAATATGTTGGGAATGTATGATTTTGCACCCCAAAAAAATGTCTGAATCCTGAAGGGACTGACTAATGCATAATGATCCTGTAGAGTTTATTGTCAACCTGACGAAGACCTTCCATATGGGCCTAATCTTTGTTGTACACAGACACTCACACACGTGAAAATGGTTGATAAAGGTTAATTGTGGTTAGTCTGAAAGTCGTCCATGTTAACGTGTACACTACATCTAAATCTAGAGTTCCCCTACAATGACGTGACACACTCTCTCTCATCCCTTCTACTGCATATCCCTACCTTCTCATCTAAGGTCCACTGAATCTTTGTAGCCTGCACAGAAGTGAGACATAATACAGTACAATAAAATACACAAACAAATAGTTGACGTAATGAGTGGTCACCACACACAGTATACATATAAATACTGTACGTCGTGACTGCATCCCAAATGGCACCCTATTCCCATAGCCCAATGGGACATGGTCAAAAGTAGTGCACTATATAGAGAATATGGTGCTATTTGGGACATAACCATATGACCCACCTGCTCCAAACTGTCATCCTCAGCCAGGGTCTCTCCATTGCTGTTGATAGGAATCTCCATGGTAGCTGCCTTGCCCATGAAACTGTCTGCCATGGTGGTGGTCTGCAGGAGAGTGCGTTGGGAGAGAGACAGAAATGGGAGATGGAGAGAGAGATGGGGGTGAGAGAGCACGATCATCTCACACACACTGAGCTTTCCACATTAATGATAGGAATGTTTGCAATGTAAATACGGGTAGAACATGCCTAATTCAGCATAATATCAAGCCGAGCCAGCTGTGACATGTAAAAATGCAGTGTCCAACGGTGACGTTACAGAGCTTAACGCAGCGATAACCTGCTCTCTCTCAACAAGCCATCACATTTCACAATACAACACATTTCAAAATAGCTAGCTATTCGTGATCATTATTCGTGTTGTATCTAGTTATTTTGCTAGTCCCAGCAACACGACACCTAGCTAGCTAGCTCCAACCTAGTAGCCCTAGCCAGCTGGCTAAACTGGTGGTGCTGCAGAAAATGATGATCTCAGTGAGTTAGCGTGATCTGCTAGCTAGCTAACGTTACCTGCTGTGTAGGTCCAGTCTCCCAAAATGTCAAATGTTGCTGCTTATTCTGCACGGTATTTCATAAAATATTACTATTATAAACGGAATAACACCGTTACAATGTTTATTTTTCGTCTGTTGATGAACGCATGATTGTAGTCGTGATTCCGTTAGCATCCCCGGGTAGAACCGAGCACAGTATGCAGATAAAATCCCTAAAGCCCAGTCCCTCCCTCCTCTGGCCCTACACGTAATGTTACGTCAAGTCGCCACGTTGAACAGTTGACGACATCAACCCCTCCTCCCGTCCACCTTTTAGTGATTTGGATTGTTTTTTTCCACACAAACCAAACAAACATCACCACTTTAAAAGGAAGTGGTCTCTGCAACTAGGGCAGAAGGAGGTTTTGAGCACATGACGTTGGTGGCAATCAGTGGAATGGTATCAAACACATGGTTTCTATGTGTTTGATGCCATTTCATTTGCGCCGTCCAGTCTTTATTATAAGCCATCCTGCCTTAAGCAGTCTCCACTGGTTTTGAGTTATTTGATTTTGATTAAGTGGTTGAAAAAATGCATAGAATCTCCATAATCTTTATGGATCTTTATTTTTTTAAGAAAATTGGGGGTTTACTATTTTTTGTTGTCGTGTAATTACAACATAACCAAACTGCCACTTAAATGATCAAAATGTTATCACCAAGCCATTGGGAAGGAAATTATGTTTTGTGCATGACTTTTTGCCTCATAAAGCTATTCTGTGGAATAATGGTAATAGCACTATTAAAAACAACATTATTTTTAATGAACTTCCAATAGAGGAAAATATCTTTGTAGGGGACATGTTTGATAGTGGTGGCCAAATGTTAAGTTATGAGGTATTTATAAGAGTCAAAGCCTTTCCTGTTACACACAAATAATACCACTCTGCGATTGTCATATGTGTTTAGGATACACTTAGAATAGAACCTAGTCTATTTATTAATGAAATTGATATCAATAGTCTCAAATGTACAAATAAACACATAAGATCATATTTTTTATAGCAGAGGAAAGAAAGATCACACCAGGAGGGAAATCCTTTCGGAATTCACAACTATCAACGGTAAAAGGCTTTGTCCCTTTAAATGTTGTATTTCTAATAAGATCTGAGAGGTGCACCTGAAGATTCTTTCAAGTATGTACCCCTCCAACCAGGTTTACAGACATTGACTACAAGTGTACCTTCTGCAATGATGGACCTGGAACCCTGACACATTTATTTGACAGTTGTTTATACATTATTCGATTTTGGAGAGATATGAAGGACTACATATTAAATCAAACTGGTCACACTATTGATAATTCATGATGTTATAACCTTTTTAACAGGACTCTGAACTCTTTGAAATGTATAACTAATGTCATGATTTTGGTTGGTTGGTAATCTTAGATCCACAAAACAAACTTTTTTTTAAATCAACCCTCTGCATTAGTGTTTTTGATAGACTGTTTTTCATTGAGTCTGACTAAATAATAAGACAAGCTTGTCCACAGTCCAATATTATAAAAAATATTTTGGAATAAGTGTCATTGTCACCTTATCTTATGCTGTCATAACTAATGTTTCTGTGTTTGTTTTGTTTGTCTTTTATGTTCTTGTCAATACTTGAACTCAATGATGTCTCATTCTGATAGAGATATATATATAGTGGTCCAGGGTCTACGGCACTGCATCTCAGTGTTAGAGGCTGTGATTGGGAGTTCCATAGGGCAGCGCACAATTGGCAGGTGTCATTGTAAATAAGAATTTGTTCTTAACTGACATGCCGAGTTAAATAAAATAAAAATAAATAATGCAGTGATGTGATACCAAGCTTTGCCAGAGGGTGTCACTGTATGCACGGGGAATACAGTGGAAATGTGTATTTGTAAATCTGATACAGTCACAGATGTGAGGTTTACATGACTGGAGCATAGCCACAGAACCATTTTTGGAATAGCCTACTGTTGGAAGTTCTAGGTCATGAAGTTTACAGATGTGAACAGAAGAAGCATAAAGGTTTGAAGAAGCCTCTGGCTACTGTAGCTCAACCTGGAAAGGTACATGGAGGTGTCATTAAAATGAATAACCAAGTTTGCAACTGTATAAGAATCTGAATAATTTTTATGCAAAGCAAATTACAGTTTAGCTAGCATATATTTTCTTAAGTGTGTCCCCAGCTAGAATTGATCTCACAGTCTACCAGCTAAGTCACACTGTGTCACGTCTAATCAAGGTGGGTGGAATCAGGCGCAGAGAGCAGATAGCGATATGAAAGTTTTATTCTCCGGTGAACAAGAAACACGGTCAACCCAATACACACAGGGTGAATAATCCAACATAGGATAAAAGACGAACCGGAGAATAAGTACACAAGAACCACCGACAGACATAGATGACGAATAAACAATCCCGCACAAAACAAGGGCGGGACAACTTACATTATATACAGACACTAATTAACTAAACAACACACAGGTGAAACCAATCAGACAAAACCAACAGATACACGAAAAGGGATCGGTAGTGGCTAGTAGGACGGTGACGACGACCACCGAGCACCGCCTGAACGGGCAAGAGAGCCAACCTCGGCGGAAGTCGTGACACACTGGACAGGTCAGTAGCTTTGTAACACTGCAGGCCCTACACTACAGGCAGGACTGAGGGGTAGCAAACCTAATGATAGTCCAGTAGAAAGCCAATAACTTTCCCTAACAGGAAAAGGGTGTATGGCTGCTGGTGTTAAGACTGAATAATCTGTCATCTAGTAGTCTCTAAAACGACCTTTGAGTCAGGAGAGAAGCTGTTCAAAACATGTCAAAACCTGGAAACAGTACCTTCATCAGAGGGCAAGGTCGCATCCCAAATGGCACCCTTTTCCATATATAGTGCACTTATTTTGACCAGGGCTCACAGCACTCTTGTCAAAAGGGAACAGGGTGCCATTTGGGACATAACCAGAGTAGAAGGAAGTTAATGCTGGAAGTCAAAAACTGGCTGTGTCGTCAGAGAAAGATAGTAGAGAAAGGGCCTAGTTGCTGACAAGGGACAGATCCGCTTGTCTTTGATAGATCTTTGATACATCCCCTCAACAGTGTGATGGCCTGAGGATACAGAATAACACGCTGATCTATTTCAGATACAGTTGAAGTCAGAAGTTTACGTACACCTTAGCCAAATACATTCAAATCATTTTTAAAAAATTTGTTTTAACAATTCCTGACATTTAATCCAAGTATATATTCCTTGTCTTAGGTCAGTTAGGATCAGCACTTTATTTTAAGAATGTGAAATGTCCTAATAATAGATGAAAGAATGATATATTTCAGCTTTTAATTATTTCATCACATTCTCAGTGGGTCAGAAGTTTACATACACTCAATTAGTATATGGTAGCATTTCCTTTAAATTGTTTAACGTGTCAAATGTGTCGGGTAGCCTTCCACAAGCTTCCCACAATAAGTTGGGTGAATTGTGTCCCATTCCTCCTGACAGAGCTGGTGTAACTGAGTCAGGTTTATAGGCCTCCTTGCTCGCACACGCTTTCTCAATTCTGCCCACAAATGTTCTATAGGATTGAGGTCAGGGCTTTGTGATGGCCACTCCAATACCTTGACTTTGTTGTCCTTAATCCATTTTTGGCATAACTTTGGACATATGCTTGGGGTCATTGTCCATTTGGAAGACCCATTTGCAACCAAGCTTTAACTTCCTGACTGATGTCTTGAGATGTTGCTTTAATATATCCACATAATTTTCCTTTCTCATGAAACCATCAATTTTGTGAAGCGCACAAGTCCTTCCTGCAGCAAAGCACCCCCACAATATGATGCTGCCACCCCATAACATGATTCTGCCACCCCCTTGTTTCATGGTTGGGATGGTGTTCTTCGGCTTGCAAGCATCCCCCTTTTTCCTCCAAACATAACGATGGTCATTATGGCCATACAGTTTTATTTTTGTTTCATCAGACCAGAGGATATTTCTCCAAAAAGTATGATCTTTGTCCCCATGTCTGGCTTTTTTATGGCAGTTTTGGAGCAGTGGTTTCTTCCTTGGTGAACTGCATTTCAGGTTATGTCGATATAGGA
This sequence comes from Oncorhynchus masou masou, assembly GCF_036934945.1. NCBI lineage: Eukaryota > Metazoa > Chordata > Actinopteri > Salmoniformes > Salmonidae > Oncorhynchus > Oncorhynchus masou. The sequence continues at coordinate 60,252,874 of NC_088220.1, forward strand.
CTCGTTTTACTCTAGATATAGATACTTTTGTACCTGTTTCCTTCAGCATCTTCAAATCAAATGTTATTGGTTACATACACATGGTTAGCAGATGTTAATGTGAGTGTAGCGAAATGCTTGTGCTTCTAGTTCCGACCATGCAGTAATATCTAACAAGTAATCTAACAATTTCACAACAACTACCTTATACACACAAGTGTAAAGGAATGAATAAGAATATGTACATATAAATATATGGATGAGCGGTGGCCGAACGGCATAGGCAAGATGCAGTAGACAGAGACAGAAACAAACACCTTTCTGGTAAGAAGAGTGGTGGGGGCGTATGCCTTATGGCTAACGAGACGTGGTGTGATCACAGAAACATACAGGAACTCAAATCCTTCTGTTCACCTGATTTAGAATTCCTCACAATCAAATGTAGACCGCATTATCTACCAAGAGAATTCTCTTCGATTATAATCACAGCCGTATATATTCCCCCCCAAGCAGACACATCGATGGCTCTGAACAAACTTTATTTGACTCTTTGCAAACTGGAATCCACACATCCTGAGGCTGCATTCATTGTTGCTGGGGATTTTAACAAGGCTAATCTGGAAACAAGACTCCCTAAAATGTATCAGCATATCGATTGCGCCACCAGGGCTGGCAAAACCTTGGATCACTGTTATTCTAACTTCCGCGACGCATATAAGGCCCTGCCCCGCCCCCCTTTCGGAAAAGCTGACCACGACTCCATTTTGCTGATCCCTGCCTACAGACAAAAACTAAAACAAGAAGCTCCCACGCTGAGGTCTGTCCAACGTTGGTCCGACCAAGCTGATTCCACACTCCAAGACTGCTTCCATCACGTGGACTGGGACATGTTTCGTATTGCGTCAGGCAACAACATTGACGAATACGCTGATTCGGTGTGCGAGTTCATTAGAACGTGCGTTGAAGATGTCGTTCCCATAGCAACGATTAAAACATTCCCTAACCAGAAACCGTGGATTGATGGCAGCATTCGCGTGAAACTGAAAGCGCGAACCACTGCTTTTAATCAGAGCAAGGTGACTGGTAACATGACCGAATACAGACAGTGCAGCTATTCCCTCCGTAAGGCTATCAAACAAGCTAAGCGTCAGTATAGAGACAAAGTAGAATCTCAATTCAACGGCTCAGACACAAGAGGTATGTGGCAGGGTCTACAGTCAATCACGGACTACAAGAAGAAATCCAGCCCAGTCATGGACCAGGATTTCTTGCTCCCAGGCAGACTAAATAACTTTTTTGCCCGCTTTGAGGACAATACAGTGCCACTGAAACGGCCTGCAACGAAAACATGCGTTCTCTCCTCCACTGCAGCCGAGGTGAGTAAAACATTTAAACGTGTTAACCCTCGCAAGGCTGCAGGCCCAGACGGCATCCCCAGCCGCACCCTCAGAGCATGCGCAGACCAGCTGGCTGGTGTGTTTACGGACATATTCAATCAATCCCTATACCAGTCTGCTGTTCCCACATGCTTCAAGAGGGCCACCATCGTTCCTGTTCTCAAGAAAGCTAAGGTAACTGAGCTAAACGACTACCGCCCCGTAGCACTCACTTCCGTCATCATGAAGTGCTTTGAGAGACTAGTCAAGGACCATATCACCTCCACCCTACCTGACACCCTAGACCCACTCCAATTTGCTTACCGCCCAAATTGGTCCACAGATGATGCAATCTCAACCACACTGCACACTGACCTAAACCATCTGGACAAGAGGAATACCTATGTGAGAATGCTGTTCATCGACTACAGCTCGGCATTTAACTCCATAGTACCCTCCAAGCTCGTCATCAAGCTCGAGACCCTGGGTCTCGACCCCGCCCTGTGCAACTGGGTACTGGACTTCCTGACGGGCCGCCCCCAGGTGGTGAGGGTAGGCAACAACATCTCCACCCCGCTGATCCTCAACACTGGGGCCCCACAAGGGTGCGTTCTGAGCCCTCTCCTGTACTTCCTGTTCACCCACGACTGCGCGGCAAACGCAGGCCTCCAACTCAATCATCAAGTTTGCGGACGACACAACAGTGGTAGGCTTGATTACCAACAATGACGAGACTGCCTACAGGGAGGAGGTGAGGGCCCTCGGAGTGTGGTGTCAGGACAATAACCTCACACTCAATGTCAACACAACTAAGGAGATGATTGTGGACTTCAGGAAACAGCAGAGGGAACACCCCCCTATCCACATCGATGGAACAGTAGTGGAGAGGGTAGTAAGTTTTAAGTTCCTCGGCATACACATCATAGACAAACTAAATTGGTCCACCCACACAGACAGCATCGTGAAGAAGGCGCAGCAGCGCCTCTTCAACCTCAGGAGGCTGAAGAAATTTGGCTTGTCACCAAAAACACTCACAAACTTCTACAGATGCACAATCGAGAGCATCCTGGCGGGCTGTATCACTGCCTGGTACGGCAACTGCTCCGCCCACAACCGCAAGGCTCTCCAGCGGGTAGTGAGGTCTGCACAACGTATCACCGGGGGCAAACTACCTGCCCTCCAGGACACCTACACCACCCGATGTTACAGGAAGGCCATAAAGATCATTAAGGACAACACCCACCCGAGCCACTGCCTGTTCACCCCGCTATCATCCAGAAGGCGAGGTCAGTACAGGTGCATCAAAGCTGGGACCGAGAGACTGAAAAACAGCTTCTATCTCAAGGCCATCAGACTGTTAAACAGCAACCACTAACATTGAGTGGCTGCTGCCAACACACTGACTCAACTCCAGCCACTTCAATAATGGGAATTGATGGGAAAGGATGTCAAATATCACTAGCCACTTTAAACAATGCTACCTAATAATGTTTACATACCCTACATTATTCATCTCATATGTATACGTATATACTGTACTCTCATCTACTGCATCCTTATGTAATACATGTATCACTAGCCACTAACTATGCCACTTTGTTTACATACTCATCTCATATGTATATACTGTACTCAATACCATCTACTGTATCTTGCCTATGCTGCTCTGAACCATCACTCATTAATATCTTTATGTACATATTCTTTATCCCCTTACACTGTGTATAAGATATTAGTTTTGGAATTGTTAGTTAGATTACTTGTTGGTTATTACTGCATTGTCGGAACTGGAAGCACAAGCATTTCGCTACACTCGCATTAACATCTGCTAACCATGTGTATGTGACAAATAAAATTTGATTTGGTATAGAGTACAGTATATACATATGAGTTGAGTAATGTAGGGTATGTAAACATTATATAAAGTGGCATTGTTTAAAGTGAATAGTGATGCATTTATTACATCCAAGTTTTAATTTTTAAAAGTGGCTAGAGATTTGAGTCAGTATGTTGGCAGCAGCCACTCAATGTTAGTGATCGCTATTTAACAGTTTGATGGCCTTGAGATAGAAGCTGTTTTTCAGTCTCTCGTTCCCAGCTTTGATGCACCTGTACTGACCTCGCCTTCTGGATGATAGCGGGGTGAACAGGCAGTTGTCACGTCCTGACCTTAGTTCCTTTGTTATGTTTCTTGTTTAGGTTGGTCAGGGCATAAGTTGGGGGTGGGCATTCTATGTGTTGTTCTAATTTTGGTTTTCTATGTGTTTGGCCTGGAATGGTTCTCAATCAGAGGCAGCTGTCAATCGTTGTCTCTGATTGAGAACCATACTTAGGTAGCCTGTTTTTCCCACTTGATTTGTGGGTAGTTGTTTTCTGAATTGTGTGTTTGCACCTTACAGGACTGTTTCATTCGCTCTCTTTGTTGTTTTGTTATTCCGTGTTCAGTTGATTTATTAAATGTTAACATGGACACATACCACGCTGCACATTGGTCCGATCTTGACTACTCTTCCTCAGATGACGAGAAGAAACGTTACAGCAGTGCCTCGGGTGGTTGTTGTCCTTGATGATCTTTTTGGCCTTCCTGTGACACCGGGTGGTGTAGGTGTCCTGGAGGGCAGGTAGTTTGCCCACGGTGATGAGTTGTGCAGACCTCACTACCCTCTGGAGATCCTGAGTGTTTTTGGTGACAAGCCAAATTTCTTCAGTCTTCTGAGGTTGAAGAGGTGCTGTTGGGCCTTCTTCACCACGCTGTCTGTGTGGGGGGACCATTTCAGTTTGTCCGTGATGTGTACGCCGAGGAACTTAACTTTCCACCTTCTCCACTGCTGTCCCATCGATGTGGATAGGGGAGTGCTCCCATGATGTCAACCAAAGAGGCACTGAGTTTGAAGGTAGGCCTTGAAATACATCCACAGGTACACCTCCAATTGACTCAAATTATGTCAATTAGCCTATCAGAAGCTTCTAAAGCCATGACATAATTTTCTGGAATTTTCCAAGCTGTTTAGAGGCACAGTCAACTTAGTGTATGTAAACGTCTGACCCACTATAATTGTGATACAGTGAATTATAAGTGAAACAATCTGTCTGTAACAATTGTTGGAAAAATTACTTGTGTCATGCACAAAGTAGATGTCCTAACCGACTTACCAAAACTATAGTTTGTTAACAAGACATTTGTGGAGTGGTTGAAAAACAATTTTTGTTGCCTCCATCCTGTACGTAAACTTATATATATGTATATACAGTTGAGGTCGGAAGTTTAAATAATACAGTTGAAGTAGGAAGTTTACATACACTTAGGTTGGAGTCATTAAAACAAGTTTTTCAACCACTCCAAAAATGTCGTTATTTTTATTTCACCTTTATTTAACCAGGTAGGCAAGTTGAGAACAAGTTCTCATTTACAATTGTGACCTGGCCAAGATAAAGCAAAGCAGTTTGACACATACAACGACACAGAGTTACACATGGAGTAAAACAAACATACAGTCAATAATACAGTATAAACAAGTCTATATACGATGTGAGCAAATGAGGTGAGATAAGGGAGGTAAAGGCAAAAAAGGCCATGGTGGCAAAGTAAATACAATATAGCAAGTAAAACACTGGAATGGTAAATTTGCAATGGAAGAATGTGCAAAGTAGAAATAAAAATAATGGGGTGCAAAGGAGCAAAATAAATTAATTAATTAAATACAGTAGGGAAAGAGGTAGTTGTTTGGGCTAAATTATAGGTGGGCTATGTACAGGTGCAGTAATCTGTGAGCTGCTCTGACAGTTGGTGCTTAAAGCTAGTGAGGGAGATAAGTGTTTCCAGTTTCAGAGATTTTTGTAGTTCGTTCCAGCCATTGGCAGCAGAGAACTGGAAGGAGAGACGGCCAAACAAGAGTTAACAATATATAGTTTTGGAAAGTCAGTTAGGACATCTACTTTGTGCAAGTCATTTTTCCAACAATTGTTTACAGACAGATTATAAACTCAGTGCCACTTTGCTTGACATCATGGGAAAATCAAAAGAAATCAGCCAAGCCCTCAGAAAAAAATTGTAGACCTCCACAAGTCTGGTTCATCCTTGGGAGCAATTTACAAACGCCTAAAGGTACCACGTTCATCTGTACAAACAATAGTACGCAAGTATAAACACCATGGGACCACGCAGCCGTCATACTGCTCAGGTGTGTTAAAGGAAGTTAAAGCTTGGTCGCAAATGGTTCTTCCAAATGGATAATGACCCCAAGCATACATTCAAGGTTGTGGCAAAATGGATTAAGGACAACAAAGTCAAGGTATTGGAGTGGCCATCACAAAGCCCTGACCTCAATCATATAGACAATTCGTGGCTAGAACTGAAAAAATGTGTGTGAGCAAGGAGGCCTACCAACCTGACTGTTACACCAGCTCTGTCAGGAGGAATGGGCCAACATTCACCCAACTTATTGAGGGAAGCTTGTGTAAGGTTACCCAAAACATTTGACCCAAGTTAAACAATTTAAAGGCAATGCTACCAAATACTAATTGAGTGTATGTAAACTTTTGACCCACTGGGAATGTGATGAAAGAAATAAAAGCTGAAATAAATTGTTCTCTCTACTATTATTCTGACATTTCACATTCTTAAAATAAAGTGGTGATCCTAACTGACCTAAGACAGGGATTTTTTTTTACTAGGATTAAATGTCAGGAATTGTGAAAAGCGGAGTTTAAATGTATTTGGCTAAGGTGTATGTAAACTTCCAACTTCAACTGTATATATAATATTCTGTTTAAGCAAATGAGTGAGAACGAATCCATCAGATGAGAAATCTGAGCGACTCTAAAAAAGTACACAAAGAAAGAGCACCTCAACGACCCTAGAATAAACCCCAGTCCCAGTCTAGAGGTCTACTACGTCGGTAAGCTTTATCAGGGAGTGAGTCCCAAATGGCACCCTATTCCCTACATAGTGCACTACCATTGCCCAGAACCCAATGGGCCCTGGTCAAAAGAAGTGCACTACATAGGGAATAGGGTGGCATTTTGGGATATATGCTTCCCACTGTGAGTCAGTCTGTTCATGAATGTAGATGATACAGTTGGCTGGTGCTGGTGCCTGCCTCCTCCGGAACATGACCTCCTATCATCTCTATAACATCATAAAGCAACAGGCTACAGGACTGAAATGCATTAATATTAATTGAGAAGAGACGCTTGGTATGCGGCCCAAATAGCATCCTATTCCCTATATAAGGGGTACTCAACTCTTACCCAAAGTAGTCCGGAGCCTGCTGGTTTTCTGTTCTACCTGATAATTAATTGCACATACCTGTCCCAGGGCTAAATCAGTCCCTGTTTAGAGGAAACAATGAAAAAATGCAGTGGAACTGGCTTCGAGGTCCAGAGTTGAGGTTGAAGGCTCTATATAGTGCCCTACTTTTTACCAGAGCCCATAGGGGAATATCCCATAAAGGGAATAGGGTGCCATTTGTGATGCATAGGTCTCCTTTGTTCATGTGATATATCTCCTTTGTTAATACTCTCTCTTTGTGTAGCTCATCTTTCAAGGAAAACACCCAGCAGAGACTGTAAGCAGAGACCCTGATCAAGAGACATTGCAAACCTTTACATACTAGGTCCAGGATGTTTATCATTGGAGAAAACATGAAGCAGATAAGTTAAGGACCTAGAGACGCCATAGACTTCACATTGTTGATGAGTAGTGTATTTATTCAATCAAGTGTTTAGATATGTAGAGCATTTACAGCAGGGTGTCAAACTCATTTTGCCCCAGGGGCTGCATTCGGTCTTCAACGAGGTACGGAGGGCCGCACTGAAAATGTGTTATATTTCCTTGCTGTCAAAAAGAGTCATCTATCTATCCATCGTTTTTGGAATTTTCAATGCTCCCTGACTGTCTAGTGACAATTAGTGAGCTGGACAGTCAAGAAACTATGAATGTAAGTCCATTATAATTTCTACACAGTTTTGATTTGGTTTTAGTCATTTTAAAGTGTATATATAAATAAATATACAGTTCCAATCAAAAGTTTGGACATAGGGAAGACATCACAACTATGAAATTACATATGGAATCAGGTAATAACCAGAAAAGTGTGAAACAAATCAAAATATATTTTACATTTGAGATTCTTCAAAGCAGCCACCCTTTGCCTTGATGACAGCTTTGAACACTCGCACTCATTCTCTCAGCCAGCTTCATGGTGTGCCTTGTTAAAAGTTAATTTGTGGAATTTCTTTCCTTAATGCGTTTGCGCTAATCAGTTGTGTTGTGACAAGGTAGGGGTGGTATACAGAAGATAGCCCTATTTGGTAAAAGACCAAGTCCATATTATGGCAAGAACAGCTCAAATAACAGCCCTGTAGACTCCCGAGCATCTCTAAGGCACTGCATCTCAGTGCTAGAGTTGTCACTACAGACACCCTTAGTGGGACTATCATTTGTTTTCCAACCCAAAACACACCTTCAGGATGGGCAGTATGCTGACCAGACCGCACGCACTGATGCATCTGCGTGCGCCACCGCACGCATGGTGATTTTGTCCCCCCACACCAGACACGATTAGGACATGCAGTTTGAAATATCAAAACGAACTCTGAACCAATTATATTAATTTGGGGACAGGTTGATAAGCAAACCTTGATGGCAATTTAGCTAGCTAGCTTGCTGTTGCTAGCTAATCTGTACTGGGATATAAACATTGGGTTGTTATTTTACCTGAAATGCACAAGGTCCTCTACTCCGACAATTAATCCTCAGATAAAATGGTAAACCGAGTTTGTTTCTAGTAATCTCTCCTACTTCAAGCTTCTTCTTTAGACTTCATATGCCTGGCAACCAACTTTAAGGTGCATTACCACCACCAACTGGAGTGGAGTGTAATCCTTAGTTAATTTATATAAGCTTTTGAAAACCAATGAGGAGATGGGAGAGGTGGGACTTGCAGCGTGTCAAGAGTCACAAATAGAACCAAGTTCTGTTTTAGCACCTACACAGTTTTGTGCACATGTATTTTGCATGCAACGCGATCGGTGTGGTCAGCATGTAAGGGCTATTTGACCAAAAAGGAGAGTGATGATGTGCTGCATCAGATGACCTGGCCTCCACAATCACCTGACCTCAACCCAATTGAGATGGTTTGGGATGAGTTCAGGGCAGATGGGGCACCTGTTTACTTTGGCATTTTTATTTTTTATTTAACCAGGTAGGCTAGTTGAGAACAACTGTGACCTGGCCAAGATAAAGCAAAGCAGTGTGACACAAACAACAACACAGAGTTACACATGGAATAAACAAACATACAGTCAATAATACAATAGAGAAAGTCTATATACAGTGTGTGCAAATGAGGTAGGATAAGGGGGGTGAGGCAATAAATAGGCCATAGTGGCAAAATTATTACAGTATGGCAAATAAAACACTGGGGTGATAGATGTGCAGAAGCTGAGTGTGCAAGTAGCGGCACTGGGGTGCAAAGAAACAAAATAAATTAAATAAATAACAATATGGTGATGAGGTAGTTGGATGGGTTATTTACAGATTGGCTATGTACAGGTGCAGTGATCTGTGAGCTGTTCTGACAGCTGGTGCTTAAAGCTAGTGAGGGAGATATGAGTCACCAGCTTCAGTTATTTTTACAGTTTGTTCCAGTCATTGGCAGCAGAGAACTGGAAGGAAAGGCGGCCGAAGGAGGAATTGATTTTGGGGGTGACCAATGAAATACACCTGCTGGAGCGCGTGCTGCGGGTGGGTGCTGCTATGGTGACCAGTGAGCTGAGGCTAAAGGCTAAAAAAAACTGCTTGTCTAGTACATTCAGAACAGAGAGTAAAAGGAGCAGATTTCTGGGCACGGTAGAATAGATTCAAGGCATAATGTACAGACAAGGGTATGGAAGGATGTGAATACAGTGGAGGTAAAACTGTGCATAGCGTGACGATGAGAGAGATATTGTCTCTAGAAATATCATTTAAACCAGGTGATGTCACCGCATGTGTGGGAGGTGAAACTAAAGTGTTAACTAAGGCATATTGAGCGACGCTAGAGGCTCTACAGTGACATAAGGCAATAATTACTAACCAAAACAACAATGGACAAGGCATATTGATGTTAGGGAGAGGCATGCGTAGTCGAGTGATCATATGAGTCCAGTGAGTGGCTTCAGGCAGCTAGCGAGCCGGGGCTAGCAAGCTAGCAGAAGGCCCTTTGTGTCACGCCCTGGCCATAGAGAGGCTTTTATTCTCTTCTCTACGCTCACCATGCTGCACCTTGGTCCGATCATTTCCACCCTGACGACGATATTGACAGAACTACTCACCACCACAAACGGACCAAGCAGCGTGGCTTGGGAGGAGCAGCGTTTTCTGGAGAAATGGACATGGGAGGAGATCTTGGAAGGCAAGGGACCCTGGGCAAAGGCTGGAGATGCTCTCGATGGTGCAGCTGTTAAATCTTTTGAGGATCAGAGGACCCATTCCAAATCTTTTCAGTTTCCTGAGAGGGAATAGGTTTTGTCGTGTCCTCTTCATGACTGTTTTGGTGTGCTTGAACCATGTTAGTTTGTTGGTGATGTGGGCGCCAAGGAACTTGAAGCTATCAACCTGCTCCACTACAGCCCTGTCGATGAGAATGGGGGCGTGCTCGGTCCTCTTTTTCCTGTAGTCCACAATCATCTCCTGTCAACATCATACTTTCAAAATCTTACCTAGCAAGCTAGACAAGCAGTCATCATCATGAATCATAAAATCCTTTTCAATCCTTGTCATTTGAAGAGAAATTATAGATAAAAGTATTGGTGCTCATCAGCCATTGGACATAAACATTACACAACAAGTTGCAAATCACAAATTCAACAAAGAGTGGTTTGGAAGGAATCAGTGGCTAACTGCAAGTGTTGCAAAGCAATCACTATTTTGCTTCCCCTGCCTGTATGAGGGCACAGGGCGAGACTCAGATGCAGACACAGGATGCAAATTGTTTGAGTCTCTGATATTTATTAGTATCTAAGGGGCAGGCCACCTTCCTGTTCAAGTGAGCACAGCACAGTGGTTGAGTCCAAAACATGTATTGTACTGTATACTGCTGTATAAATTATGTAACATACCAGGGAGATATGTATACTGTAGCTAATAACGTAATACTAAGTGTATGTTGTGTAGTAAGCTGTTAGTAGCCCATGTGCCTCACCCTAATAATTTGGTCCCTTTCCCCCTCATAACTTAGACTACTGTTCTGACTTGGTGGTGCCTATAGCCTGTTTTAGAGAAATGTCATCATCAAATATTGTAAGAGCTTTCATTGTCTGCTTATATGCCCCCCTTATTTATCCTACAGTTCTGACTTGGTGTACAGGGAGAATACTGTAAGAACGGTCCATGTTCTGAATTCTGTTGCTGTACATTTCTGTGCTCAACAAATAGTTCTATTGACTACGTCCATCTTAGCTCGCTCATTAATGTCTTAACTGAAATTACGGATTGCCTCTTATCTGCTCCTCGTTCCCTTATGCCGTAGTTTGTACATCTCAATTGTCAGTAGAAACTACATTTGTTTAAGCAAGTCAGCCATATCGGCTATGTTTTTTAAAAAGGCAGTAAATGAGGCTGAATGAACTGTTTCGCTGCCAGAAAAGGTTCCCCTGATAGCCAGATGTCGCAGTGGTAAGGATTCACTCCATGGTGCTGAAAAGAAAGCTCTGCTGTTAGAACAGTTTTATGTAGGCCCTAACAGTTTGTGGACACCATTTGTCACTGTTATAGTGCAATTCATGTATTGTTTAGTGTTGTATTGTGTTGTATAATGACTTTCTTGGCACGCATTAAAAAAAAGTTTGCCCCACCAAGATTTACATGCTAAAATCGCCACTGATAATACTGAACAAAAATATAAACGCAACATGTAAAGTGTTGTTCCCATGTTTCAAGAGCTGAAATAAAATTTCCCACAAATGTTCTATGTGCACAAAAAGCTTATTTCTCTCAAATGTTGTACACAAATTTGTTTACATCCCTGTTAATGAGCATTTCTCATTTGCCAAGATAATCCATCCATATCAAGAAGTTGATTAAACATCATGATCACTACACAGGAGCACCTTGTGCTGGGAACAATAAAAGGCCACTCTAAAATGTGCAGTTTTATCACACAACACAATGCCACAGATGTCTCAAGTTTTGAGGGAGCGTACAATTGGCATACAGACTGCAGGAATGTCCACCAGAGCTGTTGCCAGAGAATGTAAAATTAATTTCTCTATCATAAGCAGCCTCCAACATTGTTTTAGAGAATTTGGAAATGCATCCATCTGGCCTCACAACCATAGACCACATGTAACCACGCCAGCCCAGGACCTCCACATCTGGCTTCTTCACCTGCGGGATCGTCTGAGACAGCTGATGAAAAATTTACTGCGGAGTATTTCTGTCTGTAATAAAGCAATTTTGTGGTGCAATATGAACACTGATTGGCCTGACCTGGCTTCCCAGTGGGTGGGTCTATGCTCTCCCAGGCCCACCCATGGTTGCTACCCTGCCCATAGATTACGGACTAATTTATTTATTTCAATTGACAGATATCTTTATATGAACTGTAACTCAGTAAAATTGTTTCAATTGTTGCATGTTGCGTTCATTCATATTTTTGTTCAGTATATATATATATCTATATATATTTTACTCAAACCCCCGCTGGCCAGATCCGGCCCGTGGGCCGTATATTTGTCACCCCCTTTACAGTATATACAACTCTACAAACAGATACCCAGGAGACTAAGGGGAGTGTCTGAAATAAAGGCCTGTGAAAGAATGTCATTCCTCAAGCTGTTTTGAACCTGAATGTTAAAATCATTTCACATGTTGCGTGTTTGCAAGAGTTTGGAGGGTCCGGCTGCGTGCAAGCCAGTAGTTCCGCCGATGTTAGCCAGTGAAAAATGTATGTAGTATGTTTTTACTTAGTGTTTGAAATGAGTGACAGACTCAACATCCTCTAACCCGTAACCCTTGACCTCAAGCATTATTCATGGGCCACAAAGAAGTGCGCTTGCGGGGCTCACTGGTCGTCTGCTCATGGACTCGCTGCTCTGAATTTATATTCCAGTTGTTTTACTTTCTCCAAGCGGAAGAGATGGAAATCAGGACAAGAGCTACCTGCCTGGTTTGAGTTGCACAAGACCAGAGGACACTTGAAATGCTCAGCTGTACTGGTATGCCACTGTAAAACCCAGAACTTCAGAGCAAAATACAGTACCTTTCTGTTATGATCATGTGTTTTGTTATAACAATGTAATACAGTGGCTGAGTTTATAAGTGTATAGGAGATGTAGTACCCACTGTGACTATTAAAACCTACTCTGACCAGAAACCATGGATAGATGATACCATTCTCGCAAAACTGAAAGCCTGAACCATCGCATTTAACAATGGCAAGGCTGTAACTGTTTTCGTGGTCAGATGAGGAAGAGTAGTCGGACCAAAGCGAAGCGTGGTAAGTGTTCATGTTTTTTTATTGAACTGAATACTAATACAAAATAACAAGAGAATAAATGTAACCAAAACAGTCCTGTAAGGTGCAAACACTAAACAGAAAATAACTACCTACAAAAATCATCACCGCTTGGTACAGCAACTGCATCGCCTGCAAGGCTCTCCAGAGGGTGGTGCGGTCTGCCCAACACATCACCGGGGGTAAACTGCCGGCCCTCCAGGACACCTACAGCACCCAATGTCACAGGAAGGCCTGCCTGTTCACCCCGCTATCATCCAGAAGGCGAGGTCAGTACAGGTGCATCAAAGCTGGGACCGAGAGAGAGAAGCTATTTTTCAATCTCAAGGCCATCAGACTGTTAAACAGCCATCACTAGCACATTAGAGGCTGATGCCTATAGGCATAGACTAGGAATCACTGGCCACTTTAAGGAATGGAACACTAATAATCAGTTTAATAATGTTTACATATCTGGCATTACTCATCTCATATGTATATACTGTTTTTAGACCGTTGCACTCTGACATCGTTCATATATATATATATATATATATATGTATATATATATATGTATATGTATATGTCTTAATTTGTTCCTAAATAGAGTTGTGTGTATTGGGTATATGTTGTGTAATTTGTTAGATATTACTATCTCCTGGTTACACTAGTGACCCTATCCCCCATGCATCCCGCAAAGGAGGTGTTGCTAACATTTACGATAGCAAATTTCAATTTACTCCCCAAAAAATGACGTTTTCGTCATTTCAGAGGACAAAAATCAGTTAACCAACTAACTGAGGAACTCAATCTAACCTTGCGCAATACTCTAGATGCAGTTGCACCCCTAAAAATGAAAAACATTTCTCATAAGAAACTAGCTCCCTGGTATACAGAAAATACCCGAGCTCTGAAGCAAGCTTCCAGAAAATTGGAACGGAAAAAGCGCCACACCAAACTGGAAGTCTTCCGACTAGCTTGGAAAGACAGTACAGTGCAGTATCGAAGAGCCCTTACTGCTGCTTGATCATCCTATTTTTCCAACTTAATCGAGGAAAATAAGAACAATTTGAACTTCTTTGAGGAAAAGATCATGATTATTAGAAAGCAAATTACGGACTCCTCTTTAAATCTGCGTATTCCTTCAAAGCTCAGTTGTCCTGAGTCTGCACAACTCTGCCAGGACCTAGGATCAAGAGAGACACTCGGGTGTTTTAGTGCTATATCTCTTGACACAATGATGAAAATAATTATGGCCTCTCAACCTTCAAGCTGCATACTGGACCCTATTCCAACTAAACTACTGAAAGAGCTGCTTCCTGTGCTTGGCCCTCCTATGTTGAACATAATAAACGGCTCTCTATCCACCGGATGTGTACCAAACTCACTAAAAGTGGCATTAATAAAGCCTCTCTTGAAAAAGCCAAACCCTGACCCAGAAAATATAAAAAACTATCGCCCTATATCGAATCTTCCATTCCTCTCAATTTTTTTTAGAAAAGGCTGTTGCGCACTGCCTTCCCGAAGACAAACAATGTATACGAAATGCTTCAGTCTGGTTTTAGACCCCATCATAGCACTGAGACTGCACTTGTGAAGGTGGTAAATTACCTTTTAATGGCATCAGACCGAGGCTCTGCATCTGAACTCCTGCTCCTAGACCTTACTCCTTCTTTTGATACCATCGATCACCACATTCTTTTGGAGAGAATTGGTCTACACGGACAAGTTCTGGCCTGGTTTAGATCTTATCTGTCGGAAAGATATTAGTTTGTCTCTGTGAATGGCTTGTCCTCTGAAAAATCAACTGTAAATTTTGGTGTTCCTCAAGGTTCCGTTTTAGGACCACTATTGTTTTCACTATATATTTTACCTCTTGGGGATGTCATTCGAAAACATAATGTTAACTTTCACTGCTATGCGGATGACACACAGCTGTACATTTCAAAGAAACATGGTGAATCCCCAAAATTGCCCTCGCTAGAAGCCTGTGTTTTAGGCATAAGGAAGTGGATGGCTGCAAACTTTCTACTTTTAAACTCAAAACAGAGATGTTTGTTCTAGGTCCCAAGAAACAAAGAGATCTTCTGTCGAATCTGACAATTAATCTTAATGTTTGTACAGCCGTCTCAAATAAAACTGTGTAGGACCTCGGCGTTACTCTGGACACTGATCTCTCTTTTGATGAACATATCAAGACTGTTTCAAGGACAGCTTTTTTCCATCTACGTAACTTTGCAAAAATCAGAAACTTTCTGTCCAAAAATGATGCAGAAAAATTAATCCATGCTTTTGTTACTTCTAGGTTAGACTACTGCAATGCTCTACTTCCGGCTACCCGGATAAAGCACTAAATAAACTTTAGTTAGTGCTAAATGCAGCTGCTAGAATCCTGACGAGAACCCCCCAAAAATATCATATTACTCCAGTGCTAGCCTCCCTACACTGTCAAGGCAAGGGCTGATTTCAAGGTTTTACTGCTAACCTACAAAGCATTACATGGGCTTGCTCCTACCTATCTCTCTGATTTGGTCCTGCCGTACATACCTACACGTACGCTACGATCACAAGACGCAGGCCTCCTTTGAATTTCTAAGCAAACAGCTGGAGGCAGGGCTTTCTCCTATAGAGCTCCATTTTTATGAAATGGTCTGCCTACCCATGTGAGAGACGCAAACTCGGTCTCAACCTTTAAGTCTTTTTTTATTTTTTATTTTTTTTATTTCACCTTTATTTAATCAGGTAGGCTAGTTGAGAACAAGTTCTCATTTACAACTGCGACCTGGCCAAGATAAAGCATAGCAGTGTGAATAGACAACACAGAGTTACACATGGAGTAAACAATTAACAAGTCAATAACACAGTAGAAAAAAAAGGGAGTCTATATACAATGTGTGCAAAAGGCATGAGGAGGTAGGCGAATAATTACAATATTGCAGATTAACACTGGATTGATAAATGATCATGTACAGGTAGAGATATTGGTGTGCAAAAGAGCAGAAAAGTAAATAAATAAAAACTGTGGGGATGTGGTAGGTGAAAATGGGTGGGCTATTTACCAATAGATTTTGTACAGCTGCAGCGATTGGTTAGCTGCTCAGATAGCTGATGTTTGAAGTTGGTGAGGGAGATAAAGGTATCCAACTTCAGCGATTTTTGCAATTCGTTCCAGTCACAGGCAGCAGAGTACTGGAACGAAAGGTGGCCGAATGAGGTGTTGGCTTTAGGGATGATCAGTGAGATACACCTGCTGGAGCGCATGCTACGGATGGGTGTTGCCATCGTGACCAGTGAACTGAGATAAGGCGGAGCTTTACCTAGCATGGCCTTGTAGACGACCTGGAGCCAGTGGGTCTTGCGACGAATATGTAGCGAGGGCCAGCCGACTAGAGCATACAAGTCGCAGTGGTGGGTAGTATAAGGTGCTTTAGTGACAAAACGGATGGCACTGTGATAAACTGCATCCAGTTTGCTGAGAAGAGTGTTGGAAGCAATTTTGTAGATGACATCGCCGAAGTCGAGGATTGGTAGGATAGTCAGTTTTACTAGGGTAAGCTTGGCAGCGTGAGTGAAGGAGGCTTTGTTACGGAATAGAAAGCCGACTCTTGATTTGATTTTCGATTGGAGATGTTTGATATGGGTCTGGAAGGAGAGTCTGCAGTCTAGCCAGACAACTAGGTACTTATAGGTGTCCACATATTCAAGGTCGGAACCATCCAGTGTGGTGATGCTAGTCGGGCAAGCGGGTGCAGGCAGCGATCGGTTGAAAAGCATGCATTTGGTTTTACTAGCGTTTAAGAGCAGTTGGAGGCCACGGAAGGAGTGTTGTATGGCATTGAAGCTCGTTTGGAGGTTAGATAGCACAGTGTCCAATGACGGGCCGAAAGTATATAGAATGGTGTCGTCTGCATGGAGAGCAACATCATTGATATATACAGAGAAAAGAGTGGGCCCGAGAATTGAACCCTGTGGCACCCCCATAGAGACTGCCAGAGGACCGGACAGCATGCCCTCCGATTTGACACACTGAACTCTGTCTGCAAAGTAATTGGTGAACCAGGCAAGGCAGTCATCCGAAAAACCGAGTCTACTGAGTCTGCCGATAAGAATATGGTGATTGACAGAGTCGAAAGCCTTGGCAAGGTCGATGAAGATGGCTGCACAGTACTGTCTTTTATCAATGGCGGTTATGATGTCGTTTAGTACCTTGAGTGTGGCTGAGGTGCACCCGTGACCGGCTCGGAAACCAGATTGCATAGCGGAGAAGGTACGGTGGGATTCGAGATGGTCAGTGACCTGTTTGTTGACTTGGCTTTCGAAGACCTTAGATAGGCAAGGCAGAATGGATATAGGTCTGTAACAGTTTGGGTCCAGGGTGTCTCCCCCTTTGAAGAGGGGGATGACTGCGGCAGCTTTCCAGTCCTTGGGTATCTCAGACGATATGAAAGAGAGGTTGAACAGGCTGGTAATAGGGGTTGCGACAATGGCGGCGGATAGTTTCAGAAATAGAGGGTCCAGATTGTCAAGCCCAGCTGATTTATACGGGTCCAGGTTTTGCAGCTCTTTCAGAACATCTGCTATCTGGATTTGGGTAAAGGAGAACCTGGAGAGGCTTGGGCGAGGAGCTGCGGGGGGGCCGGAGCTGTTGGTCGAGGTTGGAGTAGCCAGGCGGAAGGCATGGCCAGCCGTTGAGAAATGCTTGTTGAAGTTTTCAATAATCATGGATTTGTCGGTGGTGACCGTGTTCCCTAGCCTCAGTGCAGTGGGCAGCTGGGAGGAGGTGCTCTTGTTCTCCATGGACTTCACAGTGTCCCAGAACCTTTTGGAGTTGGAGCTACAGGATGCAAACTTCTGCCTGAAGAAGCTGGCCTTAGCTTTCCTGACTGACTGCGTGTATTGGTTCTGGACTTCCCTGAACAGTTGCATATCGCGGGGACTGTTCGATGCTATTGCAGTCCGCCACAGGATGTTTTTGTGCTGGTCGAGGGCAGTCAGGTCTGGAGTGAACCAAGGGCTATATCTGTTCTTAGTTCTGCATTTTTTGAACGGAGCATGCTTATCTAAAATGGTGAGGAAGTTACTCTTAAAGAATGACCAGGCATCCTCAACTGACGGGATGAGGTCAATGTCCTTCCAGGGTACCCGGGCCAGGTCGATTAGAAAGGCCTGCTCACAGAAGTGTTTTAGGGAGCGTTTGACAGTGATGAGGGGTGGTCGTTTGACTGCGGCTCCGTAGCGGATACAGGCAATGAGGCAGTGGTCGCTGAGATCCTGATTGAAGACAGCGGAGGTGTATTTGGAGTTGTTCAGGATGACGTCTATGAGGGTGCCCTTGCTTACAGAGTTAGGGTTGTACCTGGTGGGTTCCTTGATGATTTGTGTGAGATTGAGGGCATCTAGCTTAGATTGTAGGACTGCCGGGGTGTTAAGCATATCCCAGTTTAGGTCACCTAACAGAACAAACTCTGAAGCTAGATGGGGGGCAATCAATTCACAAATGGTGTCCAGGGCACAGCTGGGAGCTGAGGGGGGTTGGTAGCAGGCGGCAACAGTGAGCGACTTATTTCTGGAGAGAGTAATTTTCAGAATTAGTAGTTCGAACTGTTTGGGTATGGACCTGGAAAGTATGACATTACTTTGCAGGCTATCTCTGCAGTAGACTGCAACTCCTCCCCCTTTGGCAGTTCTATCTTGACGGAAGATGTTATAGTTGGGTATGGAAATCTCAGAATTTTTGGTGGCCTTCCTGAGCCAGGACTCAGACACGGCAAGGACATCAGGGTTAGCAGAGTGTGCTAAAGCGGTGAGTAAAACAAACTTAGGGAGGAGGCTTCTGATGGGGTATGGTGGGGTGCGGGACAGCGGAGGTAAGCCCAGGCACTGGGTGATGATGAGAGAGGTTGTATCTCTGGATATGCTAGTTGTAATGGGTGAGGTCACCGCATGTGTGGGAGGTGGGACAAAGGAGGTATCAGGGGTATGAAGAGTGGAACTAGGCGCTCCATTGTGAACTAAAACAATGATAACTAACCTGAACAACAGTATACAAGGCATATTGACATTTGAGAGAGACATACAGCAAGGCATACAGTAATCACAGGTGTTGAATTGGGAAAGCTAGCTTAAACAGTAGGTGAGACAACAACAGCTAATCAGCTAGCACAACAACAGCAGGTAAAATGGCATTGACTAGGCAACGGGGCCGACAGATAAAACATAAACAAGCAGAATGAGGTACCGTGATTAATGGACAGTCCAGCGTGCATCAGCTATGTAGCCAGGTGATCAGTGTCCAGGGGGCAGGGAAGCTGGATTAGTGAGTGTTATCCAGGTTAAAAAAACTAACAATGACTAAATAGCTTGTAGCTAGTTAGCTAGTTAGCTTCTGGAGGTTCTTGAGTGTGTTCTAAAAATTAACAATAATAGCGATTCCGTATCACATTGGGTGAGGCAGGTTACCGGAAGGTATAAACAAATTAAAAATCGGAAAGAGATAAAGAGTAAATATGGGTCCAGTGAGTGTTTGGGACGAGGCGATTCAGACGGGTTAGCAGGCCTGTGCTAACAAGCTAACAGTTAGTAGGCCGGGGCTAAACAAGGCAGGCCGAAATAGCAAGCCAGGGGATAGCAAGGGCTAGAGAGTTAGCCTTTGGGGGACGTCGCGATGGGGTGAGTCTGTTTATTCATCTCTTCAGTGGGTCATATGATTGAGTGTAGTCTGGCCCAGGAGTGTGAAGGTGAACGGAAAGGCTCTGGAGCAAAGAACCGCCCTTGCTGTCTCTGCCTGGCCGGTTCCCCTCTTTCCACTGGGATTCTCTGCCTCTAACCCTATTACAGGGGCTGAGTCACTGGCTTACCGGTGCTCTTTCATGCCGTCCCTAGGAGGGGTGCGGCACTTGAGTGGGTTGAGTCACTGATGTGATCTTCCTGTCTGGGTTAGACAGGAAGATCACCCCCCCCCCCCTTGGGTTGTGCCGTGGCAGAGATCTTTGTGGGCTATACTTGGCCTTGTCTCAAGATGGTAGGTTGGTGGTTGAAGATATCCTTCTAGTGGTGTGGGGGCTGTGCTTTGGCAAAGTGGGTGGGGTTATATCCTTCCTGTTTGGCCCTGTCCTGGGGTATCATCTGTCCCAGACCTATTATTTGACCATGCTGGTCATTTATGAACATTTGAACATCTTGGCCATGTTCTGTTATAATCTCCACCCGGCACAGCCAGAAGAGGACTGGCCACCCCTCATAGCCTGGTTCCTCTCTAGGTTTCTTCCTAGGTTTTGGCCTTTCTAGGGAGTTCTTCCTAGGCAACGTGCTTCAACACCTACATTGCTTGCTGTTTGGGGTTTTAGGCTGGGTTTCTGTACAGCAATTTGAGATATCAGCTGATGTACGAAGGGCTATATAAATAAATTTGATTTGATTTAGATATCGCTGCACTGTCTGAACTAGAAGCACAAGCATTTCGCTACACCTGCAATAACAAATGCTAATCATGTGTATGTGACCAATAAAATGTTATTTTATTTTATTAACATTGCATGAGAAAGTTGATCAAGAATATTGTATCCAGGCCAATAACCATTATTATTGAACTACTTCCGTATTAAACTTATTTCACATATATGCAACTAAAACCAAGAACTACAGAGCACAAGTGATTTAATCCTGTATATTTCAATGGCTGTGTTGAAGGAAAACTTTCGGAATTTGTTTCATTAGTCGATTTTTGATTTCTCCCATGCTTTTGCATGTCAGCAATCAAGTTTCAAGATATGTAACATTCAAAATACAGAAATCTGGCCTGTATGTGTCACGCCCTTACCTTCGAGATCCTTTTTATGTCTATTTGGTTTGGTCAGGGTGTGATTTGGGTATTCTAAATCAAATCAAATCAAATTTTATTTGTCACATACACATAGTTAGCAGATGTAATGTGAGTGTAGCGAAATGCTTGTGCTTCTAGTTCCGACAATGCAGTAATAACCAACAAGTAATCTAACAAACAATTCCAAAACAAATTTCTTATACACAGTGTAAGGGGATAAAGAATATGTACATAGGGATATATGAATGAGTGATGGTGCAGAGCCGCATAGGCAAGATACAGTAGATGATATCGAGTACAGTATATACATATGAGATGAGTATGTAAACAAAGTGGCATAGTTAAAGTGGCTAGTGATACATGTATTACATAAGGATGCAGTAGATGATATAGAGTACAGTATATACGTATACATATGAGATGAATAAAGTAGGGTATGTAAACATTATATTAGGTAGCATTGTTTAAAGTGGCTAGTGATATATTTTACGTCATTTCCCATCAATTCCCATTATTAAAGTGGCTGGAGTACCAGGCGGTGATACAGCCCGCCAGGATGCTCTCGAGAGTGCATCTGTAGAAGTTTGTGAGTGCTCTTGGTGTCAAGCCGAATTTCTTCAGCCTCCTGAGGTTGAAGAGGCGCTGTTCCCTCTGCTGTTTCCTGAAGTCCACAATCATCTCCTTAGTTTTGTTGACGTTGAGTGTGAGGTTATTGTCCTGACACCACACTCCGAGGGCCCTCACCTCCTCCCTGTAGGCCGTCTCGTCGTTGTTGGTAATCAAGCCTACCACTGTTGTGTCATCCGCAAACTTGATGATTGAGTTGGAGGCCTGCGTGGCCGCGCAGTCGTGGGTGAACAGGGAGTACAGGAGAGGGCTCAGAACGCACCCTTGTGGGGCCCCAGTGTTGAGGATCAGCGGGGTGGAGATGTTGTTGCCTACCCTCACCACCTGGGGGCAGCCCGTCAGGAAGTCCAGTACCCAGTTGCACAGGGCGGGGCCGAGACCCAGGGTCTCGAGCTTGATGACGAGCTTGGAGGGTACTAGGGTGTTAAATGCCGAGCTGTAGTCGATGAACAGCATTCTCACATAGGTATTCCTCTTGTCCAGATGGGTTAGGGCAGTGTGCAGTGTGGTTGAGATTGCGTCGTCTGTGGACCAATTTGGGCGGTAAGCAAATTGGAGTGGGTCTAGGGTGTCAGGTAGGGGGAGGTGATATGGTCCTTGACTAGTCTCTCAAAGCACGTCATGATGACGGAAGTGAGTGCTACGGGGCGGTAGTCGTTTAGCTCAGTTACCTTAGCTTTCTTGGGAACAGGAACAATGGTGGCCCTCTTGAAGCATGTGGGAACAGCAGACTGGTATAGCAATTGATTGAATATGTCCGTAAACACACCAGCCAGCTGGTCTGCGCATGCTCTGAGGGCGCGGCTGGGGATGCCGCCTAGGCCTGCAGCCTTGCGAGGGTTAACACGTTTAAATGTTTTACTCACCTCGGCTGCAGTGAAGGAGAGACCGCATGCTTTCGTTGCAGGCCGTGTCAGTGACACTGTATTGTCCTCAAAGCGGGCAAAAAAGTTATTTAGTCTGCCTGGGAGCAAGACATCCTGGTTTGTATTCAGTCATGTTACCAGTCACCTTGCCCTGATTAAAAGCAGTGGTTCGCGCTTTCAGTTTCACGCGAATGCTGCCATCAATCCACGGTTTCTGGTTAGGGAATGTTTTAATCGTTGCTATGGGAACGACATCTTCAATGCACGTTCTAATGAACTCGCACACCGAATCAGCGTATTCGTCAATGTTATTGTCAGACGCAATACGAAACATGTCCCAGTCCACGTGATGGAAGCAGTCTTGGAGTGTGGAATCAGCTTGGTCGGACCAGCGTTGGACAGACCTCAGCGTGGGAGCTTCTTGTTTTAGTTTCTGCCTGTGGCCATGGATCAGCAAAATGGAGTTGTGGTCAGCTTTTCCGAAAGGGGGGCGGGGCAGGGCCTTATATGCGTCGCGGAAGTTAGAATAACAATGATCCAAGGTTTTGCCAGCCCTGGTGGCGCAATCGATATGCTGATACATTTTAGGGAGTCTTGTTTTCAGATTAGCCTTGTTAGAATCCCCAGCTACAATGAATGCAGCCTCAGGATGTATGGATTCCAGTTTGCAAAGAGTCAAATAAAGTTTGTTCAGAGCCATCGATGTGTCTGCTTGGGGGGGAATATATACGGCTGTGATTTATAATCGAAGAGAATTCTCTTGGTAGATAATGCGGTCTACATTTGATTGTGAGGAATTCTAAATCAGGTGAACAGAAGGATTTGAGTTCCTGTATGTTTCTGTGATCACACCACGTCTCGTTAGCCATAAGGCATACGCCCCTGCCCCTCTTCTTACCAGAAAGGTGTTTGTTTCTGTCGGCGCGATGCGTGGAGAAACCCGCTGGCTGCACCGCCTCCGATAGCGTCTCTCCAGTGAGCCATGTTTCCTTGAAGCAAAGAACGTTACAGTCTCTGATGTCCCTCTGGAATGCTACCCTTGCTCGGATTTCATCAACCTTGTTGTCAAGAGACTGGACATTGGCGAGAAGAATGCTTGGGAGTGGGGCACGATGTGCCCGTCTCCGTAGTCTGACCAGAAGACTGCCTCGTTTCCCTATTTTACGAAGTCGTTTTTTTGGGTCGCCGGCTGGGATCCATTCCGTTGTCCTGGTTGAAAGGCAGAACACAGGATCCGCTTCGCGAAAGTCATATTCTTGGTCGTACTGATGGTGAGTTGACGCTGATCTTATATTCAGTAGTTCTTCTCGACTGTATGTAATGAAACCTAAGATGACCTGGGGTACTAATGTAAGAAATAACACGTTAAAAAAACAAAAAACTGCATAGTTTCCTAGGATTGCGAAGCGAGGCGGCCATCTCTGTCGGCGCCGGAAGTAGGAATTTGTTCTTATGTTCTTATGTTCTATTATTTGTATTTCTATGTTTTGGCCGGATAGGGTTCTAAAATCAGGGACAGCTGTCTATCGTTGTCTCTGATTGAGAACCATACTTATGTAGCCCTTTTTCCCACCTGTGTTTGTGGGAAGTTGACATTGTTTATGACACATAGCCTTAAGCTTCACGGTTTGTTTTTGTAGTTTTTATTGTTTTTGTCTCCGTCATCACCTAATAAAAATAATATGTACGCTTACCACGCTGCACCTTGGTCCTCTTCATTCAATGGCCGTGACAGTATGATGCATTTTGCATCATACAAGACAGATTTCTGTACTTTGAAAGTTATATACAGTTGAAGTCGGAAGTGTACATACACCTTAGCCCAATACATTTAAACTCAGTTTTTCACAATTTCTGACATTTAATCCTAGTAAAAAAAATCCCTTCAGTTAGGATCACCACTTTATTTTAAGAATGTGAAATGTCAGAATAATAGAGCCAATGATTTATTCAGCATTCATTTCTTTCATCACATTCCCAGTGGGTCAGAGGTTTACATTCACTGCCATTAAATTGTTTAACTTGGGTCAAACGTTTCAGGTAACCTTCCACAAGCTTCCCTCATTAAGTTGGGTGAATTTTGGCCCATTCCTCCTGATAGAGCTGGTGTAACTGAGTCAGGTTTGTAGGCCTCTTTGCTCATACATGCTTTTTCAGGTCTGCCCACATATTTTCTATAGGATTGAGGTTGTGACTTTATGATGGCCACTCCAATACCTTGACTTTGTTGTCCTTAAACTATTTTGCCGCAACTTTGAAAGTATGCTTGGGGTCATTGTCCATTTGGAAGACCCATTTGTGACCAAGCTTTAACTTCCTGACTGATGAGTTGAGATGATGGTTCAATATATCCACATAATTTTCCTTTCTCATGCCGCCATCTATTTTGTGAAGTGCACCAGTCCCTCCTGCAGCAAAGTACCCACACAACACGATACTGCCACCCTCATGCTTCACGGTTCGGAAGGTGTTCTTCGGCTTGCAAGCCTCTGCCATTTTCCTCCAAACATAACGATGATCATTATGGCCAAACAGTTCTATTTTTGTTTCATCAGACCAGAGGACATTTCTTCAAAAAGTATGATCTTTGTCCCCATGTGCAGTTGCAAACCGTAGTCTGGCTTTTTCTGGCGGTTTTGTAGCAGTGGCTTTTTCCTTGCTGAGCGGCCTTTCAAGTTATGTCGATATAGGACTCATTTTACTTTGGATATAGATACTTTGTACCCGTTTCCTCCAGCATCTTCACAAGGTCCTTTCCTGCTGTTCTGGGATTGATTTGCACTTTTCGCACCAAAGTACGTTCATCTCTAGGAGACAGAACGCGTCTCCTTCCTGAGCGGTACGACGGCTGCTTGGTCCCATGGTGTTTATACTTGCGTACTATTGTTTGAACAGATAAACGTTGTACCTTCAGGTATTTGGAAATTGCTTCCAAGTATGAACCAGAATTGTGGAGGTCTACCATTTTTTTCTGAGGTCTTGGCTGATTTCTTTTGATTTTCTCATGATGTCAAGCATGCTTTATTAATTTCATTTATCTAATGCTTATATTGCCAGGGTGGGAACACAATCTCCATGTAAAAGTCAACAATCAGAACACCTCAATGTTCTCCCCAGATGATTGTATTGTAAATACTTTATCAAGCTCTGTGGCTCTGAGGCTAACCCAGTACACAAAAAGCCACACACAGTAGAAAAGTGAGTTTACTGGCAGCCATTAACAGAGAACAAGGTCTTGTTAAAGTTAAATACTTCATATATGGAGCCCTGGCGAGGGCCAAAGTCACGGAGCCGAGGGAGCCGCTGCCTGCATGCGTGTGAGGGGAGCATGAGACCTCCTCGACCACCACCCTCCCCTCCCTGTCCTCCTACCGCCTGCCATTTTAGTGAAGGGTTCATCTTGTTTTAATGATCATTAAGCTTGCTTCCAGATGTTGGCAGGCGACCCGTCCTGACACAGCCCTCTGTGTTCCTACTGCAGCAATCAGAGCACGAGAGAGATGTTAATACACCACACTGTGGATGTCTTGCCTGCTATGTCATTATTTGCCTGGAAAACAATTACAAACACTGCACAGTGTTTATAGTATGTAGCATATGGAGATTATCCTTTTATAGTATCTGTAATGTGCCATTTCAAACAAGCTGTCAAGGGTTTTTCCACCCAGCGGTGTTGTATCTGGGAGGGAGCAGTACATCATCATTATGGATCTGTATTCTGCGTGACTGTAGTAGACATCCAGCTTTAAAACCCCTGAAAAGACAACGATAGGAATAGAATGAATGACCAGACGGATAACAATTATTTATTCTCTTTTATTTTCATTTATATCCATCAAAGCCTTTCCCTTGAATGTGGTCTTCTCAAGGGTTTGAAAACAGCAGATGTAGGAAAGACAAGAATAGCAGCATAATTGTTGCTGAAGGCTGACGGGCTCGTTTGAGTTTGGAGGATGGAGCAAGGCAGACGTGCCATGCAGAATCAATACCATAGCTTTTCAAGAATCCACTACCTGCTATGTGAACAGAATGATAACACTCCTTCAAAGCTTAACCTTTAGCCTGCAAATCCTTACTGTAGTTCACTGTAGTTTACTGGTTCAGGGTCATGGTAGTGGTTGAACTAATGGACCAATCGTGTGAGAGGTGAGGCTCCTGGACAGAAGATGTGAGTGTTGCCGTGGTAACAAGATGCAGAGCATTCCATTCCGTGGTAATTACCCAGGATTCCTCAAGTTCCAGTCATGGCAACAATCACAGGAAGAGGGGTGTCGTGGGAGTGAGGCAGTGCTGCTTTCATTTGGTCCATATTGCTGCCTGCTGCTATTCTCACACTATCTGCCTCTGTGGCTTTAGTCCGCTCCTCTGCTGGCTGGCATGCAGATACAGCACTCATCGAGCTGACCCTGGAGAACTGCAAGTGGTTCTTCAGGAAAAAGGGGGAGACGTGCAAGCCAAAGAACACCATCCCAATCGTGAAGCACAGGGTTGGCAGCATCATGTTGTGGGGTGCTTTGCTGCTGCAGGGTCTGGTGCACTTCACAAAATAGATGGCATCATGAGGAGGAAAATTAAGTGGATATATTGAAGCAACATCTCAAGAAATCAGTCAGGAAGTTAAAGCTTGGTTGCAATTGGGTCTTCCAAATGGATAATGACCCCAAGCATACTTCCAAAGTTGTGCCAAAATGGCTTGAGGCCAACAAAGTCAAGGTATTGGAGTGGCCATCACAAAGCCCTGACCTCAATCCCATAGACAATTTGTGGGCAGAACTGAAAAAGCGTGTGCGAGCAAGGAGGCCTACAAACCTGACTCAGTTACACCAGCTCTGTCAGGAGGAATGGGCCAACATTCACCCAACTTATTGTGGGAAGCTTGTGGAAGGCTACCTGAAACGTTTGACCCAAGTTAAACAATTTAAAGGCAATGCTGCCAAATACTAATTGAGTGTATGTGAACTTCTGACCCACTGGGAATGTGATGAAAGAAATAAAACCTGAAATAAATAATTCTCTCTACTATTATTCTGACATTTCACATTCTTAAAATAAAGTGGTGATCCTAACTGACCTAAGACAGGGACTTTTTACTAGGATTAAATGTCAGGAATTGGGAAAAACGGAGTTTAAATGTATTTGGCTCAGTGTATGTAAACTTCCGACTTCAACTGTATAAAGAGCCCTAATTACATGGAACTTCTTTCCATCTCATATTGCTGAAATAAACAGTAAACCTGGTTTAAAAAAACAGATAAAGCAACACAACGCCTCTCCCTTATTTTACCTAGATTGTTTGTGTGAATGCATTGATATGTAGGCTACGTGTGCCTTTAAACAAAATGTATGAGTTCTGTCCTGGGGCTGTTCTTGTCTATTGATTATTGTTATTATGTTTTGTGTAGACCCCAGGAAGAGTAGTTGCTGTTTTTACAACAGCTAATGGGGATCCTAATAAACTACAATATACCAAATACCAAAGTAGCAGTCACAGCAACTGATGCCAACTGCGTTGCGGGATCCAAACTAAAAAGTTAGCTAGCTACTAAGAAACTTTCCAATAGACTTTTAAAACAACAAGCTTTCCGATACAGCAAACCGAGCTCTCCCTCGTTCCACATTTAACAGGAAGTGACAAAATTCTGCTAACGTCTGCGTTCTGCTGACGTGTGCTCTCAATTGTGCAGCTGTAGAACTTGTTTCAGCCTCCTGAGGGGGAAGAGGCACTGTCGGACCCTCTTCACAACTATGTGGGTGTGTGTGGACCATATTAAGTCCTTAGTGATGTGAACACTGAAGAACTTGAAGCTCTCGACCCACTCCACTACAGTCCAATTTATGTGGATGGGGTGTGCCCACCCCTCCGTTTCCTGTAGTCCACAATCAGTTCCTTTGTCTTGCTGACGTTAAGGGAGAGGTTGTTGTCCTGGCACCACACTGCCAGATCTCTGACCTCCTCCGTATAGGGTGCCCTTCAGGAAGTTCCAGATACAGTCACAGAAGGAGGTGTTTATTCCCAGAGTCCCAAGCTTGGTGATGAGCTTGAAGGGGACTATGCCTTTGAATGCTGAGCTGTAGTCAATGAACAGCATTCTTACATAGGTATTCCTTTTGTTTAGGAGGGTGAGGAAAGTGTGGAGTGTAATAGAGATTGCGTCATCTGTGGATCTGTTGAGGCGGTATGCAAATTGAAGTGGGTCCAGGGTGTTTGGGATGATGGTGTTGATGTGGGCCATGACCAGCTTTTCAAAGCATTTCATGGCTATAGATGTGAGTGCTACAGAGTGATAGTCATTTAGGCAGGTCTTTTGGCACGTGACTATGGTGGTTTGCTTGAAAATCGGGCAATACAGCCCGAGTCAGAATGAGAATGTCAATGAAGACAGTTGTTAGCTGGTCAGTGCATGCTCTGAGTATGGATCCTGGTATCCCATCTGTCCCCGCGATCTTGAGAATGTTATCATGTTTAAAGGTATTACTCACATTGGCTACGGAGAGTGAGACCACACAGTTGTCAGGAACAGTGGTGCTTGCCTCGAAGCGAGCATAGAAGGCATTTAGCACGTCTGGTAGGGTCGTGTTGCTGGTTCAGTGTTGTTTGCCTCGAAGCGAGCATAGAAGGCATTTAGCACGTCTGGTAGGGTCGTGTTGCTGGTTCAGTGTTGTTTGCCTCGAAGAGAGCATAGAAGGCATTTAGCACGTCTGGTAGGGTCGTGTTGCTGTGCAGCTCGTGGCTGGATATCCCTTTGAAATCCGTGATACTTTGCACACGCTGACACATCCGTCCAGCTTCAGAGCCTGCATAGTAGGATTTGATCTTTGTCCTGTATTGATGCTCTCCCTGTTTGATGGCTCGTCTGAGGTCTTAGGAGGATTTCTTATAACTGTCCAAAATAGTGTCCCACTCCTTGAAGGCGGCAGCTCTAGCCTTTAGCTCAGAGCGGATGTTGCCTGTAATCCATGGCTTCCGGTTGGGTTATGTAAGAACGGTCACTGTTCGGATGACATCGTCAATGCACTTATTTATATAAGCCGATGTGGTAAACTCCTCAATTTTATCGGATAAATCCCGGAACAAATTCCAATCTGTGCTAGCGAAACAGTCCTGTAGCTTGACCTGGTTAAGAACGGAGCAATGGGACCACACTGCATAGATTGAGTAGTAGTGAGTAGAGTTGATATATAGATTATAGAGCAAGGTATCAAGCTTAATATATATGTTTTCCCAAAGTGTTGAGATATTAATAGGCTGTTAACAGATGGTAAAATGTTGGTTGTAGATTGCAGATGTACTCAGCACTACTCAAGTATTCCTTTTGGGAATGAAATACATCAGCTATATCTATTGGTAGTAGTTTAGCTATATGGACAAAAGACAGAAACAGAAGGGAGATACTTCTGATCTGTCATAATCGTTTATCTTCCCCAGTAGAACCTGGATAGGGGAACAGATTTTAACATATTTTACCCAACTTATTAGTACTTTGCATATAGACGTGGGGCACTTATTAATCTAGACCTCATCCTCAAGGAATATCTGGTGTTAGTGATTTGGTTTCTTGAGATTGCAATAAAATGTGTTTTGGCAGAGTAGAAGATATGAAACAGTATTTACTCTAGTGGAGGCTGGTGACTTGAAAAATTGAGGAGGATGGGAGATCCACGGTATAAACGCGGAATGCATAATAATGTGATTATGTTTGTGTATGTGATGTACTCTACGTACAGTAATAAGAGAAAATTGATAGGGGTACTCACAGTGCATGGAGAGGAAACATTCAATGTGCAAGTGGATTAGCGGGCACATGAGCCGTGGCTTCAGTTCATGTCAGGAGAGAGTTGACAATGGTAATGGAGTAGAGCTGTCATCACCTCTTAATCAGAGAACAGGAGGGGACTAAGCTGTAAATACAAATAGCAGATGCATTCCATTGGGGCCCCACATCAACACTGGAGACCCCAAGGGTGCATTCTCAGCCCTCTCCTGTACTCCCTGTTCACCCATGACTGCATGGCCATGCACGCCTCCAAGTCAATCATCAAGTTTCCATCCGACACTACAGTGGTAGGCCTGATTACTAACAACAACAAGACGGTCTACAGGGAGGAGGTGAGGGCC
The DNA here is from genome assembly GCF_036934945.1 of Oncorhynchus masou masou. NCBI lineage: Eukaryota > Metazoa > Chordata > Actinopteri > Salmoniformes > Salmonidae > Oncorhynchus > Oncorhynchus masou. The sequence continues at coordinate 60,283,137 of NC_088220.1, forward strand.
CTCGGAGTGTGGTGTCAGGAAAATAACCTTTCATTCAACATCAACAAAACAAAGGAGATGATTGTGGACTTCAGGAAACAGCAGAGGGAGCATCCCCCCATCCACATCGACAGGACAGTAGTGGAGAAGGTGGAAGGTTTTAAGTTCCTCGGTATACACATCACGGACAAACTGAAATGGTCCACCCACACAGACAGCGTGGTGAAGAAGGCGCAACAGCGCCTCTTCAACATCAGAAGGCTGAAGAAATTTGGCTTTTCACCTAAAACACTCACAAACTTTTACAGATAAACAATCGAGAGCATCCTGTCGGGCTGTATCACCGCCTGGTACGGCAACTGATTTCCTCTCCCCAGACACGTAGATAACAACTGATAGACAATTGAACTCACATGGCTGAGCTTGCTTTATGCATGTTTGCATCATTCAGGCCTATGCAACTGTAGGCCTTATAAAACATTTACTCACATCTGCCATCACTATTATGTTGATTCATTAATTCCAGTTAATAATTTTGGATTAAAGCGTATAGGCAGTCTAGCCAGCCCAATTTTGAATATTAACCTCTTACACTTATGGTGGCGCTATTTCATTTTTGGAAGAAAAACGTTCCCGTTTTAAACAAGATATTTTGTCACAAAAAGATGCTCGACTATGCATATAATTGCTACTGTTCGAAAGAAAACACTCTGACGTGTCCAGAAATACAAATATCTTCTCTGTGCGTGCCCTTTAACGTGAGCTTCAGGCAAAACCAAGATGACTTGGCATCCAGGAAATGACAAGGATTTTGAGGCTCTGTCTTTCATGATCTCCTTATATGGCTGTGAACGCAAGAGGAATGAGTCTGCCCTTTCTGTCGTTTCCCCAAGGTGTCTGCAGCATTGTGACGTATTTGTAGGCAGATCGTTGGAAGATTGACCATAAGAGACCACATTTACCACGTGTCCGCCCGGTGTCCTGCGCCGAAATTACATGCAAAAGTCACCTGCCAGTATTTTTCCATGGGGCTTGCTTTATGAACTGCATGTCAATGAAGAGATATGTGAAAAAACACCTTGAGGATTGATTCCAAACAACGTTTGCCATGTTTGTCGATATTATGTAGTTAATCCGGAAAAAGTTTCACGTTGTAGGTGACTGCATTTTCGGTTTGTTTCGGTAGCCAGGCGCAATGTAGAAAACGGAACGATTTCTCCTACACACAGACGCTTTCAGGAAACACTGCGCATCTGGTATGTGGCTGGGAGTCTCCTCATTGAAAACATCAGAAGCTCTTCAAAGGTAAATGATTTTATTTATTTGGTTATCTGGCTTTTGTGAAAATGTTGCGTGCTACATGCTACACAAAATGCTATGCTAGCTTTGCATACTCTTACACAAATTAGTCAATTTCTATGGTTCAAAAGCATATTTTGAAAATCTGAGATGACAGTGTTGTTAAGAAAAGGCTAAGCTTGAGAGCAAACGCATTATTTTAATTTTATTTGCGATTTTCAGAAATCGTTAACGTTGCGTTATGCTAATGAGCCTGAGGCTTAGTCACAATCCCGGATCCGGGATGGGGAGTTTCAAGAGTTAACCAAATTTGATCACATTCACATTTTCTCCTGACACACAAGTTAACTATAAATACATAACGTTACTAATTAGTCAGATCTCTAATGTTTAGGTGTCGCCTGGGCTGCTGCAACATTTATGTAATGAGTTTTTGCTTGTCTGTCCGGAATGATTATGTGTTATAATCTTTTCTAAATAAATACCAGAGGAAAGTGGAAAGCCTACTTGAGGCAGCGTCAACCTCTCTCATTAATGTAACTTTGAATGAATGATGAGATGGAAGATATCAAATCATTCTGAATTGATTTCGACATCCCAGAAAAGACAGTAGAAAGTTCCGTATGTTCAGCAAGTAAAGCATCGTAACTTGCAATTACTGATGAAAGATCCTTGCAGTTGAACTTGTTAGCAGAACTTTCCCTCTCGTTGGGTCCTCTAAAAGCCTATTTGTTTAGGCCCCAAAACGCAGTGGTGTTGAACATCCATGTGTCTTCTTACTTTCTCGTTGTGTTGTACAGTTTGAATACGCAGACCTTCGTCATGATCGATGCGTTTTTTTTCCCAGACTCTTGACTCTGATGTGGGCATTTACAGTGGGGCAACAAAGTATTTAGTCAGCCACCAATTGTACAAGTTCTCCCACTTAAAAAGATGAGAGAGGCCTGTAATTTTCATCATAGGTACACTATGACAGACAAATTGAGAGGGAAAAATCCAGAAAATCACATTGTAGGATTTTTTATGAATTTATTTGCAAATTATGGTGGAAAATAAGTATTTGGTCACCTACAAACAAGCAAGATTTCTGGCTCTCACAGACCTTCTTTGAGAGGCTCCTCTGTCATCCACTCATTACCTGTATTAATGGCATCTGTTTGTACTTGTTATCTGTATAAAAGACACCTGTCTACAACCTCAAACAGTCACACTCCAAACTCCACTATGGCTAAGCCCAAAGAGCTGTCACAGAACACCAGAAACAAAATTGTAGACCTGCACCAGGCTGGGAAGACTGAATCTGCAATAGGTAAGCAGCTTGATTTGAAGAAATCAACTGTGGGAGCAATTATTAGGAAATGGAAGACATACAAGACCACTGATAATCTCCCTCGATCTGGGGCTCCACGCAAGATCTCACCCCGTGGGGTCAAAATGATCACAAGAACGGTGAGCAAAATTCCCATAACCACACGGGGGGACCTAGTGAATGACCTGGAAAGAGCTGGGACCAAAGTAACAAAGCCTACCATCAGTAACACACTATGCCACCATGGACTCAAATCATGCAGTGCCAGACGTGTCCCCCTGCTTAAGCCAGTGCATGTCCAGGCCTGTCTGAAGTTTGCTAGAGAGCATTTGGATGATCCAGAAGAAGATTGGGAGAATGTCATATGGTCAGATTAAACCAAAATAGAACTTTTTGGTAAAAACTCAACTCGTCGTGCTTGAAGAACAAAGTTGCATCCAGAGATGCATCCAAAGAACACCATACCTACTGTGAAGCATGGGGGTGGAAACATAATGCTTTGGGGCTGTTTTTCTGCAAAGGGACCAGGACGACTGATCCGTGTAAAGGAAAGAATGAATGGGGCCATGTATCGTGAGATTTTGAGTGTAAACCTCCTTCCATCAGCAAGGGCATTGAAGATGAAACGTGGCTGGGTCTTTCAGCATGACAATGATCCCAAACACAACGCGTGTACCCCATAGAATGAAAGGGGTACTTCAACAAAAAGTCGACCAAATTTGTGGTAGTGTAAGCGGCGAAAACTGCACACTCGAGCTGGTAGCTAGCCAGCTACTGCTACTTGCTACTGAAGTTAGCAAGGCAAATTGAAATATATTGCACTAACTGGACAAAAAAATAAAGTTCTAAAACCAAGAAAACTATTTATAATCTACCTCTGTCTCTTGTAATTTGGAGAAACTATTTTGAATTGAATAAGATCCCCAAAATGCTAATTTATCCCTTTTCAATCTACCCAATAATGTCCCCAATTCAACACATAAAACCACTCCATAATGGTCTGCAGCACAACCCCAATACAACACACTAGGTTCATTCTCTGATCCTAATCCGACGATTGGATGGATAACCTGTCAGTTCATGTTGCAAAAGCTTTGATAGGTTGGATGAGTCCTCCGGAAGTGGTCATAATTACCATTTAGGTCTATGTAAGGGGGTGAGAACCATGAGCCTCCTAGGTTTTGTATTGAAGTCAATGTATCCAGAGAAGGACAGAAGCTAGCTGTCCTCTAGCTACACCATGGTGCTACACCAGAGTGCTGTTGAAGTTATTATAGACCTTCATTGCAAAACAGTGTATTTTAATCAATTATTTGGTGACATATGAATATATTTAGTACAGTTGTATCTAAAAATGATCACTTTTTTTTGTGTTTCACTATTTTTATTTGTATGGATTTTCACTGAGGAGGATGGTCCTCCCCTTCCTTCTCTGAGGAGCCTCCACCTACTCAGTGTGTTTATCCTGTTTATCCCCCCCCTCTCTCTTTTTTTTCAGTGTAGGCTCAGGACTGTAAAAAACTGTCAAGAGGAAGTGGGTGTTTTCACTTTTAGAACAGTTCCCTGACAAGAGAGAAAATCAGAAAACAGATCAAATGGATGAAAGGCAGACATCTTACTCTCCAAAGTATTGGGATCTCAGTGCTCCATTTCACACTCTTTTTTCCCTTCCTTCTTACCTTCAGAATTTTTGCAGGCCTCTTAGGGACCACAGGAAGGCCTGAACTGGAGAGTGGGTACAAAGAGAATGGGTATAAAGACTCTTTTTATTTAAAAAAACAACTTTATTAACCCATCCTCTCTGTAGGACAAAAAAATAGTGCCGTGGTTTTGACCATGGCACATAGAGCTCTGTTCAGGAGTACTAACTAGAGTAACTGGCACGAGGGTCCTTCTCCAAAAATGATTTTCTTATTCCTCTCCATTCCTCCTCATTAACAGGAGTGTTGCTGTGGTTCACAGGCTGCTTGATGTGTCAGTCTACCAGTCTGACCCTGTGGATGCCATGAGAGCCTGATGCCTATAAAACCCAACCAGGGAATTCACTAACCAGGAGGAGAGTAGTTGCCCCCCCCCCCCCCCACACACACACACATACACATACACCACACCCCACCAATTCACCTGCAACAACAGACCATCAGATCTATGACTAGTCAGACACAGTTCCCAGTAAACACACTGAGCAATTGAGACGTTGTAAATCCCACAAAGGGCCTGTTGGCATTTTCACTGAAGCGTTAAAACCCTTTTTAATGTTGTTTTTTGAGCTCTAGCTAGCTACCTGTGGTTGGCACACAGAGGGTTGTGAACAGGGGTCTTGCACGCACGTAGTAGCAGCAGCAATGGTAGATCTTTCAGTTGTTTTATGTGTTTGCTTACTTTACGTTTATTGCTGATGCTTTTTCTCTCTCTGATCACCCATATATTTTTATTTCACAGTGCTGCAGAAGCTACAATCGTAGGCTTACAGGACCATGAATGTTTCATTTTCACCCTGTAAATCATATACATTTAGCCCAATAAGGACGGTAGATTTTATGCTGTCCTATTTGGGTAAAATACTAATTTGACTATTATTGTATTTTTTTAATCTTCTCCCTGTAAGATTGAAAGTCATTATGAAATACTGTCAGAGGAATATTTCTTGAAAACGAGACAGAACCCCCCTTAGACAGATCAGAGCTATGAGGTCCCACCTGGGGTGTTAGACTCCTCAAAATCCTTTTGATAGAAATGTCTCGAACAAAGATGCTCTGTTCCTTCTGTGTCTGGTGTTCTGCTCTTCGGATAACTTATATGTTTCAAAAGGTGGTTTAGGAGAGCAATATAACATGTTTGGGAACCGAGATCTAAAACATTATCCGAAGACTTCCAGCTAAGCCTCTCGGGTGGCTTAGGGGTGTCCTTGTCTCATCGCGCACCAGCGACTCCTGTGGCGGGCCGGGCACAGTGCGCGCTAACCAAGGTTGCCAGGGGCACGATGTTTCCTCCAACACATTGGTGCGGCTGGCTTCCGGGTTGGATGCGCGCTGTGTTAAGAAGCAGTGCGGCTTGGTTGGGTTGTGTATCGGAGGAGCATGACTTTCAACCTTAGTCTCTCCCGAGCCCGTACGGGAGTTGTAGAGATGAGACAAGATAGTAGCTACTAACAATTGGATACCATGAAATTGGGGAGAAAAAGGGGGTAAAATTCAAAACAAAAAGAAGAAGTCTTCCAGCTAGACAGTAGCTGTCAGAGGGATTGGACCAGCAGTAATATTGAACCAGATGTACTGTGCATTGCTACTGGCCTCAGGAGGATAACAAACAACCCACTGAAACCACTCCTGAGTTCAAATACAGAACTAAACCTTGTTGTTAATTAAAGTATTTTGATGGACGGACCTCAATGAAGTGAAGCAGTGTTCACTCCTCACTACTGATGACTGTAGTAGTTTTGCTTGGACCGAGGAATGCAATAAAAGTAGTGTGGATTGAACCATAGAAGCCTTGGAATGGCAATGGGAAACAGAAAATTAAAGACCTTGGAATCTCATTTGATGGAATTGAAACAAAGCTTCTTGGAACAATTCAAGCTGGGAATGTTGGACAAATCAGTTTCTCCTATTGTCATTGATTTCTTATAGAATGTGCAGAACTTTGAGGCACAGTACTTTATAGCTACAACTACACCATAATAGTAGGTTTTCTCATATTATTTTTAACAACTTCTCAGAGGCAAATAAAACCTTTTGTACAGCACATGTTTTTATGCACATTATACAGGATGGTCCTCCTCTATATTAACATTTACATTGCCGTGCTGAATTCGGTTTGGGATGCATTAATACAGAATAGCAGGAAATAGCTGTCATATCATCGAGATGATATCAGGTAGGCTCATAACCAGTGACTTTGCCCTTCTAAACAGCAGCCTGAATACTACATCACTGCTATTGACTCTACCGGGGAATCATATCACTCACACTCCCTAGTCCCTACAGCACCCTGTGGGAGATTATGATTCCTGTTACTCTAACATATACTATACATATACTGCCTTGTAGATTGCAATCAGCAGGCTAATTTATACTGCGCTACTGAAACACTTAATCTGTGTCCAAAATGGCACCCCATTCACTGTATAGTGCATTACTTTTGACCAGAGCCCATAGAGTTCTGGTAATATGTAAAGAATAGGGTGCCATTTGGGACAGTTTCTATGTGATATCCTGTTCATTCTTTCTCTAATTCCCTGAGATAATGTTAAGAATAACATCCTCCTGGATCAGGCACCCCAGTCCCCAGACACAGTCCCCAGACACAGTCCTCAGACACAGTCCCCAGACACAGTCCTCAGACACAGTCCCCAGACACAGTCCTCAGACACTGTCCCCAGACACAGTCCTCAGACACAGTCCTCAGACACAGTCCCCAGACACAGTCCTCAGACACAGTCCCCAGACACAGTCCTCAGACACAGTCCCCAGACACAGTCCCCAGACACAGTCCTCAGACACAGTCCCCAGACACAGTCCCCAGACACAGTCCCCAGACACAGTCCTCAGACACAGTCCTCAGACACAGTCCCCAGACACAGTCCTCAGACACAGTCCCCAGACACAGTCCCCAGACACAGTCCCCAGACACAGTCCACAGACACAGTCCCCAGACACAGTCCCCAGACACAGTCCCCAGACACAGTCCTCAGACACAGTCCCCAGACACAGTCCCCAGACACAGTCCTCAGACACAGTCCCCAGACACAGTCCCCAGACACAGTCCTCAGACACAGTCCCCAGACACAGTCCCCAGACACATTCCCCAGACACATTCCCCAGACACAGTCCCCAGACACAGTCCCCAGACACAGTCCTCAGACACAGTCCTCAGACACAGTCCCCAGACACAGTCCCCAGACACAGTCCCCAGACACAGTCCTCAGACACAGTCCCCAGACACAGTCCCCAGACACAGTCCCCAGACACAGTCCTCAGACACAGTCCCCAGACACAGTCCCCAGACACAGTCCCCAGACACAGTCCTCAGACACAGTCCCCAGACACAGTCCCCAGACACAGTCCTCAGACACAGTCCTCAGACACAGTCCCCAGACACAGTCCCCAGACACAGTCCCCAGACACAGTCCTCAGACACAGTCCCCAGACACAGTCCTCAGACACAGTCTTCAGACACAGTCCCCAGACACATTCCCCAGACACAGTCCCCAGACACAGTCCTCAGACACAGTCCCCAGACACAGTCCCCAGACACAGTCCCCAGACACAGTCCCCAGACACAGTCCCCAGACACAGTCCTCAGACACAGTCCCCAGACACAGTCCCCAGACACAGTCCTCAGACACAGTCCCCAGACACAGTCCCCAGACACAGTCCCCAGACACAGTCCCCAGACACAGTCCCCAGACACAGTCCTCAGACACAGTCCCCAGACACAGTCCTCAGACACAGTCCCCAGACACAGTCCCCAGACACAGTCCCCAGACACAGTCCCCAGACACAGTCCTCAGACACAGTCCCCAGACACAGTCCCCAGACACAGTCCTCAGACACAGTCCTCAGACACAGTCCCCAGACACAGTCCCCAGACACAGTCCCCAGACACAGTTCTCTCTCAGACTCCCTCTGCTCCCTTTAGATACCCACATAAATATACATGCAGGAAAGGGGGATGAGAGAAGAGAGGAGGAGAGGGGCCTGTTAACTCCAGCATTGTGTCTGACCTCCCTTTCCCTCTTTCTCTTCCTTATCACGTGGAAACACATGGCAGACTGTACTGTAGAAGGGATCTGCCTCCCTCTCATCTGGCCCTCTGTAGAAGGCCAGATGTAATGAAGCATCTAAACAGCCAGCAGACACAGCATGTGCTGATTAATACCTCCCTCTTTGTGTTTGTCCCAAACGGCACCCTATATTCCCTGTATAGTCCACTACTTTTGAGGCGAGGGTTAAGGTTGACCCGGGATGTGGACATGAAGCAAGGGTTAGGGTTGCGTTTAGAGTCAGTGGTTGAGGCTAGGGTTAAGGTTGAACCGGGACTAGGGTTAGGGTTAGAGATGTGGAAGATTGAGGCTAGGGTTAGGGTTAGTGTTGTGGTTAAGGGTTGGACCGGAATGTGGACATGAGAACCCTTTTTGGTTTCAAGTAGAACCCTTTCCCCAGAGGGTTCTACATGGAACCCAAAAGAGTTCTACCTGGAACCAAAAAAGGGTTCTCCTATGGGAAAGTCAAAAAGCCTTGGAACCCATTTTCCTAAGAGTCCCATGTCCAGGCATTACCACACTGTGATTTACGGCCATGGTCATCTCCTCCTAAACCCCATCCCAAGCCCTATCCCAGCCCGATCCGGTTATCAGACCCCCTCTTCTCCCAGCCCCAGAACCATCCCAAGCCCCATCCCAACACTCATCCCACCCCCAGACCGCCTCTACCTCTCCCCCTAAGCCTTAGGCCCTCGACGGCACCAGGCCATCCAGTCCCACATCTCCTCCTAGGCCCAGAACCATCCCCATCTCAAGCCTCATCCCACCTTTAGTCCCCCTCTTGCCCAGACCTCAAGACCTCCTCTCCCCCTGACGGCACCAGGCCCTCCAACTCCTCGCCAGATCCCGTCACACCTCCAGGCATTAACCACACAGTTATTTACAGCCATGGCTGATATGACTGACATGTGTAATGCCTGAAGTACAGACCCTCTGCATCGCCCTGATAGTAAAAGAGCCATTTTCCAAGACCATGGTTTCCTGCCACACTTTATGAGATGCACTCTTTCGCTGGCACCCCCAAAATGCTGAAAGATCTAAAACCACCAGGGTTATTTAATGCGTTTGAAAGAATCTGGAAAAAATATTTGGGAGATCAGATGAATATTGAGAGAACTCACAGACAGGAGAGGAGGTATTTTGAAATAATCATTAGTACATCTAAAACGGTCCGGCAAAGTTATCATTATATCACATTATTTAGCTGAATAGGGCCACTAGTGCTAAAAGTAGATCAGTAAGAACAGGATCTATAGTTCTTCCAGGGCTCCAACAAGCATACATCATCTTTACACACACACACACACAAACACACACAAACACACATATGTGCACACTCAAACGCACACATACCCCTAAAATAGAAACCTTTTCTCTTCTACTCCTCTCTCTGCTCTCTCTGTCTTGAAGTTCTCTCCTCCTCACGCCACATCTGTATAATCAAACACATGCTGGGATACAGTAACAAACAAACAACTAGCCAATGAAATGCAAATGGGGCTGAAAAGTGTTTGTAGACAGCCAATGCACTCTTACTCCCACACAACTTGTGTTTTTGCAGTATATGCTATTGTTACTTCTTCACCACTACTACTACTACTACTACTACTACAGTTCTACAACTACTACTACTCTATTAGGCAACTTATATTACCAATCTTCTACTACTACTGATACTCTACTACTACTACTACTGCTACTCTTTCTACTACTACTACTACTTCTACTACTGCTTCTCTATTTCTACTACTACTAATCCTACTACTACTACTACCACTACTCTATTTCTACTACTATTACTACTACTACTCTATTTCTACTACTACTACCACTATAATTTGACTACTTCTACTACTACTACTACTAATCCTACTGTTACTACTACTACTACTCTATTTTTCTACTTCTACTACTATTACTACTGCTACTATTTTTCTACTACTACTACTATTAATACTACTGTTGCTAATATTAATACTACTACTACTACTACTGCTGCTGCTACTCCTTTTCTACTACTACTACTACTACTATTAATACTACTGTTACTAATACTACAACTACTACTACTGACTGCTACTGTATGTTCAGGTCATCCTCTCACTCCTCAGGTAAAGCCATTAGATTAGACCAAGCCAACACTGTGAAACCCCATGCATCAGCTGTAACTGACCATTTTATTCAATGATAAACTACACCGGATTTAGACGACCGCTGACCATTATTCATGTGTGATTTTAACAAGTCTAACACAGGTCTTGGTGCTGCAGACTAATCGTTAAATATACCCTCCCTCCACCTATCTCCTCTCTAGACGTATGTAGGGAGGTAGTATAACTCTCTCCCTTTCTTCTCCTTTTACATCTCTGTAAAATGGCACCCTTTTTCTCCATATGCACTAGTTTTGACCAGGGTCCATTAGGTTCTGGTCAAAAGTAGTGCACTATGTAGGGAATAGGGTGCCACTTGGGATGCAGTCCCTCTACCCCAACACCCTCTCTCCTCTTACTCCTCTGACTCCAAGACCATCTCACCGGTTCTCCCTGAACATTCATTACTAGATCTGTGATGAATACCTGACTGTACTTCTGGGGGAGGAAACCTTTTATATGCCATCCTCCGAACAGACATGCACACTTGGCACCCTACTTTAATGGAGGTGTCTGGTCTGGATATAGAGTTCAAATATGATCTCTCTCTCTCTATGTCTCTCTCTCTCTCTCTCTCTATGTCTCTCTCTCTATGTCTCTCTCTCTCTATGTCTCTCTCTATGTCTCTCTATGTCTCTCTCTATGTCTCTCTATGTCTCTCTCTCTCACTCTATGTCTCTCTCTCTCTATCTCTCTCTCTCTATGTCTCTCTCTCTCTATGTCTCTCTCTCTCTCTGTCTCTCTCTGTCTCTCTCTCTCTATGTCTCTCTCTCTCTCTCTCTCTCTCTCCGTCTCTCTCTCTCTCTCTCTCTCTCTCTCTCTCTCTCTCTCTCTCTCTCTCTCTCTCTCTCTCTCTCTCTCGGCCAACAAGGGAGATTAATAAATAACCTATGTGTTGTGTTTGGTTTAAGAACACAGAAGTAAAGGGTAAAGACCAGTGGCCTCGTTTATCAATCATGCATAGCCACAAATCTGTGCTTAAACGATGCGTGGGATAATTTCCACGCAAAGTGTGAGATTTATCAATATGAATGTGTGCATAAATTTATGAACAGCCATGACCATGCGACCGCACAGTGCCAAATGGTGGAACAAAGGAACTACTTGTCAAGAATGTGAGAAAGGGCCTCCTGGGTGGCGCAGTGGTTAAGGGCGCTGTACTGCAGTGCCAGCTGTGCCATCAGAGACTCTGGGTTCGCGCCCAGGCTCTGTCGTAACCGGCCGCGACCGGGAGGTCCGTGGGGCAACGCACAATTGGCCTAGTGTCGTCTGGGTTAGGGAGGGCTTGGTCGGTAGGGATGTCCTTGTCTCATTGCGCACCAGCAACTCCTGTGGCGGGACGGGCGCAGTGCGCACCAACCAAGGTTGCCAGGTACACGGTGTTTCCTCCGGCACATTGGTGCGGCTGGCTTCCGGGTTGGATGTGCGCTGTGTTAAGAAGCAGTGCGGCTGGTTGGGTTGTGTATCGGAGGACGCATGACTTTCAACCTTCGTCTCTCCCGAGCCTGTACAGGAGTTGTAGAGATGAGACAAGATAGTAGCTACTACAACAATTGGATACCACAAAATTGGGGAGAAAAGGGGGTAAAAAAAAAAGAATGTGAGAAAAATATATGTTGACAATTTGTGAAATTGTCAGTGGTGTAAAGAACTTAAGTAAAAATACTTTGAAGTACTACTAACCCTACTTTAGTTGTTTTTGGGGGGTATCTGTACTTTACTATTTATATTTTTCACAACTTTTACTTTTACTCCGCTACATTCCTACAGAAAATATGTATTGTTTACTCCATTTGATTTTTCCTAGCACCCAAAGTACATTTCAAATGTTCAGGCTGGACAACAATATGGTCCAATTTACACCTATCAATATAATGTGTTATCATCCCTACTGCCTCTGATCTGGCGGAATCACTAAACACAAATGCTGCGTTTGTAAATTGAGTGTTGGATTGTACCCCCAAAAAATGTAACGTGGGAAATATGGTAAAATCACTCTGTGGATATTCTCATTGTTTTAGAAAGACATAGGGACAAGGGTATCTAGTTGGGATACAGGACCCTGGCTACCATTGCTAACAGTGTTGTCCCGGTGTTCAAGTCATCACAGTTCTACAGGGTGTTTTCAGGTTATATCAGCTGTTAGGATCTGGGGAGTTTAGACGTGATTTACAGCAGAGTCACTGTCTTTCTGGTTGCTTTGCCTTTGTATATTAATGCGTATCTAGAATTGCAGTACAAAGTCAGTAAACGGTCAAGTCGTAGAGAAAAAGATGGAGCAACCAACCGTTACATACCACATTACATTTTACTGGGTCTAGGTCATTCATGTACAGTCACTCTCCTTTTCATTTTGTTTTCCTCTGTAAAGTACTGTTGGGTGTTTTGTTAGTTGTCTGTGTTTTAAGATGACATGTAGTAATGGAAATGGTTTTCCATGGTAACTCATAGTGTTGTATTGCAGCTGTTTCTGTCAGTTTGTCTGAAGGGTTTTCAATTGGTCAATCAGAGGGTGAAACCCTGGTCTAGTTGTGTGGAGAACTGGAAAATGTAATCGGTCACTGTTGAGCCGCTATGCTGTGTGTGTGTGTGTGTGTGTGTGTGTGTGTGTGTGTGTGTGTGTGTGTGTGTGGCACCAAACTCTCGACCATGGACTTATCTTTCACAGTGCACCACCCCCAACACGTTGGAAAGAATATAAAACCAACATTAACCGGGTAGTTTGAGCCCTGAATGCTGATTGGCTGACAGACGTAGTACATCAGGCCGTGTACCACGGGTATGACAAAACATTTATTTTTACTGCTCTAATCACATTTTTAATTAGCCAACCAAGCCACACTGCTTCTTGACACAATGCACATCCCCAACCCAGAAGCACCAATGTGTCAGAGGAAACACCATACACCTGACGACCTGGTCAGCATGCACTGTGCCCAGCCCACCACAGGAGGCACTAGTGCACAACGAGACAAGGATATCCTTAGACCACTGCGTCTAGTGCCTTAGACCACTGCGCCACCTGGGAGGCCGCTCTAACTACGTTGTTAACCAGTTTATAATAGCAGTAAGGCACCTCGGGGGTTTGTGGTATATGGCCAATATTCCATGGCTAACGGCTGTATCAGGCAATCTGCGTTGTGTCATGCTTAAACAGCCCTTAACCGTGGTATATTTGCCTTATACATACACCCTCCTGCCTTATTGCTTAATTATACACCCAGTGAATATAGGCTGCTTATGCACCAGCTTTACAGAGAGGAGGAACATATTACTTATCTCACCTGAAAGAAAGTGAGGGAAAAATAGAGATATTCTGCCAGTAGTTTATGGACGAAACCACCCAATCATGGAAGCATGGGGATGGTGTTTGAAGCTGAGTGGCAGTTGCGTAAACGTCAGCCTTCAGTATTTATGCTGCAGTAGTTTATGTGTCGGGGGGCTGGGGTCAGTTTGTTATATCTGGAGTACTTCTCCTGTCCAATTCGGTGTCCTGTGTGAATCTAAGTGTGCGTTCTCTAATTCTCTCCTTCTCTCTCTCGGAGGACCTGAGCCCTAGGACCATGCCCCAGGACTACCTGACATGATGACTCCTTGCTGTCCCCAGTCCACCTGGCCGTGCTGCTGCTCCAGTTTCAACTGACCTGAGCCCTAGGACCATGCCCCAGGACTACTTGACATGATGACTCCTTGCTGTCCCCAGTCCACCTGGCCGTGCTGCTGCTCCAGTTTCAACTGTTCTGCCTTATTATTATTCGACCATGCTGGTCATTTATGAACATTTGAACATCTTGGCCATGTTCTGTTATAATCTCTACCCGGCACAGCCAGAAGAGGACTGGCCACCCCACATAGCCTGGTTCCTCTCTAGGTTTCTTCCTAGGTTTTGGCTTTTCTAGGGAGTTTTTCCTAGCCACCGTGCTTCTACACCTGCATTGCTTGCTGTTTGGGGTTTTAGGCTGGGTTTCTGTACAGCACTTTGAGATATCAGCTGATGTACGAAGGGCTATATAAATAAATTTGATTTGATTTGATTTGTGTGTGTCTCAAATGACCCTATTCCCTATGTAGTTCACTGAATTTGAACAGAGCCCTATGGGTGCTATTTGGGACGCAATTGGTGTGTCCAGATAAGGCCGGAAGAAACCTGTCTCTAAACAGCGATGATGAATGTTGTTCAGGTCCAGGGTATGGGAGGTTTACATGCAGTAGTGACACACTGTTGGGCCCGCTCCACTCCTCTACACTTCTCTTTGCCCATTCTGCTGCTGGCCCACTGGTATCCAGGTCTGACTGTGGCGTAACAATACAAACCACATTCTGTATCCAGAACTACATCCCAAACGGCACCCTATTCCCTTTGTAGTGCACTACCTTTGACCAAGGTCCATAGGGCTTTGGTCAAAAGTAGTGCACTATGTAGGGAATAGGGTGCCACTTAGGATGTAACCTAGATCTGGGGTGTAACAATACAAACCAGATTCTGGCTCCCTTATAGCCATGCCAGATGGACAGCATACCAGTCAAACCTGTCCTTCTAGTATAGGAAACACACACTGGTAGCTGTAACAGGCTCCATCCAGAACTCATAAGGACCACCTGGGAACAGTAGAGTGTTGGTGCTACTGTATTGTAAAATAACATACTGGTGATAAAATGTGTGCATTGTTAGCTGTGATTTCATTGGGTTGCAGGCAGCATCCCAAATGTCATCCTTTTCCCTATGTAGTGCACTACTTTTGACCAGAGCCAATACCTTTGACCAGAGCCCATGAAAAGTAGTGCACTATATAAGGAATAAGGTGCCATTTGGGACACAGTCACAGTCGAATTGTTTCTCTCTAATCCGTAGTGACAGTTTCTGGCTCGGGGGTCAATTAAAGCATAAACCCACTAGGTTCTGTAATACATGGTGTTGGGTGGGAAAGACCAACAACAATGGTAGATTCTGTTACCATTATGTTACATACTTATGGGTTCCCCTGTACTCTAGCTATTATTCTCAATACAATTGGTAGTAAAGTCAGGTGCTCCTTCCAAGGGTTCATCCAAGACTTCTTTCCCTACACACACATAACCAAACACACACACACCTGTGGATCAGAGTGCTGGAAACCTTCCTGAGGATTTAGTGGGGTGTTGGTGGAGCTGCAAAGCTGAGCGAGTCAAAATGTTAAATGTCACATTAACTAAGTAATATATAGGCTGTTGCATACTTCCAATGTGGGTGAGGTCACCACACAGTGACCTTGAAATACTAATAACACATTTTTTTCTGATTTGTTTTATCTCCAAAGCGTGTACGTGTGTTTGTGTGTGTGTGTTCGTGTGAACACAGCCCAGTGTAGGTGGTCAGTCTGGTGAAGGTTAGAGCCAACTGTAAGGGATTATCTCTTTGTAGAAAAAGATATGTCACGGGTCAAACCCATAAAATTAGATGCATTCTTCCAATGGTAGCTACAATGATGTCTTCTGTAGGGCAGCATACTGAAGCCTTCCCCTCAGATCAATCGTAGTGAAGCTACTAGGTTTTTGGAGGATTTCCTGTGTGATATAAAAAGTGTGAAAGGGACCTTGGATCCAATTACTGTTGATAAGGAAAGGAAAAAAGCTACAGCCCACTACAGCTGAGTGCTATATACAGTATTGGTATGAGTCCCAAATGACACTCTATTCCCTATAAAGTGCACTACTTTTGACCAGAGACTTATGGGCCCTTTTCAAAATCAGTGCACTGAATAGGGATTATGGTGCCATTTGGGACGCATATTTAGACAGTATCTACTGAGGTGGGGAATCAAGCTGTAAAGTGAAAGCAGATGGAGCAAAAGGCTCGAATATTTTCCACTTGAAGTATACTGCTGGTGTTAGGGCCTCCCTCTCTTTCTTTCTGCAATTGCCATACCAGGCGGTGATACAGCCTGACAGCATGCTCTGATTCAGAGGGGTTGGGTTAAATGCGGAATATTCATTTGAGTTGAATGTATTTCAGTTGTGCAACTGTATCCCTTTCCCTTTCAATGGTGCATCTATAGACGTTTGTGAGGGTTTTAGGGTCCAAGCCAAATTTCTTCAGCCTCCTGAGGTTGAAGAGGTGCTTTTGTACCTTCTTCACCACACTGTCTGTGTAAATGGAACTCTTCAGGTTGTCAGCGATGTGCACGTCAAGGAACTTGAAGCTTTTCACCCTCTCCACTGCGGCCACATCGATGTGAAATGGGGGCATGTTCTCTCTGCTGTCTCCTGTAGTCCACGATCAGCTCATTTGTTTTGTTGACGTTGAAGGAGAAGTTATTTTCCTGGCACCACTCCGCTAGGGCCCTCACCTCCTCCATGTAGGCTGTTTTGTCATTGTTGGTAACCAGGCCTACCACTGTTGAGTCATCAGCAAACTTGATGATTGAGTTGGAGATGTGCGTGGCCACACCCTTGTAGGGCTCCCACATTGAGGATCAGCGTGGTTGAGATGTTGTTGCCTACCTGAGGTTGGCCATTCAGGAAGTCCAGGATCCAGTTGCACAGGGTGGGTTAAGACCCAGGGCCCCGAGCTTAGTGATGAGCTTCGAGGGCACTATGGTGTTGAAGGCTGAGCTTCTTACATACAGTAGGTATTCATCTTGTTCAGATGGGATAGGGCAGTGTGCAGTGAGATGGCGAATGTGTCATCCGTGAATCTGTTGGAACGGTATGCAAATCGTAGTGGGTCTAGGGTGTCAGGTAAGGTGGAGGTGATATGATCCTTAACTAGCCTCTCAAAACCCTTCATGATGAAAAAAGTGAGTGCTACTGGGCGATAGTAATTTAGTTCAGTTACCTTCACTTTCTTGGGTACAGTGACAATGGTGAAGCAAGTGGGGATTGAAATTGAATATGTCCATAAACACTCCAGCCAGTTGGTCTGCACATGCTCTGTCGCACCCTGATCTGTTTCACCTGTCTTTGTGCATGTCTCCACCCCCCTCCAGGTGTCGCTCATCTTCCCCATTATCCCCTGTGCATTTATACTTGTGTTCCCTGTTTGTTTGTTGCCAGTTCGTCTTGTCCTGTCAAGCCTACCAGTGTGTTTTTCTTACTCCTGTTTCCTTGAACCCCTGTTTTCTAGTTTTGATCATTCTGCCTGGCCTCGACCCTGAGCCTGCCTGCCTTTCTGTACCTTACGGACTCTGCCCTGGATTACTGACCTCTGCTTGGCCCCGACCCTGAGCCTGCCTGTTACTCTGTACCTTACGGACTCTGCCCTGGATTACTGACCTCTGCTTGGCCCTGACCCTGAGCCTGCCGTTGCTCTGTACCTTACGGACTCTGCCCTGGATTACTGACCTCTGTCTGGCCCCGACCCTGAGCCTGCCTGTTGCTCTGTACCTTATGGACTCTGCCCTGGATTACTGACCTCTGCTTGGCCCCGACCCTGAGCCTGCCTGTTGCTCTGTACCTTACGGACTCTGCCCTGTATTACTGACCTCTGCTTGGCCCCGACCCTGAGCCTGCCTGTTGCTCTGTACCTTACGGACTCTGCCCTGGATTACTGACCTCTGCTTGGCCCCGACCCTGAGCCTGCCTGTTGCTCTGTACCTTACGGACTCTGCCCTGGATTACTGACCTCTGCTTGGCCCCGACCCTGAGCCTGCCTGTTGCTCTGTACCTTACGGACTCTGCCCTGGATTACTGACCTCTGCTTGGCCCCGACCCTGAGCCTGCCTGTTGCTCTGTACCTTACGGACTCTGCCCTGGATTACTGACCTCTGCTTGGCCCCGACCCTGAGCCTGCCTGTTACTCTGTACCTTACGGACTCTGCCCTGGATTACTGACCTCTGCTTGGCCCCGACCCTGAGCCTGCCTGTTGCTCTGTACCTTACGGACTCTGCCCTGGATTACTGACCTCTGCTTGGCCCCGACCCTGAGCCTGCCTGTTGCTCTGTACCTTACGGACTCTGCCCTGGATTACTGACCTCTGCTTGGCCCCGACCCTGAGCCTGCCTGTTGCTCTGTACCTTACGGACTCTGCCCTGGATTACTGACCTCTGCTTGGCCCCGACCCTGAGCCTGCCTGTTGCTCTGTACCTTACGGACTCTGCCCTGGATTACTGACCTCTGCTTGGCCCCGACCCTGAGCCTGCCTGTTACTCTGTACCTTACGGACTCTGCCCTGGATTACTGACCTCTGCTTGGCCCCGACCCTGAGCCTGCCTGTTGCTCTGTACCTTACGGACTCTGCCCTGGATTACTGACCTCTGCTTGGCCCCGACCCTGAGCCTGCCTGTTGCTCTGTACCTTACGGACTCTGCCCTGGATTACTGACCTCTGCTTGGCCCCGACCCTGAGCCTGCCTGTTGCTCTGTACCTTACGGACTCTGCCCTGGATTACTGACCCCTGTCTGCCCTTGACCCGTCGTTTGCCTGCCCCCTGTTTATATAATAAACATATGTTATTCGAACTTTCTGCATCTGGGTCTTTTCCTGAGCCGTGATATACTCTGAGGAAGCGGCTTGGGATTCCGTTTGGGCCGGCAGCCTTGCGAGGGTAAACTCGCCTAAATATTATACTCACCTCGGCCACGGAGAATGGTCCCGCGTCGGTGGCTCTGTATTTTCCTCGAAGTGGACGAAGAAGGTGGTAAGCTTGTCCGGGAGTGAGTCGTCAGTGTCCGTGATGGGACTGGCTTCCCCCTTATAATCTGTGATTGTCTGGAGTCCTTGCCACATATGTCTTGTGTCTGAGCCGTTGAATTGCAACTCCACTTTGTACTGTCATTTTGCCTCTTTGATTGCCTTACGGAGGGCATTGCTGGTCTGTTTGTACACATCCAAGTTCCCAGTCAACTTGCCATGGTTAAATGCGGTGGTTCACGCTTTCAGTTTTGCGGGAATGCTGACATCTATCCATGGTTATTAGTTTGGATAAGTTCTAATGATCACACTAGGAGCAACATCCTCTATGCACTTCCTGAGGAAGTCAGGCACCGTATAGGTGTATACATCAATACTATTCTTAGAGGCAACCCGCGTGATCAAAACAATCTTGAAGAATAGATTCAAATAAAATCTACATTTATTTGTCACATGCGCCGAATACAACAGGTGTAGACATTACAGTGAAATGCTTACTTACAGGCTCTAACCAATAGTGCAAAAAAGGTATTAGGTGAACAATAGGTAAGTAAAGAAATTAAAACAACAGTAAAAAGATAGTGAAAAATAACAGTAGCAAACGGAGATTTGGTCAGATCAATGATGAACAGTCCTTACCATGGGTACTTCCTGTTTAAATTTCTGCCTATAGGAGGGGAGGAGCAAAATGGAGGCGTGATCAGATTTGCCAAAAGGGAGGTCGGGGGAGGGCCTTGTCGTCGTCCCGAGAGGGGGAGTAGCAATGCTCAATGAGCTAGTAGCACAGGAGATGTATTGGTAGAACTTTGGTTGCCTCTTCCTCAGATTTCCTTTATTAAAGTTCCCAGCAACAATAAATACGGCCTCAGGATATGCGGTTTCATTAGTATACTTCCCAAGTTATATTGCCTTAACAGAATATAACATGGTAGTTACAGTCATTGCCTTGTTGTATGAATAATTCCCAAAGAGGCATAATTGAAACAAGTCCACAGAAAGAACAAAATACAATACAAAATTTAAAGCAAATGAGTACAGTCCGTACTACATTCTGCCCCTTTCTATCAACCACATTCCACAAGTTATACTTGCTCAGTTCATATCACACTTGCGACACTTGCCAAAATAATGAGTTCACCAAAGTGCATTCCCACTGAGGATGCTGATAGACCAGGCGTGGTTCTGGGTTCAGGTTATCCACGGTGTACTCTATTACAGGGTTCACTGGGCCGCTGTCACCTGCATCTCGTTTACGATCTTCAAGGGACTCCAACATGATGACTAAAACATTACAAAACTCTCAAAACACTACGCAACAAAACTCATGAGAAACTCTGCTTAGAAATAAACTCTCAGAATAAACTTTGCTTGTGCAAAACCCAGAGTGCATAGTGCGTTTGTGACATTTTTACATTCTTTGTGTGGACATTTTTCAAGCAGGCATGTTTCTCACTCAGTGGTCAACATCTAATGTTTTGTTGGAAAGTTTTTCTCCTGATATGAATTGAAATAGCCAACAGGCTAATAGCTGGGACTGCCTACCTGCAGAGCCATTAACCAAACAGACCAAACAATGTCTTCATCCCAAATGGCACCCTATTCCCTATATACTGTAGTGCATTACTTTTGACCAGAGCACTATGGGTGACGTGTGACTCAGCCAGAGTTAATGTGTTTGAAGCTGAGTCTGAAGCTGAGGTGATTAGAGAGAAGAAACAGGAGAAGAGTCGTCACGCTCTGCTCTGAAAGCACATGTAAACATCTCCTTGTGGAAAAAGATCCCAAATACCCCTCCTCCTGATTCTAACCCAACCAGACCTGGGTTCAAATACTATTTAAAAATATTTTTGAATACTTTACCTGTGCTTGATTGAGCTTTCCTGGCTTAATGGATCAATAGAATTGTCCGGGTATTGCAAACCCTGCTCATCTGGCACTCCAGGCAGGCTAAAACAAACACTCAAAGTATTTGAAAGATTTCAACTAGCATTTTAACCCAGGTCTGAACCCAACCAACCACTGTACTAGAGGAGCCAGCGGGGGAGGAAGGTACAGACAGTAGACTTTCAGACACTCTCTTGGGTAAAATTATACAAATAAATATTTATAGCACATCTTATAGTGATGTAAGCAGAAAAGCCCTCAAAACGCTTCCAGGCTGGTGTTTGTCTGTGATGATTGACAGGGCCGGCCCTAGCTTTTTGGGGACCCTAAGCATTTTTGTGCTGCAATTTCCTGCAATTCTACACACTTTGTAGTGGGTGCAGAGAAAATGTTGCAGTTTTAAAGCAAGTTTCTGCAATTCTACACATTTTGCAATTGGACGGAGAGAAGACTGCATTTTTACAACTAATTTCATGCAATTCTACAAATGTTGCCATTTTCATGCCTGCTCCCTCGCTCCGGTGCTCGATGCCGATGGTCTACCAACCACCGGTCCTGGCAACCCACATTGCGCACACCTGGTAACCATCTTTGCGCACACCAGCTCATCATTTTCTCCTTGATTACTCCCCCTTTACTTAGCCCTCAGTGGTCTTCAGTCATTAGGTGTTATTGTTTTCTCTCATGTTATGTACGCGCCACATGTTTGTTAATTTGCGTCGGTTCTTTATTAAAATCACCTTCCACACCTGTTTCCTGACTCCTGGCGTATATGTTACAGCCATGGTGTGGAGAGAAACCATTTGCAGTTTTACAGCTAATTTCCTGCAATTCTAAACATTCTGCCATGGCTTATGCCATGTTAATATGATATCTGAGTTAGAATGATGGGGGCCCCGTGGAGATCAGGGCCCCTGGGCATGTGCTCTTCTTACCTGGTCGATAATTAGACCATGATTACTACAAGTTTGGATAGCTGGATAGACAAATTTACCAATCTAATACTTTTTACCGCCATGGGCTAACTGAGTGGCTGTCATATGACTGATGAACAACCACATTTCGCAATTGCACCTTGTGTATTGCATTTCTAATATTCTAACTCTCAACAGTAAGTTGAGACCCTGACTGAGTTCCCCAATAAAAATGTCATGAAACTACAGGACTATTGTTATGATACAGTAGTATGAAACTGACTATTGTTATGATCATAGATGAAACTACAGCATGACTATTGTTATGATACAGTAGTCATGAAACTACAGGACTATTGTTATGATACAGTAGTCATGAAACTACAGCATGACTATTGTTATGATACAGTAGTCATGAAACTACAGGACTATTGTTATGATACAGTAGTCATGAAACTACAGACATGTTATGATACTATTGTTACTATTGATACAGTAGTCATGAAACTACAGCATGACTATTGTTATGATACAGTAGTCATGAAACTACAGCATGACTATTGTTATGATACAGTAGTCATGAAACTACAGGACTATTGTTATGATACAGTAGTCATGAAACTACAGGACTATTGTTATGATACAGTAGTCATGACTATTGTTATGATACAGTAGTCATGAAACTACAGGACTATTGTTATGATACAGTAGTCATGAAACTACAGCATGACTATTGTTATGATACAGTAGTCATGAAACTACAGCATGACTATTGTTATGATACAGTAGTCATGAAACTACAGGACTATTGTTATGATACAGTAGTCATGAAACTACAGGACTATTGTTATGATACAGTAGTCATGAAACTATTGTTATGATACAGTAGTCATGAAATGACTATTGTTATGATACAGTAGTCATGAAACTACAGGACTATTGTTATGATACAGTAGTCATGAAACTACAGCATGACTATTGTTATGATACAGTAGTAATGAAACTACAGGACTATTGTTATGATACAGTAGTCATGAAACTACAGCATGACTATTGTTATGATACAGTAGTCATGAAACTACAGCATGACTATTGTTATGATACAGTAGTCTACAGGACTATGATAAAGTCATACTACTACACAGGACTATTGTTAGGACTATTGTTATGATACAGTAGTCATGAAACTACAGGACTATTGTTATGATACAGTAGTCATGAAACTACAGGACTAACTACATGAAACTAGACTATTGTTATGATACAGTAGAAACTACAGGACTATTGCATGACTATTGTTATGATACAGTAGTCATGAAACTACAGGACTATTGTTATGATACAGTAGTCATGAAACTACAGGACTATTGTTATGATACAGTAGTCATGAAACTACAGGACTATTGTTATGATAGTCACTATACTATTTCCTTTATCAGACTGGGAACATAAGGTCCTGCAGTGGTTTAATGACAGTTAGTGTCACGTTCTGACCTTAGTTCTTTTGTTATGTCTTTGTTTTAGTATGGTCAGGGCGTGAGTTGGGTGAGTTGTCTATGTTAGTTTTTCTATCATTTGCTATTTCTGTGTTTGGCCTGGTATGGTTCTCAATCAGAGGCAGATGTCAATCGTTGTCCCTGATTGAGAACCATATTTAAGTAGCCTGTTTTCTATTGTGTTGGGTGGGTGATTATTGTCTGTTTTCTGTTGTGTGTCTGCACCAGCCAGAACTGTTTTTGGTTGTCGGTTTATTGTTTTTGTTCAGTGTTCAAGTTCTTTATTAAAAGATATGGACACATACCACGCTGCACCTTGGTCCTCACCTTCTTCCACCGACGACCATGACAGTTAGACCACCAGGCAGCGCTGCTCCTATAAAGTTTCTATTCCGTTCCATTGCTGTGGACTGACGGATGCTGCCAGTTCGACACATATAATAATTAAATTAACAGAAAATGATGGTTGATGTTCTGTGGCAGCACGACGGCTACTACGCCGCTTTTAGGTATGGTCTGACTCACAATACAACCCTGGTCTCACCTAGTCTGTCTCAATTCTAGCTGAAATCTCTCGTTTATTTTCCCTTCTCGTCTGCCTGTGGCCTGCTCACATCATGAATGGACTCAAATATGTCCAGGAATTCTGCTTGTCCAAACGATATCCACCACAAAGCCAGACCTGTTTCCAACCTCAACCCACAGGTATCTCTCTCAGGGATGGAAAAGAGAAGTCAGAGTTACGATACCAACTGTTGCTCTATGGTCTTTTATCCCACATTCTCTACATCCTTTGTTCGCATCCCAAATGGCACCCTGTTTTCTATTAGCTGTACACCACACCCATCCTGGGATACCTACATATGTAAGATCTTAATTTTAGCCAATTTGCTACAGCAGGAAAATAATCCTGCAGCAACAGGAGATGTGAATTATTATGTGGATTATAATTGATGGACATTTTTGTATGGGTTGATCGCTTTTTTGTCAAGACAATCAAGTCTGTAATTTCAAAGTGGAAATTACAAACTTCAGAAGCCTTTTTCAAGTACACTACAAGTTTGCATTTCATGCTGTGCAGGTAAATTCTCAGAATCAAAAGAGTGATCAAAGAAAGATCTTACATCTGTACATCCTAAAGTGTGAGAGCTGAGGAGAGACTTTTGAGTAGAGTGTTAAACACAGTCACAAAGACAACTAGTAAAATACTGTGCACATTTTGTACTGAGCATGTAGAGTAAAGTACAGTGAAACCAAATGTCCACTACCATAGACCTCTGGTCAAAAGTAGTTCATTATATAAGGAATATAGGGTGCCATTTGGGTTGCCGCCACAGTATGGCGAGTCTGGCCTGTATGTCTGCTAGTAGCTAGTACACTATGTTCAGGGATCACGTGTGATGGAGTGGCTGTCTTCACTTCATCATCGGCCCAAAACGCTGAACGAGGCATGTACTGTATAACACATGACACATTACACTATGCACCATGGCTGACTAAATATAACACATAACACAGGGGCTCTGTCCCAAACGGCACCCTGATCCGTATATAGTGCACTACATTTGACCAGAGCCCTCTGGCCAAAAATAGTACACTATATAGGGAATACTGAAGGGTACCAATTGGGATGGAGAAATAGCACAGTGCAAGTATTCAGAGCCTTTGACTTTTTCCAAATTGTGTTACGTTACAGCCTTATTCTAAAATCAAATCAAATAAAATGTATTCCTCATCAATCTACACACAATACCCCATAATGACAAAGCGAAAATAGGTTTTTAGACATTTTTGCAAATGTATTAAAAAAACTGAAATGACTTATTTACATAAGTATTCAGACCCTTTGCTATGAGACTCGAAATGTGTCATCCTTAAGACGTTTCAACAACTTGATTGGAGTCCACCTGTGGTAAATTCAATTGATTGGAAATGATTTGGAAAGGCACACACCTGTCTAGATAATGTTCCACAGATGACAGTGCATGTCAGAGCAAAAACCAAGTCATGAGATCGAAGGAATTGTCTGTAGCATTGAAAGTCATCAGGAACACAGTGGCCTCCATCATTCTCAAGTGGAAGAAGTTTGGAACCACCAAGACTCTTCCTAGAGCTGGCTGCCTGGCCAAACTGAGCAATCGGGGGACAGGGCCTTGGTTAGGGAGGTGACAAAGAACCTGATGATAACTGATAGAGGTCGAGAGTTCCTTTGTGGAGGGACAGTCTTGAGGCAATGGGACAATCTTCCAGAAGGACAATCATCTCTGCAGCATTCCACCAATCAGGCCTTTGTGGTAGAGTGGCCAAACGGAAGCCACTCCTCAGTAAAAGGCACATGACAGCCCGCTTGGAGTTTGCCAAAAGGCACCTAAGGACTCTCAGACCATGAGAAACAAGATTCTCTGTTCTAATGAAACCAAGATCGAACTCTTTGGCCTGAATGCCAAGCGTCACGTCTGGAGGAAACCTGGCACCATCCCTACTGTGAAGCATGTTGGTGGCAATCATGATGTGGGGATGTTTTTCAGCAGCAGGGACTGGAAGAGTTGTCAGGATCGAGGGAAAGATAAATGGAGTAAAGTACAGAGAGATCCTTGATGAAAACCTGCTCCAGAGCACTCAGGACCTCAGACTGGGGGAGAATGTTCACCTTCCAACAAGACAATGACGCTAAGCATACAGCCAAGACAATGCAGGAGTGGCTTCGGGACAAGTCTCTGAATGTGCTTGAGTGGCCCAGCCAGAGCCCGGACTTGAACCCGATCAAATATCTCTGGAGAGACATGAAAATAGCTGTGCAGTGATGCTCCTGATCCAACCTGACAGCTTGAGTGGATCTGCAAAGAAGAATCGGAGAAACTCCCCAAATACAGGTGTGCCAAGTTGTAGCGTCATACCCAAGAAGACTCAAGGTTGTAATCGCTGCCAAAGGTGCTTCAACAAAGTACTGAGTAAAGGGTCTGAATACTTTCCGAATGCACTGTAACACTATGCACTATGGAGTATAAAAAGAGTCTGTCAGGTAGAACACTCTACGTTCCAGAAGCTGTTTCTGATGCAGGACCAGCTGCTCTATACAACCTAATCTGCCTCCAAAATGCCCCCCATATTCCCTATTTACTGTAGTGCACTACTTTTGACCAGCAGCCTATTGGTCCAGGTCAACTGTGATCAAAAGTAGTGCACTATATAGAAAATAACGTTCCATTTGAGACTTCGGTGTACCTACCCTATATGGGCCCTGGGCTCCATCAATCACCTGTCTGGCTGGTTCAAACGGCTCTGAAGCCCATAGGCCAACTCTTAGGGGCGTCCCAAATGTGACACTATTCCCTGTATAGTGCACTACTTTTGACCAGGACCTATAGGGCACTGTATAGAGAATAGGGTACCATTTTGGATGCAGGCTAACTCTTACTGTATCCACTATTGTGTTCTTGACACCTGGACTCTGTATTCATTTGTCTTCCCTGAAACCACTGACATTCCTCCGGCCTCACAGTGAAGGTTTGTGGGGAAAAACTAGGGTCTCAGTCAGACTAATGCTTTTCTTGGTCAGTCCAGTAGTTTGAGATTTTACTCTGATGTGTCATATGAATTTGAAAAGCCAGCATAAGGCAAGGATAGGAACAATACAAGTACATGGTAAAATAGGAAAAACTTTTTCTTCAGATATTCTGCTCCAGCTGAAAAAATGGATTTTGTACATTTATCGTATATGAGAAGACATCTCATGGTATATACTGTACACACCATGGTAGATCCATGAAAAACTGGTATTATACCTTGCATATGAGATGCACTAACAGCATGTCTTCTTTATAGGCTAGTTAACCTATAGCATATTTTGTGTGAAACATGTACATCATTGAAGAGTTCTATGTGCTTAAAGTGGTGAGAGAGCGCAGAATAAGATGTCATGTTATTTCTAGCGATCCTGCTAACTTTATCTCTTCACTTTAGCATGGAAACTCATGTCAAGTATAAGCCAGTTCTTTGTACATCACATGGATTTACCATTAATGTTTATATGCATTTTTCTCCCAAATGTAGAGGCCCTGCACCCTCGGAAAACCTGCCAGGGAGACCTACCATCCGTTCAGCAAAACATTACTCCTTTTTCCCAAAGAGAAATTCCAAAATATGGAAATAAATGTTGAAATAATGAATTCTCTCTACGTTGTGAGTTTCTGGTGAGAAGGCTTTGATAGCAGGGCCACAACAGACAGATGCATCCCAAGTGGCTCCCTATTCCCTATTTAGTGCCCATAGTGCTATGGTCAAAATGTGCAATGTTTTAGGGAATAGGGTGCCATTTGGGACGCAGACTGAGATGGAGATGGTGTTTCCTGCTCCTGACTCAGACATTGGCCATGGTGCTGATGTAATGTGAAGCCGGCCAGTTTCTCAGAAACCCCACTGTTAAGAGGGAACATCCATCTTGCTGCGGCTCCTACTGTAGCTCCAGCTCCACTCTATCTGACCTGATCTCTAAATTACTGTTCTCACAAACAGCATCAGCACTGGAGATTACTGTAACCACGCCAACTATGCCTAGCTACAGTAGCCTAGCCAATTCCTACAGTAACCATGCCGACCGCCTACAGTAGCCTAAGAATCGCATACTACAGCATAGCCACCACCATAGGGCTCTGGTCAAAAGTAATGCACTTTATAGGAAATAGGGTGCCATTTGGGACTCAAGCAAGAGATTTATCATTCATAGGCCTGTTAGGCTCCTAGAGAGGAGAGGACCATCAGACCAGAGACCAGAGACCGGAGCAGGCCTTCTTCTAACACCTCCAATCCCACCCGCATACACATTCTTTCCCAGGCAGCGAAGAGCAGTCTACAGCCAGGAGTCAGCAGCCCAGCCAAGAGCTCCTGTAGCTGGGAGAAATAACCACAGAACTGCCCCGCAGGAGAAGACGGGAGGAATAACCACAGAACTATAGGAGAAGATGGAGCCGAGCATACAGTACTGCTGGTATTATACACATTTCTATTACGCCTGTAACATTAGGACAAGAGTTTTACCATTTCTATTAGGCCTGTAACACTAGGATAAGAGTTTTACCATTTCTATTAGGCCTGTAACTTTAGGATAAGAGTTTTACCATTTCTATTAGGCCTGTAACATTAGGATAGGAGTTTTACCATTTCTATTAGGCCTGTAACATTAGGATAAGAGTTTTACCATTTCTATTAGGCCTGTAACACTAGGATAAGAGTTTTACCATTTCTATTAGGCCTGTAACTTTAGGATAAGAGTTTTACCATTTCTATTAGGCTGTAACATTAGGATGTTTTAACATTAGGATAAGAGTTTTACCATTTCTATTTGTAACACTAGGATAAGAGTTTTACCATTTCTATTAGGCCTAGGATGTAACTTTAGGGATAGGATAAGAGTTTTACCATTTCTATTAGGCCTGTAACATTAGTATAGGAGTTTTACCATTTCTATTAGGCCTGTAACTTTAGGATAAGAGTTTTACCATTTCTATTAGGCCTGTAACATTAGGATAGGAGTTTTACCATTTCTATTAGGCCTGTAACATTAGGATATGAGTTTTACCATTTCTATTAGGCCTGTAACATTAGTATAGGAGGTTTACCATTTCAGAAGTTGTTGAGAAGAGGGTGAAGAAAAATCCCTATGATGAAGCTCTTTTGGATCGAGTTGGTTTAATTGGTTGAACTGTAATGTGTTTAAAACCTGCAGTCTTATTTAAACATCCCTAAAGTTATTCAACAGGATGTGAGCATTAACATCTGATTACATAAATGTTAAGTGCTATTAACTGATTACAGATATTTTAAGTGTGTTTCCAAATACACCTCCCCATATGGTAACATCTTGACTCAATGTTCTGTGTCCCAAATGGCACCCTATTCCCTACATAGTTCCCTACCTTTGACCAGGACTCTGGTCAAAACTAGTGCACTATAGGAAAATACTGCCATTTGGGAATCATCCAGAGTAACAGGGAGCCCATCCCACATCTCCTCTCACCTGCCTCCAATCCTATCATGGTGTGCCACAGGATGAATGGTTTCGAAGCTCCTCCATATGTTCCCAATATAACGCACATCATATAATATATCCTCAGTGGAGATGAGTGAGTCTATTGTACACACTTCAGCAAGGATAACCACAACATGATAAGTACCTTTCTGGTTACCATTGTTAAATACTTTCGTTTTTTCTCAAAGGGCACCCTATAGGGAATATAGTGCACTACATCTGACCATTACATCCGCTACAGAGAAAATGCACAAAAAATGTAAACCTTAAAAGGAAATTCTGTTAACCTAACATTTAGAAATCTGCTCAGCAGTCCTCAGGTCAACTACCAATCTTCATTCTTTTCCTCTTTCCTTTCATTTCTCTCTGTTTCTCTTTGCTACATCGTGGATGCATGATGACTGCAACTATCAGCAGATGTTTGGAAAGCTAATTAGGAATTTTGGCATAAGATCGTATTCCTCTATCTCTCCCTGTCTCTCTCTCTCTCATGTAGCGAGTCACAGAATCACAAAGGGTCCAGATTATAACTTCCTGCCAAGCCGGACAGGCTAGCGAGCCATTGGGTTCAGGCATACCTGTCAGGCTTCTCAAACAAACAACAGCCAGCTAAATGCTCGACTCTGTGTTCCACCATTGTTCCAGACTCACATGTTATGTTTCAGTGTTTTCACAATGTCACGATGGCCAAGAGAAATGTCTAAATAGCAGCCTAATCAATCCTAAAACCACATACTCACACTCACCACACACACAAACACGTATGCACACACACCGTTATTTCGTCTCACCCTGGGTTGGGTTTCACCAACATTATCATCACATTGATCTTCTGGAGGTGGGTCAGTGGAGATGGCGTGACCACGAACAATGCACATTGAGATGATGTGCAGAGTGCATTTTAGCAACAGATTAGCTCCAATTCGGGAGGTATTTTTACTGCCATGCCGAAACGTAAGTCTATTGTTTGTTTATCCCATCAATAACTCTATCAGATTTACCCAGCAATATAGTGCTCCTTCTCCTTTATTCTCCCGGAGAATCACCAGTTGATGTATCCTGAGGTAAGGAATGATAGTCACTAGTTGAAGTATCCTGAGGTAAGGAATGATAATCACTAGTTGAAGTATCCTGAGGTAAGGAATGATAGTCACTAGCTGAAGTATCCTGAGGTAAGGAATGATAATCACTAGTTGAAGTATCCTGAGGTAAGGAATGATAATCACTAGCTGAAGTATCCTGGGGTAAGGAATGATAGTCACTAGTTGAAGTATCCTGGGGTAAGGAATGATAATCACCAGTTGATGTATCCTGGGGTAAGGAATGATAATCACCAGTTGATGTATCCTGTGTTATGTACTTGAGTGAAGACCCAAAAGCGGTTTTAACAGAAAACAGAGTTCTTTAATAAAAAACAGGAATGGCATAAATCCTCTTCCAACATAGTCAATGGAACAAAAGAACGTAGTATAATGCAGGATGCACCTGCCAGGCAGACTCCGACAGGATAGGACAAGGTGGAAGCAAACGGGACGACAGCTTGCTTCTGGTATCAAAAACACAAACAAGAATCAGACACTGAAAGTAGCAGGAACAGAGAGAGAAATAGAGACCTAATCAGAGGGGGAAGAGAGAACAGGTGGGGAAAGAGTGAATGAGCTAGTTAGGGGAAATGTAGAACAGCTGAAGAATGAGAGACAGAGAAGGTAACCTAAAAAGACCAGCAGAGAGAGACAGAGTGAAGAGAAAGGACAGGAACAGACATAACAAGACATGACAGTACCCCCCCCCCCACTCACCGAGCGCCTCCTGGCGCACTCGAGGAGGAAACCTGGCGGCAACGGAGGAAATCATCGATCAGCGAACGGTCCAGCACGTCCCGAGAGGGAACCCAACTCCTCTCCTCAGGACCGTACCCCTCCCAATCCACTAGGTACTGCTGACCACGGCCCCCGAGGGCGCATGTCCAAAATCTTACGAACCCTGTAGATGGGTGCGCCCTCGACAAGGATGGGGGGGGGGAGGGACGAGCGGGGGCGCGAAGAACGGGCTTAACACAGGAGACATGGAAGACCGGGTGAACGCGACGAAGATAGCGCGGGAGAAGAAGTCGCACTGCGACAGGATTAATGACCTGAGAAATACGGAACGGACCAATGAACCGCGGGGCCAACTTGCGAGAAGCTGTCTTAAGGGGAAGGTTCTGAGTGGAGAGCCATACTCTCTGACCGCAACAGTATCTAGGACTCTTGGTCCTACGCTTATTAGCGGCCCTCACAGTCTGCGCCCTATTACGGCAAAGTGCCGACCTGACCCCCTTCCAGGTGCGCTCGCAACGCTGGACAAAAGCCTGAGCGGAGGGGACGCAGAACTCGGCGAGCTGAGATGAGAACAGCGGAGGCTGGTACCCGAGGCTACACTGAAAAGGGGATAGACCGGTAGCAGACGAGGGAAGCGAGTTGTGGGCGTACTCTGCCCAGGGGAGCTGTTCTGACCAAGACGCAGGGTTACGAAAAGAAAGGCTGCGTAAAATGCGACCAACAGTCTGATTGGCCCGTTCGGCTTGACCGTTAGACTGGGGATGAAAGCCGGACGAGAGACTGACGGAAGCCCCAATCAAACGGCAAAACTCCCTCCAAAATTGAGACGTGAACTGCGGGCCTCTGTCGGAAACGACGTCAGAAGGAAGGCCATGAATACGGAAAACATTCTCGATAATGATCTGAGCCGTCTCCTTAGCAGAAGGGAGCTTATCGAGAGAAATGAAATGAGCCGCCTTAGAGAATCTATCGACAACCGTAAGAATAACTGTCTTCCCCGCTGATGAAGGCAGTCCGGTGATAAAATCTAAAGCGATGTGAGACCACGGTCGAGAGGGAATGGGAAGCGGTCTGAGACGGCCGGCAGGAGGAGAGTTCCCAGATTTAGTCTGCGCGCAGACCGAACAAGCGGCGACAAATCGACGCGCGTCACGTTCCCGAGTGGGCCACCAGAAACGCTGGCGAATGGAAGCGAGCGTACCCCGAACGCCGGGGTGGCCGGCTAACTTGGCAGAGTGGGCCCACTGAAGAACGGCCGGACGAGTAGGAACGGGAACGAACAGAAGGTTCCTAGGGCAAGCTCGCGGCGACGGAGTGTGAGCGAGTGCTTGCTTTACCTGCCTCTCAATTCCCCAGACAGTCAACCCGACAACACGCCCGTCAGGGAGAATCCCCTCGGGGTCGGTGGAGACCTCAGAAGAACTGAAGAGACGAGATAAAGCATCAGGCTTGGTGTTCTTTGAGCCCGGACGATAAGAAATAACAAACTCGAAACGAGCGAAAAACAGAGCCCAACGAGCCTGACGCGCATTAAGTCGTTTGGCTGAACGGATGTACTCAAGGTTCCTATGGTCAGTCCAAACGACAAAAGGAACGGTCGCCCCCTCCAACCACTGTCGCCATTCGCCTAGGGCTAAGCGGATGGCGAGCAGTTCGCGATTACCAACATCATAGTTACGTTCTGACGGCGATAAGCGATGAGAGAAAAACGCGCAAGGATGGACCTTGCCGTCAGAGAGAGAGCGCTGAGAAAGAATGGCTCCCACGCCCACCTCTGACGTGTCAACCTCAACAACAAACTGTCTAGAGATGTCAGGTGTAACAAGAATAGGAGCGGATGTAAAACGATTCTTAAGAAGATCAAAAGCTCCCTGGGCGGAAACGGACCACTTAAAGCACGTCTTAACAGAAGTAAGGGCTGTGAGGGGAGCTGCCACCTGACCGAAATTACGGATGAAACGACGATAGAAATTAGCGAAGCCCAGAAAGCGCTGCAGCTCGACGCGTGACTTAGGAACGGGCCAATCAATGACAGCCTGGACCTTAGCGGGATCCATCTTAATGCCCTCAGCGGAAATAACGGAACCGAGAAAAGGGACAGAGGCGGCATGAAAAATGCACTTCTCAGCCTTCACATAAAGACAGTTCTCCAAAAGGCGCTGGAGGACGCGTCGCACGTGCTGAACATGAATCGAGAGAGACGGAGAAAAAATCAGGATATCGTCCATGTAAACGAAAACAAAAATGTTCAGCATGTCTCTCAGGACGTCGTTAACTAGTGCCTGAAAGACAGCTGGAGCGTTAACGAGGCCGAAAGGAAGAACCCGGTATTCAAAGTGCCCTAACGGAGTGTTAAACGCCGTCTTCCACTCGTCCCCCTCCCTGATGCGCACGAGATGGTAGGCGTTACGAAGGTCCAATTTGGTGAAAAACCTGGCTCCCTGCAAGATCTCGAAGGCTGAAGACATAAGAGGAAGCGGATAACGATTCTTAACTGTTATGTCATTCAGCCCTCGATAATCCACGCATGGGCGCAGGGACCCGTCCTTCTTCTGAACAAAAAAAAACCCCGCTCCGGCGGGAGAGGAGGAGGAGACTATGGTACCGGCGTTGAGCGAAACCGACAAATAATCCTCGAGAGCCTTACGTTCGGGAGCCGACAGAGAGTATAATCTACCCCGGGGGGGAGTAGTTCCCGGAAGGAGATCAATACTACAGTCATACGACCGGTGTGGAGGGAGAGAAGTGGCCTTGGAACGACTGAACACCGTGCGCAGATCGTGATACTCCTCCGGCACCCCTGTCAAATCGCCAGGCTCCTCCTGTGAAGAAGAGACAGAGGGAACAGGAGGGATAGCAGACATTAAACAGGTCACATGACAAGAAACATTCCAGGATAGGATAGTATTACTAGACCAATTAATAGAAGGTTTATGGCGCACTAGCCAGGGATGACCCAAAACAACAGGTGTAAAAGGTGAACGAAAAATTAAAAAAGAAATGGTTTCGCTATGATTACCAGAGACAGTGAGGGTTAAAGGCAGCGTCTCACGCTGAATCTTGGGGAGAGAACTACCATCTAAAGCGAACAAGGCCGTGGGCTCCCTAACTGTCTGAGAGGAATGTCATGTTCCCGAGCCCAGGTCTCGTCCATAAAACAGCCCTCCGCCCCAGAGTCTATCAAGGCACTGCAGGAAGCAGATGAACCGGGCCAGCGGAGATGGACCGGAAAGGTAGTGCGTGATCCAGAAGGAGAGGCCTGAGTAGTTGCGCTCACCAGTAGCCCTCCCTTTACTGATGAGCTCTGGCTTTTACTGGACATGAGGTGACAAAATGACCAGCGGAGCCGCAGTAGAGACAGAGGCGATTGGTGATTCTCCGTTCCTTCTCCTTGGCCGAGATGCGGATACCCCCCAGCTGCATAGGCTCAGCATCCGAGCCGGCGGAGGAGGGTGGCAGTGATGCGGCAGGTGGCAGTGATGTGGAGAG
This sequence comes from Oncorhynchus masou masou, assembly GCF_036934945.1. NCBI lineage: Eukaryota > Metazoa > Chordata > Actinopteri > Salmoniformes > Salmonidae > Oncorhynchus > Oncorhynchus masou. The sequence continues at coordinate 60,317,877 of NC_088220.1, forward strand.
GGGAGCAACGGAGAACGCGAGCTCCTTTCCACGAGCTCGGCGACGAAGATCAAACCGTCGCTCTATGCGAATAGCGAGAGCTATTAAGGAGTCCAGACAGGAAGGAACCTCCCGGGAGAGGATCTCATCCTTAACCTCGACGAGGAGACCCTCCAGAAAACGAGCGAGCAAAGCCGGCTCGTTCCAGTCACTAGAGGCAGCGAGAGTGCGAAACTCAATAGAATAATCCGTTATGGATCTATTCCCCTGACATAGGGAAGACAGGGCCCTGGAAGCCTCCTCGCCAAAAACAGAACGGTCAAAAACCCGTATCATCTCCTCCTTAAAGTCCTGATACTGGTTAATACACTCAGCCCTCGCCTCCCAGATTGCCGTGCCCCACTCACGCGCCCGTCCGGTAAGGAGAGAAATGACGTAGGCGATGCGGGCTGCGCTCCTGGAGTAAGTGTTGGGCTGGAGAGAGAACACCACATCACACTGAGTGAGGAATGAGCGGCACTCAGTGGGCTCCCCAGAGTAACACGGCGGGTTGTTGATCCTGGGCTCCGGAGACTCGGAAACCCTGGAAGTGGGCGGTGGATCGAGGCGGAGTTGGTGAACCTGTCTTGTGAGGTCGGAGACTTGGACGGCCAGGGTCTCAACGGCATGTCGAGCAGCAGACAATTCCTCCTCGTGTCTGCCTAGCATCGCTCCCTGGATCTCGACGGCGGAGTGAAAAGGGTCCAGAGCCGCTGGGTCCATTCTTGGTCTGATTCTTCTGTTATGTACTTGAGTGAAGACCCAAAAGCGGTTTTAACAGAAAACAGAGTTCTTTAATAAAAAACAGGAATGGCATAAATCCTCTTCCAACGTAGTCAATGGAACAAAAGAACGTAGTATAATGCAGGATGCACCTGCCAGGCAGACTCCGACAGGATAGGACAAGGTGGAAGCAAACGGGACGACAGCTTGCTTCTGGTATCAAAAACACAAACAAGAATCAGACACTGAAAGTAGCAGGAACAGAGAGAGAAATAGAGACCTAATCAGAGGGGGAAGAGAGAACAGGTGGGGAAAGAGTGAATGAGCTAGTTAGGGGAAATGTAGAACAGCTGAAGAATGAGAGACAGAGAAGGTAACCTAAAAAGACCAGCAGAGAGAGACAGAGTGAAGAGAAAGGACAGGAACAGACATAACAAGACATGACATCCTGGGGTAAGGAATGATAATCACCAGTTGATGTATCCTGAGGTAAGGAATGATAATCACCAGTTGATGTATCCTGGGGTAAGGAATGATAATCACCAGTTGATGTATCCTGAGGTAAGGAATGATAATCACTAGCTGAAGTATCCTGAGGTAAGGAATGATAATCACCAGTTGATGTATCCTGGGGTAAGGAATGAGAATCACCAGTTGAAGTATCCTGAGGTAAGGAATGATAATCACCAGTTGATGTATCCTGGGGTAAGGAATGATAATCACCAGTTGAAGTATCCTGGGGTAAGGAATGATAGTCACTAGTTGATGTATCCTGGGGTAAGGAATGATAATCACTAGTTGATGTATCCTGGGGTAAGGAATGATAATCACCAGTTGATGTATCCTGGGGTAAGGAATGATAATCACTAGTTGATGTATCCTGGGGTAAGGAATGATAGTCACTAGTTGATGTATCCTGGGGTAAGGAATGATAATCACCAGTTGATGTATCCTGGGGTAAGGAATGATAGTCACTAGTTGATGTATCCTGGGGTAAGGAATGATAATCACTAGTTGATGTATCCTGGGGTAAGGAATGATAATCACTAGTTGATGTATCCTGGGGTAAGGAATGATAATCACCAGTTGATGTATCCTGGGGTAAGGAATGATAGTCACTAGTTGATGTATCCTGGGGTAAGGAATGATAATCACCAGTTGATGTATCCTGGGGTAAGGAATGATAATCACCAGTTGATGTATCCTGGGGTAAGGAATGATAATCACCAGTTGATGTATCCTGGGGTAAGGAATGATAATCACCAGTTGATGTATCCTGGGGTAAGGAATGATAATCACCAGTTGATGTATCCTGAGGTAAGGAATGATAATCACCAGTTGATGTATTCTGGGGTAAGGAATGATAATCACTAGTTGAAGTATCCTGAGGTAAGGAATGATAATCACTAGTTGAAGTATCCTGAGGTAAGGAATGATAATCACTAGTTGAAGTATCCTGAGGTAAGGAATGATAATCACTAGTTGAAGTATCCTGAGGTAAGGAATGATAGTCACTAGCTGAAGTATCCTGAGGTAAGGAATGATAATCACTAGTTGAAGTATCCTGAGGTAAGGAATGATAGTCACTAGTTGAAGTATCCTGAGGTAAGGAATGATAGTCACTAGTTGAAGTATCCTGGGGTAAGGAATGATAATCACTAGTTGAAGTATCCTGAGGTAAGGAATGATAGTCACTAGCTGAAGTATCCTGAGGTAAGGAATGATAGTCACTAGTTGAAGTATCCTTAGGAATGATAGTCACTAGTTGAAGTATCCTGGGGATAAGGAATGATAGTCACTAGCTGAAGTATCCTGAGGTAAGGAATGATAATCACTAGTTGAAGTATCCTGAGGTAAGGAATGATAGTCACTAGCTGAAGTATCCTGAGGTAAGGAATGATAGTCACTAGTTGATGTATTCTGGGGTAAGTAATGTAGTCACCAGTTGAAGTATCCTGGGGTAAGGAAAGTGTTTTTGGTTTTATGATATTTTACTGGATCACTATTAAGAAAGGATATTACTGAAGGGATCGAAGGATGGACATGACTTCTCATCCCTTGGGCTTTTCATATTTGTAATTTCCTAAACATAAGTATGGCCCTTACAGCTCTGGTCAAAAGTATTGCACTAGGGTGCCATTTGGGACACAGTACAGTAGTAATAGAGCACAGAGTGATAGAGTCTAGGTTGGGCAGGGTTGATGAGATATATATGGATATAGGTGTTGAGTGGTGATTGGCTGAGCTACCTGCTGGACTGTGCTGACAACACCCACCTGGAAAAGAGATGTTGGTGGAAATAACAAAAGTTCTATTCTACTGTGAGGACCTAGTAGCTAAGATTTTTCCTTTAGCACCTGGTGACAGACAGCAGGGAGGAGGAGGATTAGAATTTCCTGGCTGGCTTGCCAACCTGACCAACACACCAAAACACTGACAGGCCAAAAGACCGACAGACCAACTGACTGACAGACAGATCAACCGACAGACAGACAGACAGACCAATTAACCAACCAACCGTCCGACAGACCAACCAAGGGACAGACCAACCAACTGAGAGACCAATCGACAGACAGACCAACCCACGGACAGACAGACCAACCAACGGACAGACCAACCGACAGACAGACAGACCCAACAACGGACAGACCAACCAACGGACAGACCAACCAACGGACAGACAGACCAACCAACGGACAGACCAACCAACAGACAGACCCATCAACGGACAGACCAACCAATGGACAGACCAACCAACGGACAGACCAACCGACAGACAGACCAACCAACGGACAGACCAACCGACAGACAGACAGACCCATCAATGGACAGACCAACCAATGGACAGACCAACCAACGGACAGACCAACCGACAGACAGACCAACCGACAGACAGACCAACCAATGGACAGACCAACCAACGGACAGACCAACCGACAGACAGACCAACCAACGGGCAGACAGAAAGAAAGAAAAAAAGGAGGGGGAACTTCAGTGCCTAATATCCTCTATTCTTTCAGCCTGTGTTAGGCTACCCCCATTTAAACAAAAAAAAGAGAATAAAACAAGATTTTTTTCTTTCCTTCTCTGTGTTTCACCATGTCGTAGAGTGGAGCTGGAAGCCGTCCTTGTTCACTCCATCAATCCTGCTCTCACTGTAGCCCTGCGAGGACTGAGGGCCCTGCCCAATACAAGAGCCAGAGTCCCATAGAGATACCGAACTAAAGAAAATAACCCCAGCTCTTACTAGCAAGGTTACATCAACATGGTAGCTACTCAAGGAAAACAATATGACAATAAAATAATTTATTTTTGGGGATATTCAAAACCCCAGTGCTCGTCTAAGAGGTTAAAACACTGAAAACATCAGGACATTTCTTCTATTATTTAGGCTTTGTTTTGGCTTAGAGAATGATTGATACGTGTACAGGGGAAGGAGCAGTTAATGTCCCTACAGAACAACACTATACTACTGCAGTCAAGCATCTCACCTCACTTGCATGTGGCTGCATGTCAAGTATAGTAGGACTACAACAAAAAACAGTTGATTATAGAAGACAAATAATGGGCCTACATCAGAAAACAGTTGATTATAGAAGACACATAATGGGCCTACAACAGAAAACAGTTGATTATAGAAGACACATAATGGGCCTACAACAGAAAACAGTTGATTATAGAAGACACATAATGGGCCTACAACAGAAAACAGTTGATAATAGAAGACACATAATGGGCCTACAATAGAAAACAGTTGATTATAGAAGACACATAATGGGCCTACAACAGAATACAGTTGATTATAGAAGACACATAATGGGCCTACAATAGAAAACAGTTGATTATAGAAGACACATAATGGGCCTACAACAGAAAACAGTTGATAATAGAAGGCACATAATGGGCCTACAACAGAAAACAGTTGATTATAGAAGACACATAATGGGCCTACAACAGAAAACAGTTGATTATAGAAGACACATAATGGGCCTACAACAGAAAACAGTTGGTTAATAATATACCATTGCAGTGAAGAAGTCAGACTTTCCTACCCTCAAACGTCAAACTATCTAAATACTTTTTTCCCTCACTGTACTTGTTTATTTTTTGCTGGTATATGAGTGTATATGAACTTGTGACACCACTGATGGAAACTAAGATAGTTAATTAGGCTTGGGTAAATAAATACAGTCTTATTTGTACGCATGGCAGCAGGCTGTGATAACCAAACCAGGATGTATAAACACACAGCTCATTGACTTCCAACGCTAGGACAGTGACTCCTCCTTTGTTTTGGCTTGTTGGTCTGTCTGCTAGTTAAGGACATGGTGGTTTAAAAAAAAACAGCCTCTTCAGAGTACCATCATCTTCGTCATCTTCATCATCCTCATCTGCATGTCTCCCTGATCGGGGGAACACCACATCATCAGGGCAGCGGTTCACACACACACACACACACACACACACACACACACACACACACACACACACACACACACACACACACACACACACACACACACACACACACACACACACAAACACGGTTCAGTGCTGTCAATCATCCTCTCTGACCACAACGATCTTTATTTCCAATCGTGCCATAGAGCTCCGACTGACTAACTACACAGGCAGATCTGGTACACGCACACACGCAAGAGCACCCACATGGACACACGAGCACACACGCACACAAACACATACACATGCACACTGTCATCATCCACCAGCAACATACAACAGTCAGCAGTAATAGTAACCACTCTAAAATCCTTGATAAATAATTACTTCATCAACTGTAATCTACAACAGTAGATTCTCTACTGACTAGCCTGCATCCCAAATGGCATCCTATTCCCTATATACAGTGCATTTGGAAAGTATTCAGACCCCTTGACTTTTTCCACATTTTACTCTACAATGGATTAAATATATATTTTTCCTCATCAATCGACACACAATACCCCATAATAGCAAAAGCAGAATTTTTGCAATGAGACTCGAAATTGAGCTGAAGCGCATCCTGTTTCCATTGATCATCTCTGAGATGTTTCCACAACTGATTAGAGTTCATCTGTGGTAAATTCAATTGATTGGACATGATTTGGAAAGGCACACACCTGTCTATATAAGGTCCCACAGTTGACAGTGCATGTCTGAGCAAAAACAAAGCCATGAGGTCAAAGGAATCGTCTGTAGCGCTCCGAGACAGGATTGTGCCAAAGCACAGATCTGGGGAAGGGTAGCAAAACATTTCTGCAGCATTGAAGGTCCCCAAGAACACAGTGGCTTCCATCAATCTTAAATGGAAGAAGTTTGGAACCACCAAGGCACTTCCAAACTGAGCAATCGGGGGAGAAGGGCCTTGGTCAGAAAGGTGACCAAGAACCCGATGGTCACGCTGACAGAGCTCCAGAGTTCCTCTGTGGAGATGGGAGAACCTTTCAGAAGGACAATTATCTCTGCAGCACTCCACCAATCAGGCCTTTATGATAGAGTGGCCAGACAGAAGCCACTCCTCAGTAAAAGGCACATGGCAGCCCGCTTGGAGTTTGCCAAAAGGCACCTAAGGACTCTCAGACCATGAGAAACAAGATTCTCTGGTCCGATGAAACCAAGATTGAACTCTTTGGTCTGAATGCCAATCGTTAAGTCTGAAGGAAACCTGGCACCATTCCTACGGTGAAGCATAGTGGTGGCAGCATCAGGCTGTGGGGGTGTTTTTCAGCAGCAGGAACTGGAAGAGTTGTCAGGATCGAGGGAAAGTTAAATGGAGCAAGGTACATAGAGCTCCTTGATGAAAACCTGCTCCAGAGCGCTCAGGACCTCAGACTGGGGCGAAGTTTCACATTCCAAAAGGACAACGACCCTAAGCACACAGCTAAGGCAAAGCAGGAGTAGCTTTGGGACAAGTCTCTGAATGTCTTTGAGTGGCCCAGCCAGAGCCTGGACTTGAACCTGATCGAACATCTCTGGAGAGACGTGAAAACAGCTGTGCAGTGACGCTCCCCATCCATCCTGACAGAGCTTGAGAGGATCTGCAGAGAAGAATGGGAGAAACTCCCAAAATACAGGTGTGCCAAGCTTGTAGTGTCATACCCAAGAAGACTCAAGGCTGTAATCACTGCCAAAGGTTCTTCAACAAAGTACTGAATACTTCTGTAAATGTGATATTTCCGTTTTTTTATTTTTATAAATGTGATAACATTTCTAAAAACCTGTTTTTGCTTCATCATTATTGCTATTGTGTGTAGATTGATGAGGAGGAAAAAACAATTTAATCAATTTTAGAATAAGGCTGTAATGTAACAAAATGTGGAAAAAGTCCAAGGGGTCTGAATACTTTCCAAATGCACTGTAGCGCACTACTTTTGACCAGGGCCCACACACTATATACTGTATTGTAGGGCATTGGGTGCCATTTATATTATATATATTTATATTATATAATATTCCGGCACCGACAGAGATGGCCGCCTCGCTTCGCGTTCCTAGGAAACTATGCAGTTTTTTGTTTTTTTACGTGTTATTTCTTACATTAGTACCCCAGGTCATCTTAGGTTTCATTACGTACAGTCGAGAAGAACTACTGTATATAAGATCAGCGTCAACTCACCATCAGTACGACCAAGAATATGTTTTTTGCGACACGGATCCTGTGTTCTGCCTTACAAACAGGACAACGGAATGGATCGCATGCAGCGACCCAAAAAAAACGACTCCGAAAAAGAGGGAAACGAGGCGGTCTTCTGGTCAGACTCCGGAGACGGGCACACCATGCACCACTCCCTAGCATTCTTCTTGCCAATGTCCAGTCTCTTGACAACAAGGTTGATGAAATCCGAGCAAGGGTAGCATTCCAGAGGGACATCAGAGACTGTAACGTTCTGTGCTTCACGGAAACATGGCTCACTGGAGAGACGCTATCCGAAGCGGTGCAGCCAACGGGTTTCTCCACGCATCGCGCCGACAGAAACAAACACCTTTCTGGTAAGAAGAGGGGTGGGGGCGTATGCCTTATGGCTAACGAGACATGGTGCGATGAAAGAAACATACAGGAACTCAAATCCTTCTGTTCACCTGATTTAGAATTCCTCACAATCAAATGTAGACCGCATTATCTACCAAGAGAATTCTCTTCGATTATAATCACAGCCGTATATATCCCCCCCCAAGCAGACATATCGATGGCTCTGAACAAACTTTATTTAACTCTTTGCAAACTGGAAGCCATTTATCCGGAGGCTGCATTCATTGTTGCTGGGGATTTTAACAAGGCTAATCTGAAAACAAGACTCCCTAAATTTGATCAGCATATCGATTGCGCAACCAGGGGTGGAAAAACCTTGGATCACTGTTACTCTAACTTACGCGACGCATATAAGGCCCTGCCCCGCCCCCCTTTCGGAAAAGCTGACCACGACTCCATTTTGCTGATCCCTGCCTACAGACAAAAACTAAAACAAGAAGCTCCCACGCTGAGGTCTGTCCAACGCTGGTCCGACCAAGCTGACTCCACACTCCAAGACTGCTTCCATCACGTGGACTGGGACATGTTTCGTATTGCGTCAGATAACAACATTGACGAATACGCTGATTCGGTGTGCGAGTTCATTAGAACGTGCGTTGAAGATGTCGTTCCCATAGCAACGATTAAAACATTCCCTAACCAGAAACCGTGGATTGATGGCAGCATTCGCGTGAAACTGAAAGCGCGAACCACTGCTTTTAATCAGGGCAAGGTGTCTGGTAACATGACCGAGTACAAACAGTGCAGCTATTCCCTCCGCAAGGCTATCAAACAAGCTAAGCGTCAGTACAGAGACAAAGTAGAATCTCAATTCAACGGCTCAGACACAAGAGGCATGTGGCAGGGTCTACAGTCAATCACGGACTACAGGAAGAAATCCAGCACCAGTCACGGACCAGGATGTCTTGCTCCCAGGCAGACTAAATAACTTTTTTGCCTGCTTTGAGGACAATACAGTGCCATTGACACGGCCTGCAACGGACACATGCGGTCTCTCCTTCACTGCAGCCGAGGTGAGTAAAACATTTAAACGTGTTAACCCTCGCAAGGCTGCAGGCCCAGATGGCATCCCCAGCCGCGCCCTCAGAGCATGCGCAGACCAGCTGGCTGGTGTGTTTACGGACATATTCAATCAATTGCTATACCTGTCTGCTGTTCCCACATGCTTCAAGAGGGCCACCATTGTTCCTGTTCCCAAGAAAGCTAAGGTAACTGAGCTAAACGACTACCGCCCCGTAGCACTCACTTCCGTCATCATGAAGTGCTTTGAGAGACTAGTCAAGGACCATATCACCTCCACCCTACCTGATACCCTAGACCCACTCCAATTTGCTTACCGCCCAAATAGGTCCACAGACGATGCAATCTCAACCACACTGCACACTGCCCTAACACATCTGGACAAGAGGAATACCTATGTGTGAATGCTGTTCATCGACTACAGCTCGGCATTCAACACCATAGTACCCTCCAAGCTCGTCATCAAGCTCGAGACCCTGGGTCTCGACCCCGCTCTGTGCAACTGGGTACTGGACTTCCTGACGGGCCGCCCCCAGGTGGTGAGGGTAGGTAACAACATCTCCTCCCCGCTGATCCTCAACATTGGGGCCCCACAAGGGTGCGTTCTGAGCCCTCTCCTGTACTCCCTGTTCACCCACGACTGCGTGGCCACGCACGCCTCCAACTCAATCATCAAGTTTGCGGACGACACAACAGTGGTAGGCTTGATTACCAACAACGACGAGACGGCCTACAGGGAGGAGGTGAGGGCCCTCGGAGTGTGGTGTCAGGAAAATAACCTCACACTCAACGTCAACAAAACTAAGGCGATGAAACAGCAGAGGGAACACCCCCCTATCCACATGGAACAGTAGTGGAGAGGGTAGCAAGTTTTAAGTTCCTCGGCATACACATCACAGACAAACTGAATTGGTCCACTCACACAGACAGCATCGTGAAGAAGGCGCAGCAGCGCCTCTTCAACCTCAGGAGGCTGAAGAAATTCGGCTTGTCACCAAAAGCACTCACAAACCTCTACAGATGCACAATCGAGAGCATCCTGGCGGGCTGTATCACCGCCTGGTACGGCAACTGCTCCGCCCTCAACCGTAAGGCTCTCCAGAGGGTGGTGAGGTCTGCACAACGCATCACCAGGGGCAAACTACCTGCCCTCCAGGACACCTACACCACCCGATGTTACAGGAAGGCCATAAAGATCATTAAGGACAACACCCACCCGAGCCACTGCCTGTTCACCCCGCTATCATCCAGAAGGCGAGGTCAGTACAGGTGCATCAAAGCTGGGACCGAGAGACTAAAAACAGCTTCTATCTCAAGGCCATCAGAGTGTTAAACAGCAACCACTAACATTGAGTGGCTGCTGCCAACACACTGACACTGACACTGACTCAACTCCAGCCACTTTAATAATGGGAATTGATGGGAAATGATGTAAATATATCACTAGCCACTTTAAACAATGCTACCTTATATAATGTTACTTACCCTACATTATTCATCTCATATGCATACGTATATACTGTACTCTATATCATCGACTGCATCCTTATGTAATACATGTATCACTAGCCACTTTAACTATGCCACTTTGTTTACATACTCATCTCATATGTATATACTCTACTCGATACCATCTACTGTATCTTGCCTATGCTGCTCTGTACCATCACTCATTCATATATCCTTATGTACATATTCTTTATCCTCTTACACTGTGTATAAGACAGTAGTTTAGGAATTGTTAGTTAGATTACTTGTTGGTTATTACTGCATTGTCGGAACTAGAAGAACAAGCATTTTGCTACACTCGCATTAACATCTGCTAACCATGTGTATGTGACAAATAAAATTTGATTTGATTTTTATTTATAAGACACGGCTTAAATCTACTAAATAAGTGTTTTCAAGCGCCTTGGGATAATATATTTGAGAACTGAGGTAGGGAAACATTCACATCATCTGTCAGAAAGGATTATTGTGTTGGATTATGATGACAGTTAAATACAGTCAAATGAGACATATTATTTACCTTTTTTTGTACACAATTTTGTTGGTTCCAGTTGGTAGTTACAGTCTTGTCTCATCGCTGCAACTCCCATATGGACTCAGGAGTGGCGCATGTCGAGAGCCGTGCTCAAACCAATCATTTCTAGCCTTAGATCACTGCACCACTCGGGAGGCCTAGACAAATATATATTAACGGCTTTACACATACAGTTGATATCGGAAGTTTACATACACCATTGCCAAATACATTTAACCTCAGTTATTCACAATTCCTGACATTTAATCCTAGTAAAAAATCCCTGTTTTAGGTCAGTTAGGATCACCACTTTATTTTAAGAATGTGAAATGTCAGAATAATAGTGGAGAGAATTATTTATTTCAGGTTCAGGAGGGTTCAGGAGGGTCAGAAGTTTACATACACTCAATTAGTATTTGGTAGCATTGCCTTTAAATTGTTTAACTTGTGTCAAAGCAGAATACAAGATTCCCACAATAAGTTGGGTGAATGTTGGCCCCATCCCCCTGATAGAGCTGGTGTAACTGAGTCAGGTTTGTAGGCCTCCTTGCTCGCACACCCTTTTTCAGTTCTACCCACAGATTTTCTATGGGATTGAGGTCAGGGCTTTGTGATGGCCACTCCAATACCTTGACTTTGTTGTCCTTAAGCAATTTTGCCACAACTTTGGAAGTATGCTTGGGGTCATTGTCCAGTTGGAAGACCCATTTGCCATCAAGCTTTACCTTCCTGACTGATGTCTTGAGATGTTGCTTCAATATATCCACATACTTTTCCTTTCTCATGATGTCATCTATTTTGTGAAGTGCACCTTTCCCTCCTGCAGCAAAGCACCACCACAACGTGATGCTGCCACCCCCCGTGCTTCACATGCAAGCCTCCCCATTTTCCTACAAACATAACGATGGTCATTATGGCCAAACAGTTCTATTTGTGTTTCATCAGACCAGAGGACATTTCTCCAAAAAGTACGATCTTTGTCCCCATGTGCAAGTGGAAACCGTAGTCTGGCTTTTTTTATGGCGGTTTTGGAGAAGTGGCTTCTTCCTTGCTGAGCGGCCTTTCAGGTTATGTCGATAAAGGACTTGTTTTACTGGGATATAGATACTGTAACGATTCTCGACCACATCTGATGAGGAATATGAAGGATCGAACCAAAATGCAGCATGGTACGTGTCCTTGTTAACTTTATTAATCTGAACACAAAATAACAAAAGTGAAACAACAAAAAAATGAAACAGTCCTATCAGGTGACAAAACACAAAACAGGAAACAACTACCCACAAACACAGGTGGGAACAGGCTACCTAAGTATGGTTCTCAATCAGAGACAACGATAGACAGCTGCCTCTGATTGGGAACCATACCAGGCCAAACACAGAAATACAAACATAGAACAAAAACATAGAATGCCCAACCCAACTCACTCCCTGACCAAACCAAAAATAGAGTCATAAAAAAAGGAACTAAGGTCAGAACGTGACAGATATTTTTGTGTCTGTTTCCTCCAGCATCTTCACAAGGTCCTTTGCTGTTGTTTTGGGATTTATTTGCACTTTCTGTACCAAAGTACGTTCATCTCTGGGAGACAGAACGCGTCTCCTTCCTGAGCGGTATGACAGCTGCGTGAACCCATGGTGTTTATACCTGCGTACTATTGTTTGTACAGATGAACGTGGTACCTTCAGGCGTTTGAAAATTACTCCCAGGGATGAACCAGACTTGTGAAGGTCTTGTCACGGCTGTTGAAGGAGGAGGACCAAGGTCCAGCGTGGTGAGCGTACATATTCTTTATTAAAGATGACGCCAACAAAAACAATAAACACTACAAACAAATCGTGAAGCTAAAGACAATATGCCCTAAACAAAGTCAACTTCCCACAAAGACAGGTGGAAAAAGGGGCTACCTAAGTATGCTACTACATACTACAATGAAATGGGCCCTTCTATCATTTGTTGAATGCAAATATACAGTATATACATCTCAAATGGCAAAAGTACTGCACTCTGGAATAGGGTGCCACTTGGTAAGCAACCTACTATAATGAAAAGGTCCCTTCTATAGTTTGTTTATTGCTTATTTGGTAAGCAGATAGTCTTTCCTGTGTTCAATTACAGCTACTAATCACTGTTCTAGGACTTTGTTAGGTCCCCGGCAGCTCTGTGCCGACCGCCTCCACCAAACATCGCCCGATGGAAATGAATTGTCAATGAAAAGGGGGACACAAATGTTGGAATTTCATCATGGTGAACTTAAGGCACATTTTTAAAGGGGGACAGAGCAATGAAAACAAAACCGGAGCAGAGCGTGGAGGGCTGAAACTCACTTATATACACACACACACACGCACACACGCACACACGCACGCACGCACGCACGCACACGCACACGCATACAAAGCCTGGAGGAGCCCTGAAACACTAGCAACTGGCTGGCTAACCAGGAGCAGGCTGGGCCGGTTGCTAAGTGACGAGTCCTGAGATGCGGCCTCAGAGTTTGGCCCATGGATGTTCAGGAAAAACACATATTTTCCCACCCACCCTGTCTCTCTACCCCCCTTCTCCCCCTCTCTCATCCTCCCTCCCTCCACCCTACCCGCTTCTCCCCCTCTCTCTCCCTCCCTCTGACTCTCTCCACAGTGCTGTGGTTGTAAGGCTGGCAGGGCAGGAGGCAGGGAGGGCGGGGCCTGGCCAAATGAGAAACAGATCGCCTTCACCCCACTATTGGCTTTTTCTCCCTGTGGCTTTTTTTTGGTTTTCAAACGAAGAGAGAGAAAAAATAGAAAAGAACACGCTCCAAAAATAGATTTGGGAGATCGCGTGCCAGTGGGTCGTGAAACTTTTTTTTTTTCACTCTCTCCAGTCACGCAAGTAGCCTGGCAAGACCTTGAGTTAGAGAGCAGGAAAAAACAGAGGCCGTAAAAGACAGGAGGGAGAAGCAGAAAGTCCCTGTGGAGGAATGGAGAGAAGGAGGAGAGGAGGATTGTGGGAGACAAGGCGGGAGCATCCCTGGAGCCGGGCGTTACGCTGAGGGTGGGGTGTTGAGAAGAAGGGGAGAGAAGGGGAGGGGTGCATGGGGGGTGGGGTTGGCGTGCGAGCTGCAGGTATAAGGGGCTTATGGGTAATCCTGGTTGCAGTGGAAAGAATATTCTCCAGATCAGGCCTGGTTGGAGATGGATAGTAGCTGTCCTCTACAGGTCCTACAGTGCAGACAGCTAGACGCCTAGACCATGGCCCAAAATGGCATCCTATTCCCTATGTAGTGCACTACTTTTGACCTGGGCCAATAGGGATCTTGTCAAAAGGAGTACACTATATAGTACATATGCTGCCATTTGAGAGGCAGCCCTAGACCACGTCCCGGAACAAACAAACAAACAAACAAACAAACAGTAGATGCACGGCACAGAGACCCCCACCACTTCCCCAGACAGCATCAGAGCTCCTCAACAAACAACCACTGTAGAGGAACCCTTAGGTGCAGGATCTTCAGTCCACCTCCACCCATTGCAGCTAAGACCCTTCAAATTGCCACGGAACTTTGGAAGGAAATATGTCATAATGGCTATGGGAACACTGGCTACATTGTAAAAGAAGCAGAATTGTCGATTCTATTGGTTGCTAGGGGTTAGCTCTACCTCAGAAGGCCCTCCCATCTTGGTCGTGTCACTACAGAACACTTCAAAATGCCATCCTATTTCTTACATAATGCACTACTTTTCACCAGAGTCCTATGAGCCAGCCCTCGTCAAAAGTAATACACTATGTAGGGAATAGGGTGCCATTTGGGATGCAGCCTAGCTGCCTTTGAACAGGAGACAGTAAAAATGCCACACGCCAGCCCTGCTTGCTCTACAGCAGACATGTTAAAACCATTATATCCTCCTTCCACAGTCCTTATAGTCATTATGGCTTCAAGGCTGTATAGAGCCTCTCCTCTCTCCTCCTGTCGTCTCCTCTCCTCTTTTTCTTTCCTCTCTCCTCTCCTACTGTCATCTCCCCTCCTCTCCCCTATCCTCCCTCTTCTCTCGCTCTGAAATCTCCTTGGAACGACTGATCAAAGGTAAAAACAAAAATTGCTAGCTTTATTATGACAGGACACAAGAAAAGTATTTAAAAGTTTTAAAAGAAAGCAGAGAAAATAAATCATTAAACTGAGGAGAGTTTTCAAGTGTCTCACCACTGTGTCCAGGGAAAGTTACAATGTCCAGCACTAATACACACTGCTCACTCTACTGACCAGAGCCTGTGAGACAGAGGTCAGACTGCACCAGTTGATGTGAACGGATCCGGAAATGTGTGTGTGTGTGTGTGTGTGTGTGTGTGTGTGTGTGTGTGTGTGTGTGTGTGTGTGTGTGTGTGTGTTTGTGTGTGTGTGTGAAAAGAAAATAACCTCAACAGGCATTTCATAACACAATATAATTGGTACTCTGGTAAAAGTCATGTGTACTAATTCTAAAGCAAAAGGCAAGGTACCCTTTGTTTGGCATTGGCTTGGGCAGTGAACGTGTATCTGAACTGCTTTCATTTTTGTTTATGTATTTGTTTTTTGTTATTTATATCTCATGCGTGTTGTTGGCATTCTGGCATCCCTATCTGCGTTGTTTTCACACACACATGCACACACACGCAGACACTACACCGCTCATGTACACACACACTTGCACTTCCACACTCATTACAGGCACCCATTCACACACACATGCACACACACATCCACCATCACACACACACACACACACACACACACACACACACACACACACACACACACACACACACACACACACACACACACACACACACACACACGTGTCAACCCACACCTGTTCATTTAAAACATGTACATTTTATTTCCTGTTAGGGCCTATAAGTATTTCATAATATCATGTCCGTAAAAAAATACAATTGTATCATATCTCAAATAGAGTCATTTGGTTTCTTATTCTATGAGTTATCATTTCCATGCTATCGATTTCATTGATTGTTTCTTTCCAATTTCTTATTTGTGGTGCCGGAGGTTTATACCAGTTTCTAGAAATCTGTTTAAGTGCCGTTATTCTCTGAATTCTGAAGAGGTACTTGAGGGGTGCATGAGGGATTCTCCCCAGAAGTATGTGTTCTGGATTTACAGAGTGTGAACGTTCAAATGTGTCATCCAATACATTGTATACTTCAGCCAAGAAATTATTGAGGACTGGGCAGGAAAATAGTATGTTATACAGGAGGTTGGTGGCACCTTAATTGGGGAGAATGGCTCGTGGTAATGACTGGAGCAGAATAGTTGGAATGGTGTCAAATACATCAAACACATGGTTTCCAGGTGGTTGATGACATTCCATTTGCTCTGTTCCGGACATGATTATGAGCCTCCTGTGGTATGTGGGTGTGGTTATCCCTGCTCTCTCTTCAGTTATGCTAGTAACTTGGGGTGGTGTCACAGTTGTTCTTTGATTGTATCATAGGAGTTATGAAAGATCTTGACTGAATTCTCCAAGAGTATTCTCCCCAGAGTAGAGAGTTCGTTGCCTTGGATGTGTTTCTCCATATATCCTGCCAGTCCTCTTGGGTTTGCAGCTCGTCTTCCCAATTGGTTACCGCTATAATATTCTCATCTTTTGTTTCTTTTTCGATAATTCTATATATGTGCCCCAGCACATTCTTGGCATTTGCCTTGTTATACTGTATGTCTTTGCTATACATGTATATCTAATTAAAGAATGTATATCATTAAGCATTTTATTACGTCCCACTGATTTAGTAAGTTAACTTCTTACTTGTAAGTAACTGTCAAATGTAGAGCTCTGGAGGTTGTACTTCTTAAATGTACCCCTTGTCTGTGAACATCTGATAATACCTGGTCAGTCCTTTTTCAGCTATTTTAATGTGTCGTCAATCATACTCAGCTTAAAGTCACTGTTCATTACAATTTCTCGCAGGAAGGTCAGGTCTGTTTCGATGCATTGTGTTTTGGTGATCTTTGTCCTGACCTTTATGATGCTATTTATACAGGTATTTTCTATCTTCCTAGTGTGTGTATTAATTGTCTTCATAAATATAGTTGGTTATTTTTTTGTCAGATTTCCATCTGTCTCCCCTTAGCTGTTGACACAGGCTTTTCTTCCTCCCTAGGTACATTTACTCAGGAGTTTGTCCCAATGTTTAAATGTATTTGGAGTAATAGTTATTAGTAGATCTTGGAACAGGAATATAAATCTTGTCATTCATTTTAATAGTTTCAAGTCTTCCTGTTTTTGGAAAAGGTACTAATGTACTGTAACGGCGTTCTTCGTTTGTTGCAAGAGAGTCGGACCGAAATGCAGCGTGTTGGTTACTCATGTTGTTTAATGAAACAAATTATGAATACATGAAAATACTGAGACAAAATACAAAACAACAAAACGGAACGTGAAACCTAAGTACAAGCCTATCCGGTGAAACTACACAGAGACAGGAACAATCACCCACGAAATACAAAGTGAAACCCAGGCTACCTAAATACGGTTCCCAATCAGAGACAACGAGAATCACCTGACTGATTGAGAACCGCCTCAGGCAGCCAAACCTATGTCAACACCCCTACTCAGCCGCAATCCCAATAACTAAAAAACCCCACTACGAAATACAACAACATAAACCCATGTCATACCCTGGCCTGACCAACTAATTAACGAAAACACAAAATACTAAGACCAAGGCATGACAGAACTGGCAGATCCCCCCCCTGACTGGCAGATCTGGAAGAGGTGCGGACTCCCGGACGCACCTCAAAACCATAGGGAGGGTCCGGGTGGGCGTCTGTCCATGGTGGCGGTTCCGGCTCGGGACATGGACCCCACTCTGGCATAAATGTCATAGTTCCTCCCCTTCAGCGTCCTGGGATGATCCACCCTCAGCCGCCGACCATGGCCTAATAGTCCTCACCCAGAACCCTACTGAACTGAGGAGCAGCTGTAGGGCACTGAGGGGAAGCTCGGGACTGAGGGGCAGCTCGGGACTGAGGGGCAGCTCGGGACTGAGGGGCAGCTCGGGACTGAGGGGAAGCTCTCGGGACTGAAGGACAGCTTGGGACTGAGAGGGGCAGCCCAGTACTGAGAGAAAGCCCAGCACTGAGAGGAAGCCCAGTACTGAGAGGAAGCCCAGTACTGGGAGATGAAGCCCAGCCAGGCAGTTGAATCCCGGGCAGATCCTGGCTGACTGGCGGATCTGGAAGAGTCTGGTTGACTAATACATTTTTGGGGCGGATCTGGAAGAGTCTGGCCTCTAGTTCCTTGACTAGCAGATCTGGAAGAGTCTCCTTGACTAGCAGATCTGGAAGAGTCTGGTCTGAAGATCTGGAAACTGGAAGATCTGGAAGAGTCTGGCTGTCACGGTTTTCATATGGTGAAGGAGACTGGCAGATCTGGAAGAGTCTGGCAGACTGGCAGATCTGGAGCTCCTAAATACATGGCAAAACACACCACAATGGCAAAAAGAGTCTGGCAGACTGGCAGATCTGGAAGAGTCTGGCTGACTGGCAGAACTCCATGCCTGTCTCTGGGCAGCTAGAGCTGGCAGAGTCTGGCTGACTGGCAGATCTGGAAGAGTCTGGCTGACTGGCAGATCTGCCAAGAGTCTGGCTGACTGCCAGCTGATCTGGAAGAGTCTGGCCAGTCTGACTGCCAGATCTGCCAGTCTGCCAGACCGCCTTCCAGATCTGCCAGCCAGTCTCAACCAAACTCTTCCAGATCTGCCAGTCAGTCTGCCAGACTCTTCCAGATCTGCCAGTTCCAGCCAGCCAGACTCTTCCAGATCCAGACTCTTCCTCTGCCAGTCAGCCAGACCAGACTCTTCCAGATCCAACCAGCCAGTCAGCCAGACTCTTCCAGATCTGCTATTCAACCAGACCCTTCCAGATCTGCCAGTCAACCAGACTCTTCCAGATCCGCTAGTCAGCCAGGATCCGCCAGTCAGCCAGGATCTGCCGGAACCACCAGCAAGCCAGGATCTGGTAGATCCATCAACCTGCCTGAGCTTCCTCTCACTCCCTGAGCTTCCTCTCACTCCCGAGCTGCCAGGATCTGCCCAGACTCAGCTCCATTCTGCTAGTCTCACTCCCGAGCTTTCTCTCACTCCCGAGCTTTCTCTCACTCCCGAGCTTTGCCTCACTCCCTCTCAGTCCCGAGCTTTCTCTCAGTCCCGAGCTGCCTCAGTCCCGAGCTGTCCTTCAGTCCCGATCTGCTCCTCAGTCCAGTGGGATTCTGGGTGAGGACTACTGGGCCATGGTCGGAGGCGAGGGTGGTCTATCCAGGGACGCGAGGAGAGGGGACTAAGACATTGACTGGGTGGGTTCCACGTCCCGCGCCGGAGCCGCCACCATGGACAGACGCCCACCCGGACCCTCCCTATTGTTTTGAGGTGCGTTCGGGAGTCCGCACCTTAGGGGGGGTTCTGTCACGCCCTGGTCTAAGTATTTTGTGTTTTTCTTCATGTATTGGGTCAGGCCTGGGTGTGGCATGGAGTTTTTGTATTGTGGTGTGTTTTGTCTTGGGGTTTTGGTGTGTATGTATTTGGGATTGTAGCTAGTGGGGTTATCTAGCAAAGTCTATGGCTGTCTGGAGTGGTTCTCAATCAGAGGCAGGTGCTTATCGTTGTCTCTGATTGGGAACCATATTTAGGCAGCCATATTCTTTGAGTTTGTCGTGGGTGATTGTCCTTAGTGTCTTGATGTCCTTGTGCTGTGTTAGTTGACACCAGTTTAGGCTGTTTCGGTTTTCATTTTCGTTTATTTGTTTTGTAGTGTTTTGTATTGATTCGTGTTCCGTTTGTTTTATTAAACATGGATCACAATAGACACGCTGCAGTTTGGTCCGACTCTCCTTCACCATATGAAAACCGTGACAGAGTTAACATCTTTCAAGGAACAAGAAAAATACTTTGAACCTAATGTCCATAATCAAAGACGTGGCACTGATCAAAGGAATATTGGCATATTGTTCTCCAGTAATTCCAAGAGTTTCAGCATTTCAACAGCTTTTTACCCAGTTGAAAACTAACAGCTTCAAACAGCTCAGTGGGAACACAGGTGTCTTAATGAATCTATAGACATAAAACATATTTAAAGAGCTCCATCTCTCAGGAGGAGAGGTACGATAAGATCAGAGTAATTACCACATGAGTAATGTCTGTGTGTTTGAAAGTAATGAATAAGAAAGTAAGAGACAATGATTTGAGTTCAACAGAACAGAAGTCTATTTGAACTAAACTAGGATGCAGCCCAAATGACACCCTATTCCATATTTAGTGCACTACTTTTGACAAGAGCCTATTGCGCAATATATTAACAATAAGGTCCCATGGTCCCTAGTCAAATTTTGTGCACTTAATAGAGAATAGGGTGCCATTTGGGATGCAGGTCAAGGAATGAGGACACAGGGGTGAAAGTAATATTTCTTTTCAAGTCAAGATGTCCGTCAGAAAAATATAGGCTACTATTACATGTGAAAAGAGCGGCCAATATGAACTACCATCTCTAGTGACAGTGCTGTTGAAGTAAATATGATATTTTTCATTTGGTTCTGCCCACAGTCTCTCATTTAAACTGTGTGTGATGACTACACTCCTGACTTATGACTCATCTATAGCATCATGACGGGAGTCCAGCTGTGTGTGTGTGTGTGTGTGTGTGTGTGTGTGTGTGTGTGTGTTTGTGTGTGGGGGGGGGTCTATGTTACACTCACAGCAGGTTGTGCTAGGCTCTGTGATGGTTACACTCCTGTCCAGTGTTTCGTCACCCCTCCCTCTATAACCCCACTGTATGACAGTGCCCTGTGAGGAGTATAAATGAACCTGTCTAACTGTGTGTGTGTGTGTTCCTTGTGTGTCTGTGTTTGTGTGTGTATGTGTGTGTACGACGTGCATACTTACTGCACACTGCATATGTGTATGCATGTGTGTAATACAGTGCTGCATACCAAGGTTTGGATTACATGTCCAGGAGTGTAGCAGAGCAGAGCAGCCTAGGCCCGGACTGGTTTCAGCCCTGTTTCATCAGCCTGAATAGGGAAGTGTTCGCCATCCAGCGCCTGGCTAGAGGAATTTTAGCCAGCACCAGGCCTTCTCACAGAGTGACGCAATGTGAACCCACGACAGGCCAGGCATAGAAAATGAAGACCTTCTCCTCAGCTGACCTTCCATTATCTAAGTATGTGTACATCCCAAATGGCACCCTATTCCCTATTTAGTGCACTACTTTTGACCGACCAGCAATGTGTATAGGGTGCCATTTGGGACACACGTGATCTAATAACATACGATATCCATGAGTTTCCCGTGTCCCATGATGCCTTGCGTGAATTATGGGCGTTATTTCCGGTTCGAAGTAAACAAACGGTTTCTTCATCCATTCATTCATGAAGAGCTTGCCAAACTAACAATGATGTGGTAACACAACCTGACGGAGATAAAAAATGGTAATGTCAGCCGACCTTTACCCTCCGTAATTGATGGTTGGGAAGATGACATGAAGAAGTGGCCTCGAATCGCATCTCTGCATGTCTGGCAGACATATCAGTGTGGATGACGGATCACCACCTCAAGCTGAACCTCGGCAAGACGGAGCTGCTCTTCCTCCCGGGGAAGGACTGCCCGTTCCATGATCTCGCCATCACGGTTGACAACTCCATTGTGTCCTCCTCCCAGAGCGCTAAGAACCTTGGCGTGATCCTGGACAACACCCTGTCGTTCTCAACCAACATCATGGCGGTGGCCCGTTCCTGTAGGTTCATGCTCTACAACATCCGCAGAGTACGACCCTGCCTCACACAGGAAGCGGCGCAGGTCCTAATCCAGGCACTTGTCATCTCCCGTCTGGATTACTGCAACTCGCTGTTGGCTGGGCTCCCTGCCTGTGCCATTAAACCCCTACAACTCATCCAGAACGCCGCAGCCCGTCTGGTGTTCAACCTTCCCAAGTTCTCTCACGTCACCCCGCTCCTCCGCTCTCTCCACTGGCTTCCAGTTGAAGCTCGCATCCGCTACAAGACCATGGTGCTTGCCTACGGAGCTGTGAGGGGAACGGCACCGCAGTACCTCCAGGCTCTGATCAGGCCCTACACCCAAGCAAGGGCACTGCGTTCATCCACCTCTGGCCTGCTCGCCTCCCTACCATTGAGGAAGTACAGTTCCCGCTCAGCCCAGTCAAAACTGTTCGCTGCTCTGGCCCCCCAATGGTGGAACAAACTCCCTCACGACGCCAGGACAGCGGAGTCAATCACCACCTTCCGGAGACACCTGAAACCCCACCTCTTCAAGGAATACCTAGGATAGGATAAGTAATCCTTCTCACCCCCCCCTTAATGATTTAGATGCACTATTGTAAAGTGGCTGTTCCACTGGATGTCAGAAGGTGAATTCACCAATTTGTAAGTCGCTCTGGATAAGAGCGTCTGCTAAATGACTTAAATGTAAATGTAAATGTATCACGTACGGTAGCATATGTACTTACTTTGTTGAATCCGTAGCTTGCGATGGTAAGGCGATGAGCAACTTAAAAAGTTCGGAGGCGTACCAATACCTACACAGTAACAAAGTTGGTAGGGTGATATAGCACGCATAGAGCCGAGTCAGAGCCTGCACGCATCTCATCACAAGGCGTGGGTACTAGCATCAACGACAGGTGTCATACAGACAGCGGACACATCTCATCACAAGGCGTGGGTACCAGCATCAACGACAGGTGTCATCCAGACAGCGGACAAGGCGTGGGTACTAGCATCAACGACAGGTGTCATACAGACAGCGGGCACATCTCATCACAAGGCGTGGGTACTAGCATCAACGACAGGTGTCATACAGACAGCGGACAAGGCGTGGGTACTAGCATCAACGACAGGTGTCATACAGACAGCGGACACATCTCATCACAAGGTGTGGGTACTAGCGTCAACGACAGGTGTCATACAGACAGCGGACAAGGCGTGGGTACTAGCATCAACGACAGGTGTCATACAGACAGCGGGCACATCTCATCACAAGGTGTGGGTACTAGCGTCAACGACAGGTGTCATACAGACAGCGGACAAGGCGTGGGTACTAGCATCAACGACAGGTGTCATACAGACAGCGGGCACATCTCATCACAAGGTGTGGGTACTAGCATCAACGACAGGTGTCATACAGACAGCGGGCACATCTCATCACAAGGTGTGGGTACTAGCATCAACGACAGGTGTCATACAGACAGCGGGCACATCTCATCACAAGGTGTGGGTACTAGCGTCAACGACAGGTGTCATACAGACAGCGGACAAGGCGTGGGTACTAGCATCAACGACAGGTGTCATACAGACAGCGGGCACATCTCATCACAAGGTGTGGGTACTAGCGTCAACGACAGGTGTCATACAGACAGCGGGCACATCTCATCACAAGGTGTGGGTACTAGCATCAACGACAGGTGTCATACAGACAGCGGGCACATCTCATCACAAGGTGTGGGTACTAGCATCAACGACAGGTGTCATACAGACAGCGGGTTGATAATGTATTGCAGGGCCAGGACGCTCTTGTAGTCACGCTGCAGCAATTCTGTGGAAGGTCAGTAAAGTAACAACCAAAAATGACATGAAAGTGCAGGACAACAGGTATTCCAGGAGAGGTTTGGGAAACACTGGGTTAGATAATAACTCAAAATATGTTCTTCAATATAGGTTGAGAGTGCACTCAGGCAAGGCAAAACAGGAATGGCATGCACGGATGTGCAAAGGAAGTGGAACTTGGGTGTGAGGAAGAATGTAGGACTGAGGAAGGTGAAACATACATTGGCATACATACATAAACACTTCAGACCCCACCACACATATCCAGGCCCATCAACGTTCCACAATCTCCCCCCGACTTTTTCGGAACCACACAGAGTTCACAAGCCACATACACTCCTCGGTAATGGCCCCACTATTTCGGCTCCAGACAAATGGTCTTCTTCAGCCAAGTTACAGAGCAGATGTAGACAGCAGCAGCAAGGCAGGCCCAAGGCAACATGATTCAGCCCACACAAACACAGTGTCACACTGAAAACAGTACAACACTAACCTGTAGGAAGTGCACAATATTATGAGGCCTACAAATGACCCCTGTACATGCAGCTACATTGATGGAAGAAACCAAGATCCAAAGTGCTTCACAGCTACTGCATGATGCTAGGAAGCTGTGTCTAACAGCCAGCACAGCGAAAAGAGTCCCCAAATGAAACATCACAGATCCCCCAAAAATTTGCAAATGAGCATTTGTACCATTCTGTCATAGGACAGAACCAGTTAAAATAGGCAAGTTGGTACAGGCAGTTGTGCGAGCTGAGTAAACAAATACAGCTAACAGTTGGAATAACAAAATGTTACAAATGCTGACAATGTTTTGCAGTTCATTAATAGGAATAAAGTGATGTACATTTTTGGAATAAATAAACGATCAGTGCATGTTGTTAGTCATGTTGATTGTGTTAGACATTGTGTCTATTTGCTAGAAATAAGAATAACAAAATAACAATCTCAGAATAACAATTTTGTTATAGGTACGGTTTAGGAGAGAATCTTGTACACCTTGAGATGCCTTATTACTCGTTCCACACGAATACAGACATTAGCAATGCGCCGTGCGCGAGTGACCTGCTCATCTGTCAACTGGCATTACTTGTGTGTAAATGTTGGTAAGACCAAGCGTACATTCCCTTCCTCGAGCAAGTCCACGGCCCCCCATCACCTCATCTCCAGCACGCAAATTGTAGAGAAACCCTGAGTTCTGCGTTATGAACCCATCGCTACATTTCCCACCATAAGCCTCTGAAATGAACATAACCATTCCCGATGGAGCAGTTGCAGCTAGATATTTTAGAGAGAACACTTTCTGTGCAGTCAATAACACAAGTTGTGTTTGAATTATTCTCCTGAAAAACATTCGGCATTGTAGCCTTTATCGTCTCACGAGGTAGCCATGGAATGAGATCCTTGGTGTGCTCAGCAATGACATTTATCCAGAATTTCACTGTTTTACTGACCTGACCTTTTGAAGAGTCTTGATAAATCAGCTATAACAAAGTTCCGTCGAAGTTTCAGTTGTTTCAACAGAATTTGGTCTACAACCGGCGTTGTTGATGATGTGGGGGCAACACCTTGTATGCAAGACACAAGAGTCTGCATCATCTTTCAATGTAACATCTGCAACAGACAGTGACCTCAGG
Organism: Oncorhynchus masou masou; assembly: GCF_036934945.1. Taxonomy (NCBI): domain Eukaryota; kingdom Metazoa; phylum Chordata; class Actinopteri; order Salmoniformes; family Salmonidae; genus Oncorhynchus; species Oncorhynchus masou. The sequence goes on from NC_088220.1 coordinate 60,342,906, forward strand.
GGATGGTGCAGTCGTCATGACACGTGATGGGTCCTTTGGAGTAGGTGTGGTCCTCCATTGCCTGGTCTGACTACTGTGTTTGGGCATCATGGTGTAATGGTTTTCTTGTGGGGGAAAGAGAGGCGGACCAAAATGCAGCGTGGTTAGTTTTGTGCATCTTTAATAAAGATGAAAGTACTACAATTTACAAAACAAGAAACGTGAAAAAAAAACAGTCCTATCTTGTGCCACAAACACAAAGACAGGAACAATTACCCACAAAACCCAACACAAAACAGGCTACCTAAATATGGTTCCCAATCAGAGACAATGACTAACACCTGCCTCTGATTGAGAACCATATCAGGCCTAACATAGAAATGGACAAACCAGACACACAACATAGAATGCCTACCCAGCTCACGTCCTGACCAACACTAAAACAAGGAAAACACACATGAACGATGGTCAGAACGTGACACATGGAAGGTCTTTGAAATAGGACCTGCCTCCTCAGAAACCTTCACCATACCTGGCTCATCTGCAGGTGATGATTAGCTGAATGTGAATATAGATGTTTAGTTTATGAGATTATTTGGTAAGGATCTGGAAAAGCTAATACACTAAATAGGGATACTTTAAAAAACATTTTAAACTCCCTGCGTCTTACTTATAGCGTTTATCAGACTATTCTCTACTCTATTGCAAATCAGCATTCTAAACCCAGTGGGACACTTAGACTAGGTGTAATATTTTCTAAGGAAATATTCTGTACCTATTAGCTAGAACAGCGCCTGTTATATGTACTCCGCTCTCCTGCAGTTGACTTCGCCTCCATACACCTCCCCTAACAGAATGCAGTCTGGAGGAGAACCCTGACACTTCATTTCCATGGACTGACTGCTCCTAATAACGAGGTTAGTGTGTAACTAGACCAGAAAAAGATGGGCCCCTATGGGCCCTGGTCAAAAGTAGTGCACTACTTAAGGGATAGGGTGCTATTTGGGACACACTCATTTACATTCAGCCCTGGTCATAAACAATGCATTATCGACTATCCCATCCCATCTGGTCTTCATTCACTAGAGCGCTCAGTTAGTGGTCTTCTTTCTAATCTAGTCATGTAGTTGCTCCTCATATTTAACAACCACTCTTTGTTAATCAGAAAAAGAGAGATAGAGACAGTACACTGTATTGTATTCACATAAGTACTTTAATCAGGCACTTTGACAAGAAGAAAAAACATCTGGCACATCAGGAAAGATATATGATATGCGTAGACATTCGGGGGAACATGTATACTATGGGCTACGTTTGGTAAGAAAGAGGATGTAAAATTGTATAAATAACAAACTGTAGAAACTGGTGAATGGACAAAGTAAAAGCTCAAAACAACATGATATCCCAGCTTCTTAATATCAAACATAGATAGCCTTGTGTTTTAGGGTCACTTCAACATGGCTTAACAAACACTTTTTAAATGTTTCTAAGTTGGAGTTTGTGCGTCCCAAATGGCACCCTATTCTCTACATGGTGCACTACTTTTATAGCACACTATAGGGAATAAAGTGCTATTTGGAACATAGCGTCTGTGTCTCAAGGTATTACTGTAGATTCTCAGAGCCAATAAAGGTAATGTTTCTTCAACTAACATGTTCACAATTCAAAATGGCATGAAGACTCACAAACTGTCAGGCTGGAAGAAGCTCCAATGTGACAAATTAAGGAAAATGTCACACAGGTCTACATGGGTTGCGTCCTAAATGACACCCTATTCCTTATTTAGTGAACTAATGTATAGGGAAGTGCACTCCTTTTGCGGAGAAAAATACCCCCATACGGCCCTGGTCAAAAGTAGTGCACTATATAGGGAATAGGGTGCCATTTGGGACTCAAAATTGGTGTTATGTTCTGGTACCAAGAAGTGGTGCATCGTCAGACACTAGTTATTAGCTAGTTACACCTAACTATTAGTGAAAACTAACAATACTGTTAATTAACAATACTGATAACTTAAGATACTGTAGCTCAAAGAAGGAGAGAGAAGAAGAGAAAACTGAAAAGCAACAACAGCATTTTAGTTAGTGCTCTGGTCTCAGTCCTGCATGTGATTTGAAAAGCAGTATTTCAGAGATTAATCTGGCGATGTGCAACACAACGAGCTCCTCCTGGTTCAGAATGCTGGAGAGAATCCCATCGATACTAAGATGAACTTAGTGAGCTACAGTCTGTCAGACGGACACACACAACCCCTACTCAAACCTCAAGAGGTACACACAACCCCTACTCAAACCTCAAGAAGTATACACACAACCCCTACTCAAACCTCAGGGATGTCCACAAAGAATGTAAGTGGTGCGCTGCGCCACAATGTGTACTGGCTGTGTCACTATATATATGGATATATATATATATATATATATGGTTCCACTGCCACTACAATATAGACCTGTCTGTCTGGATATATATCACCTGTTTTTTTTACTTTATTTGGTATCCCCCACCGTACTCAGCAGCACCAACTTGTTAAAAAATCCTGGGGAGGTTTCAAACCTCACAGGCCACACACATCCCCTACTCAAACCTCATGTCAGCTGTTTTGTCTTCTGTCTGTCTGGACGGTTCAACTGCCACTACAATAACAACTAGACCTGTCTGTCTGGATGGTTCGACTGCCACTACAATAACAACTAGACCTGTCTGTCTGGATGGTTCCACTGCCACTACAATAACAACTAGACCTGTCTGTCTGGATGGTTCGACTGCCACAACAATAACAACTAGACCTGTCTGTCTGGATGGTTCCACTACCACTACAATAACAACTAGACTTGTCTGTCTGGACGGTTCAACTGCCACTACAATAACAACTAGACCTGTCTGTCTGGATGGTTCCACTACCACTACAATAACAACTAGACCTGTCTGTCTGGATGGTTCCACTACCACTACAATAACAACTAGACCTGTCTGTCTGGATGGTTCCACTACCACTACAATAACAACTAGACCTGTCTGTCTGGATGGTTCCACTACCACTACAATAACAACTAGACCTGTCTGTCTGGATGGTTCCACTACCACTACAATAACAACTAGACCTGTCTGTCTGGATGGTTCCACTACCACTACAATAACAACTAGACCTGTCTGTCTGGATGGTTCCACTACCACGACAATAACAACTAGACCTGTCTGTCTGGATGGTTCCACTACCACTACAATAACAACTAGACCTGTCTGTCTGGATGGTTCCACTACCACTACAATAACAACTAGACCTGTCTGTCTGGATGGTTCCACTACCACTACAATAACAACTAGACCTGTCTGTCTGGATGGTTCCACTACCACTACAATAACAACTAGACCTGTCTGTCTGGATGGTTCCACTACCACTACAATAACAACTAGACCTGTCTGTCTGGATGGTTCGACTACCACTACAATAACAACTAGACCTGTCTGTCTGGATGGTTCAACTGCCACTACAATAACAACTAGACCTGTCTGTCTGGATGGTTCCACTACCACTACAATAACAACTAGACCTGTCTGTCTGGATGGTTCGACTACCACTACAATAACAACTAGACCTGTCTGTCCGGATGGTTCCACTACCACTACAATAACAACTAGACCTGTCTGTCTGGATGGTTCCACTACCACTACAATAACAACTAGACCTGTCTGTCTGGATGGTTCCACTACCACTACAATAACAACTAGACCTGTCTGTCTGGATGGTTCCACTACCACTACAATAACAACTAGACCTGTCTGTCTGGATGGTTCCACTACCACTACAATAACAACTAGACCTGTCTGTCTGGATGGTTCCACTACCACTACAATAACAACTAGACCTGTCTGTCTGGATGGTTCCACTACCACTACAATAACAACTAGACCTGTCTGTCTGGATGGTTCCACTACCACTACAATAACAACTAGACCTGTCTGCTGACATACATGACATGTGTTTTATTTTCCTTTGTTCTATTGCTGGCAACTTTGTAGTTGTATTGCAGCTGGTCTCTGTGATGTTTCTGACCTCCCCCGTCTGTGTCTGAGTGTTTCTGCCCTTGTCTGGGTCTTACTATGCCACTAGAATACCAAGTCGACCTGTACGGCTCATCGTGATTAAAATCACAGCAAAGACACCTGAAAAAAAGGACACGATCAATCTGTGTCAAGTTCACCTCAACTAGACTAGAGGAAGAAACAAAGGAAGGTGTTTAGGACATGAGAACATGCATGACTGATCCTTTCAAACAAGACTCAAAAGACTGTTTACATCCCCAATGGAACCCTATTCCCTTTATAGTGCACTACTTTTGACCAGGTAGTGCACCATATAGGCAATAGGTGCCATTTGGGAGACACACATATGGCACACTGAATTAGTATGAGAGGGATCCAACACTTCAGCAGATGATTTTTGAAAGCTTCTTGACCAAACACTGTATTGATACTGGTATCATGTTCTTCCAGCAACGCAAGCTCTTTTTTTGCTCCTCCGTAATAAATATTTACAAGAAATGACAGCATATCCCCCAATCAATCACACTAATAGAAATATAGAGCTTTTTTTCGTTCCAAGAACACAATGGTTAAGTACATAAAATAGAACCAACATAGAGTTCACACATACTGTTACATAGCTAGAAATATACACATATGGAAATATATTCTGAGGCTATAACAGCCTTCTGGCACAGAATTAGTGCCATTTGTAGTCAGAAACCAAAGTCAGTATAAAAATATCTTCTACAGAATATTGACATCATGGCTCCCCATTAGAATGTGCAAATCCTGGGTAGTTTTGTTCTCTTGACACTGATTGGATAGAGGGAAGAGGAAAAGGCAACATCCATTTTCGCCTCAGTTTTGATTCTGGTTCAGTTTGAGAGTCCCATTAGTTTATGATGCAGCTACCACCTTTGAGAGTCCATTTGAGAGTTACTTCATTATTTAACTACAGTACTAATCACACTCTGTGTTCTGGCCAGAATGGAAGGTACACTGTACGATCCAGTCTATTGACACCAGACACTGTGACCATTACACATTAGGAGGGGTACCACCCTGCAACCTAAATAGGGTGTCAATTGATACATCACCTCTGTCTTTTGAGGAACAATAACTCAGTATCAGTCTTCCAATCTCTAGTACCTCAGAGTCTACAGAGTCTATATCCTCATCTCAGTCTACAGTCTATATCCTCATCTGTGAGCCAATAGTCTATATCCTCATCTGTTAGTCAATAGAGTCTATATCCTCATCTGCTAGTCAATAGAGTCTATATCCTCATCTGTTAGTCAATAGAGTTTATATTCTCATCTGTGAGTCAATAGAGTCTATATCCTCATCTGTGAGGTGATAGTCTATATCCTCATCTGTGAGTCAATAGAGTCTATATCCACATCTTTGAGTCGATAGTCTATATCCTCATCTGTGAGTCAATAGAGTCTATATCCTCATCTGTTAGTCAATAGAGTCTATATCTTAATTTCAGTCTACAGAGTCTATATCCTCCTCAGTCTACAGAGTCTATATCCTCATCTGTGAGTCTATAGTCTATATCCTCATCTCGGCCTCTTCACTGTGCTCCATGCTGTGTTCAGTGGTGCTGATCATGGAGGCTGAGGGGCCCTGGGTGACGCCGAAGGTGTGATGGCCGGGGAGCGGGCGGCCAGGGGGGACAGGGAGGGGGAGAAGCTGGGGGACATGGCTACTGAGGAGGGGGAGCCCTCGTGACTGATGGGGGACCTCCGTAGGGAGGCCAGATGGGGGAAGGAGGACCTCCCCACAGAGGGCTTAACGGGAGCAGGCTTGACCGGGACTGTCTTCGCCCCGGGGTGGGCTATGGAGGTGATTAGGGGCGGGGGGTCAATGCGAGGGGGTTTGGGGTCCACCTTGGCTTTGTGCTGGAGCGGTCTGCGAGGGTTAGGAGGGGCCGTCTCATCCTTTAACCTCGCTATCTCCGTGAAGACGCTTGCTAATGGCTGGAACTGTGGGCACCAGTCCAGCAGGTAGTCCCAGTTATAACTACCCCTCAGCTCCTCGTCACTGGCCACTATGGCTGTGAGGGAGCCGTCCACAGCGGGTTTACCATCCACTGGGAAGGCATAGTCTTTAGGGTGGGAGATGTTCAGCCCCCTCCCTACTCCCAGATAACCTCCTCCATCTTCCCTGTAGACAGGCACCTGGCCAGCCAGCAGAGTCCCACTGAGACTGGCCAGCTTCTTGGCCTTGAACCACTGGTTGGCGTCCATGTTGGGCTCACAGGAGACGTCAGACAGCTGGTCAGCGTCTTGCTGGATACCAGAGTCTGGCCCGCGGGCTGAGATGTGTTCCTGCATGGACGAAGAGATGGAGGAGACACGGGGGTACTCGTTGATCATCCGGATCTCATCGTCTTCCGCCGCCTCCGCCGAGCCACGCCCGCTGGAGTGGGATGGGTCCAGGGAGCCCCCGCGGGGGTATGGCCCTCCCACACCACTCCCCGTTTGGTCGGAAGTGTACCCTGGTAAGGCCTGGTGGTAGATGCGGTCGTTCCGGTCGGTGCCAGTGACTTTAGTCTCCTCTAGTTTGTGTAGCATGGTGCCGTGGCCGGGAGAGGCTGGAGGTCTGCAGCGACTCTGCTGTTCCTTCCTCTGGCGTCTCAGTCTCACACAGAACAGAGCCATGGCGATGAAGATGAGGATGAGGATGGCTCCCAGGGACACAGCGATCACACTGACCAGCAGCAGGTTCATGTCCGATGCCACGCCAAAGGAGGTGTGTGTTACGTCAACGGTGAGGCGAGCGGTGGCCACACGGGATGTCTCCAGAGGGCTGTGGGCCTTCAGGTCAAGGTTCATCACACGGACCTCCCTCTTGGACCTGCTCAGATGATGGACGTGGCTGTCCATCTTCAGGAAAACCATGCCCGTCGATGCATTGACCTGGAAGTAGGGCGAGGGGTCAGCTAGGGAGTACAGAACAATCCCGTCCACTCCCTCGTCCTCGTCTCTGGCTGTCACCTGACCAATGCTCTGGCCCTTCTTCGACCCCTCAGGAACTAAGAAGGAGAACTCTGGGTCGGAGAACACAGGGTCGTACTCATCCTCCCCTGTCACGTACACCTGGACAGTCACCGTGGCAGAGAAGTTCCCTGCGTCCATGGCCAGAGCTACAAAGTTGAACAAGTTGACTTTCTCAAAGTCGAAAGTGAAGCGAGTCCGGACCTCGCCTGACGTCTGGTTGACCAGGAAGGCATCTTTCCCCTCTCCAGTCTTGTCCAACATGTAGTATCTCAGCTGTCCAAAGACTCCCGTGTCCTGGTCGATGGCGTGCAGCATGGTGACAAGGGTGTTGTAAGGCTGGTTCTCTCTGATGCTGGCGGTGAGGACAGGCAGGGGGAAGTAAGGTCTGTTGTCATTAATGTCCTTCACCTCCACAGTGACTGGAGCCAGCGCATAGTGACCCTGTCCATCTGACGCCTGCACAATGATCACATGGGATGCCTAGTAGGAGGAAGAGAGGGACAAGGGGAGAGAGAGACAGCAGAGAGAGAGAGTGAGATGCAGAGATAAAGAGAGAGATTAATACTTTCTTAATCACTGAAGGGAAATGAATTGCCAGCAGCAGAATATACAAACAGGTGGATAACCAACGACTTATCCAATCTATTTCTATGTCAAACTATTTCCTATATAGTGCACTAGTTTTGACCTGGGCCCATAGGACTTGTTAAAAAAGTAGTGCACTATATAGGAAATAGGGTGCCATTTTGGGCACATCCCAAGCCAGAAGTTCCATGGTACCTGTCTCTCATTTTCCAGTGGTCTCTGCAGCCTCAGGGCTCCGGTCCAGCGGTCTACCTGGAACATACCCGTCTCATCCCCAGAGCTGATCAGGTACTGGACCTTCCCTACTGCCGAGGAGTCTGGGTCTGTTGCAGACAGCCTGAGGACTTCAGTCCCTGCGGCTGTTCCTTCACTCAGCACCACACTGCAGGGTTCAAGGGGATTTTATCAATCGCTTTTCATTAAAACATGACATTTGGTTCCCCAGTGCAAACACATGTAAAGAGGAATTAAGGAGATCTAACAAACAACAAAGTACCAAATTACCTGTACTCTGCCCTGCTGAACGCCGGAGGGTTGTCGTTAGTATCCGTCACACTGATCAGCGCAGAGACAGCCGAGCTTCTCTGGGGCACGCCACGGTCCGACACGACCACGGTCAGGTTGTAACTGGACACTGCCTCGAAGTCAAGCCCCTCACCGGTCAATACCACGCTGCCTACCGTCTGGAAGCCTCGTCCTTCCAGGAAGCGTACGCTGCTCTCGATTTGGAAGGCATTGCCTGAGTTTCCGCTGGCTATAGTGAAGTCGAAGCCGCAGTTGTCGCGTGACGCGTCGCCGTCGGTCGCCTCTAGGGTCAGGATGGTGGAGCCCGGAAGGCCGTCCTCCGACACCGTGGCTCTGTACTCTGATTGGTGGAAGACGGGCGCGTTGTCATTGACGTCAGTCACCTGGACCTGTACAGTAGCGATGGAGGAGAGGGCTGGTGTTCCCATGTCTCTGGACTCTATTACCACCAGAATAGAAGGGTTTTCAGAGTTAAACTCTGCCTGCTGGGTGATGAACAGGGTACCATTGCTGGGGTCGATGTAGAAGATGTCCCGGGTTGATGACATCACTCTGTAGGTGACGCGGCCGTTCTCCCCAGAGTCGCGGTCCGTGGCTGTCACAGTGACAACTGCACTGCCAGCTGGGGAGTGCTCTGCCAGAGTCATCTGGAAAACACAAACATGACCGGGTGTATTCAGGGATGTACCCAGAATAATAATAAGGCATGTTGGACAGGCAGGTTAATGGTTAATGGTATCAGGTATCTGTCTTCGTAAACTAAATGTTGATAGATCGATACATACACACACACATGGCATCATTATTGATCTGCATGTACATAAAATTATTCAGCTAAATCTGATCAAATTCTCATTGTCTCTTATGGCATCATTACACAAATGCCTGCCAACACAAACGCAGATCTTCCAAAGGCTAGTGGAGGCCGGTTAGAGGATAGACTACCTGGTAAAGATCCTGTGTGAACGTAGGAGCGTTATCATTGACATCCTCCACCAGTATGGTGAGGTTAGCTTCAGTCTGGTGTTTGGAGTCAGTAGCCCTGACAGTTAGCGTGTACCAGGTCCTCTCCTCGTAGTCCAGAGGGGCGGTCAGAGACACCCCGCCCCCGTAGCGGTGGATCCCAAATACGCCCTGGGAGGACGGGTCCAGGTGGAGGGTGTAGGACAGGGCGGGGCCTGAGTCCACGTCATTTCCTGTCACCTGGGTTATTACCGAGCCAACCAGAGTGTCTGGAGGGAGAGGGGAAATTGGAGGGAGAGAGAATGAGGGAGATGGAAGGGAGGAGAGAGAGAGAGAATAAAAATGGTATTGTTTGTTTCACTTGTGTTTATTATCTATTTCACTTGCTTTGGCAATGTTTGTTTATTTTTATTTTACATTTATTTAACCAGGCAAGTCAGTTAAGAACAAATTCTTATTTTCAATGACAGCCTAGGAACAGTGGGTTAACTGCCTGTTCAGGGGCAGAATGACAGAATTGTACCTTGTTGGCTCGGGGGTTTGAACTTGCAACCTTCCGGTTACTAGTCCAGCGCTCTAACCACTAGGCTCCCCTGCCACCCCATGTAAACATATGTTTCCCATGCCAATAAAGCACCTTGAATTTCTATTGAATTGAGAGAGAGAAAACAGGGCTTGTGAGATTGTTATATGGGAACAACATTATAGCCCTAGAACTAGCTCCTACCTCATAACATATCCTATTACATCACGTTGCTTAATAGGAATATATTGCAGACTTCTGATTTCTTTTCTTTCTGAATTGGATATTTTATGCAAGAAACAGTAGACTTCAGATGTACAGCAGGATATGAACAGAGGGGAACTTGGCTTCAGAACGACTCATAAAAAGGTCAGTTTTATCACTGAGAACTGCTGAGTGCTGCTAGAGAGAGAAGGAGTAAGGATCAGGGATAAGATCTCTGGACTAAAGGTTCACTGTTAAATTGACTGTGTCTCAAATGTCTGAGATTCTTGATATATACACCCCTTGGTCAAAAGTAGTGCCCTACATAGTGAATAGGGTGTCAGTTGGGTTCAAATACAGTATTTCAAATCATCTCAATACTTTGAGTGTTTTGCTTTAGCCTGTCTGAAGTGTCTGATGGGGGGGGGGTCTGCAGTTGAGACCTGTGGGTCATTGACTTACTCTCTGGTACTCTGATCTCACGCGGCAGAGGGATTGTAGGACTGTTGTCATTGAGGTCCACGATGATCACCGTGAGGGTCGCCGAGCCGGCCAATCGTGGTGTGCCCCGGTCCGTCGCCGTAACAACCAGCCTGATACCATGAAAATGAAAAAAGAAGCTGTCAGTTGGAGTTTAGTTCGTATCTTTTATGTTTCAGGTTTCATAACCTTTCATCTCCTGCTGTCTTACATCAGAACCTGTTATTTCCAAGAGCATGACAGAAATATAGATTCCAATACATAGAGAGAGTACAGGGTCAGGGAGAGTATTTATAGACTGAAAACAAAGGTTAGCCCACTGAGGGAAACCACATGTCAGGCCCATTGTGAACAAACACACACATACACATACACTCACACACTCTCACAACCACATCCCAAGGCCCTGCCCCTCACTTGGTTTGTGTCCAGATCTCTCGGTCCATGATAGCGGCGGTGGTGATGCTTCCGGTCAGCGAGTCGATCTTGAACAGGCCGCTGAGAGACGACGACCTCAGGCTGTAGGTCACCTGACCATTCTGGCCCTGGTCTAGGTCATCAGCCACCACCTGCATCGGACAGACAGGAAGTCAGAAAGAAAATCAAAACAAAAAAAGCAGTCTTCTGATATCACTGGTTTTCTTTTGTCTTAAAATCAAAGTGTACTTGTGTTTATGGTTAGCCATTTCCAATCTGTTTTAACATGTAGGAAACAGATTTTTCTGTCATTGGCTGTTGTTCAGCCTTCATTTGCTGTTCATTGTTTTGAATGTTGTTTTATTTTTGAAAGCAATACAAAAAAATATCTAAAATAATAATAATCTGCCAACACCTGGGGACAGACAGGAAGTCACAGGATCAGAGGTTAGAGAGGAAATCAATCAAAACAAAGAACAGATTTACAACAGCTGTGGAACAGTAACAGAACCTGATAATGAATATGGGACTTGGAACAGTGGAACCAGAGTTTATAAAAGGGTTCTATATGGCCGTGGTTTCATACAGCATAGTATATATACTCAACAGGGACGTTGGAAACACACTGCATTATAGGGACAGGAACAGACTGTCACCTCTCAGAACTACCACAGCAGCACTGAAACGTTCCAGGTCTTCTCTACTGTCTGAGCATCTTCTAGCCCACAACCTAACACTCCATCCACAGTCAAGCATGATACAGGTGTGTGTGTGTGTGTGTGTGTGTGTGTGTGTGTGTGTGTGTGTGTGTGTGTGTGTGTGTGTGTGTGTGTGTGTGTGTGTGTGTGTGTGTGGTGTGTGCGCATGCATGCTCGTTAGTGTACCTACCTGTATGATAGGAAAATTATATCCCTGTGCCTCTCGTATGTAGGCTACATAGTTCTGCAGCTGGAAGCGAGGGAGGTTGTCATTGACGTCCTGAAGGATCAGGTTGACCGCCATGAAGGAACTGGAGGATGCAGTTTCAGCCTTCACCACTAGGCGGAGTCTAGGGGACTCCTCATAATCCAGCCCTATGGAGCTCTGTACCCAGATCTCACCTGGTTAGAACAATAACAAGCACATATCTCACCTGGTTAGAACAATAACAAGGACAGATCTCACCTGGTTAGAACAATAACTAGGACAGATCTCACCTGGTTAGAACAATAACAAGGACAGATCTCACCTGGTTACAACAATAACTAGGACAGATCTCACCTGGTTAGATCAATAACTAGGACATATCTCACCTGGTTAGAACAATAACTAGGGGCTGAGAACCAATTGGGCAATAGATATTCATCCTTCTCCTATTCCTTATGAGGGTTTTGTGGAGTGTAAAATGTGTTAACGCACTTTTTGTCAAAATGGGTTTTATATAATATCCCACCCCAGCAGCTTACCAGTGGAGGAGCTGATTCCAAAGGAGAGTAGGGTGTTGCCACTGAAGATGCTGTAACTGATCCCACTACGGGATCCATCAGGGTACTGGGCCTGAGTCTGCACCACGGCGGTACCTGGAGGAGGACAACACACACCTCACTATCACCCTGTGTTCTATACACACACACCTCACTATCACCCTGTGTTCTATACACACACACCTCACTATCACCCTGTGTTCTAAACACACACACCTCACTATCACCCTGTGTTCTATACACACACACCTCACTATCACACTGTGTTCTATACACACACACCTCACTATCACCCTGTGTTCTATACACACACACCTCACTATCACCCTGTGTTCTATACACACACACCTCACTATCACACTGTGTTCTAAACACACACACCTCGCTATCACCCTGTGTTCTATACACACACACCTCACTATCACCCTGTGTTCTATACACACACACCTCACTATCACCCTGTGTTCTATACACACACACCTCACTATCACCCTGTGTTCTATACACACACACCTCACTATCACCCTGTGTTCTATACACACACACCTCACTATCACCCTGTGTTCTATACACACACACCTCACTATCACCCTGTGTTCTATACACACACACCTCACTATCACACTGTGTTCTAAACACACACACCTCACTATCACACTGTGTTCTAAACACACACACCTCACTATCACACTGTGTTCTAAACACACACACCTCGCTATCACCCTGTGTTCTATACACACACACCTCACTATCACCCTGTGTTCTAAACACACACACCTCACTATCACCCTGTGTTCTAAACACACACACCTCACTATCACCCTGCGTTCTAAAGACACACACCTCACTATCACCCTGTGTTCTATACACACACACCTCACTATCACACTGTGTTCTAAACACACACACCTCACTATCACCCTGTGTTCTATACACACACACCTCACTATCACACTGTGTTCTATACACACACACCTCACTATCACACTGTGTTCTAAACACACACACCTCACTATCACACTGTGTTCTATACACACACACCTCACTATCACACTGTGTTCTAAACACACACACCTCGCTATCACACTGTGTTCTAAAGACACACACCTCACTATCACTCTGTGTTCTAAAGACACACACCTCACTATCACGCTGTGTTCTAAACACACACACCTCGCTATCACACTGTGTTCTAAACACACACACCTCACTATCACACTGTGTTCTAAACACACACACCTCGCTATCACACTGTGTTCTAAACACACACACCTCGCTATCACACTGTGTTCTAAACACACACACCTCACTATCACACTGTGTTCTAAACACACACACCTCACTATCACACTGTGTTCTAAAGACACACACCTCACTATCACACTGTGTTCTAAAGACACACACCTCACTATGACACTGTGTTCTAAACACACACACCTCACTATCACACTGTGTTCTAAAGACACACACCTCACTATCACACTGTGTTCTAAACACACACATCTCGCTATCACACTGTGTTCTAAACACACACACCTCACTATCACACTGTGTTCTAAACACACACACCTCACTATCACATTGCGTTCTAAACACACACACACCTCACTATCACAGTGTTCTAAACACACACCTCACTATCACACTGTGTTCTAAACACACACAGCTCACTATCACATTGTGTTGTAAACATTAATTACAGTGTACACACATCAGGCTCACCTCAGGCTCACAACAAAACAGAATCAAGTAAACATGGCCTGTTCCTACCTTTGGCAGCGTTCTCCTGCAGACTGACATCTCTAGCGTGGCGTGAGAAGCGGATCCCCCTGTAGGTCTGTTCTCTGATGTAGATGACCACCACCCCTAGAGAGGACTGGGCTGGGCTGCCCTGGTCCATAGCCTCTACAATCAGAGTCCTCTGGCCCTGGGTCAGTCCCTGCAGCTTCTCTGTAGCCTGGGATGAATGAATGAATGAATGAATGAATGAATGAATGAAAGAAAGTATTTTCGTCTGAAGTCTCCCTACGCAAGCCATCCCTTGCAGGGGTTATTTAAATACCCTGATGAATAATGAAACAACACCTGTATGTCCCCGGTCAGAGAGTTAATGGTGAAGCCCCGGACAGGGCTGGCGAAGCGGTAGAACACTGAGCCGTTGGCCCCAAAGTCACGGTCCTCCGCCCGCATGGTGGCCAGGACGCGGTGGGAGGAGACACTGGAGAAGAAGAAGGAGAATTTCATTCTCATTTTTAAAATCCTCTACATGGATGTCCAACTAAAACCTGGGCACAACAGCAGGTGATGGCATCTAAGACACCCAACAGTAGATGGTGGCATCTAAGACACACAACAGCAGGTGATGGCATCTAAGACACACAACACTAGATGGTGGCATCTAAGACACACAACAGCAGGTGATGGCATCTAAGACACACAACAGTAGATGATGGCATCTCAGACACACAACAGCAGGTGATGGCATCTAAGACACACAACAGTAGGTGATGGCATCTAAGACACACAACAGCAGGTGATGGCATCTAAGACACACAACAGCAGGTGATGGCATCTAAGACACACACCAGCAGGTGATGGCATCTAAGACACACACCAGCAGGTGATGGCATCTAAGACACACAACAACAGGTGATGGCACGCAACAAAGAAGACATGTGAAAGACAAAACAGTACAGATAAACCCTCCGGATGCAAGCCCACTCCAACCAGATTCTTCCTTGTCAGACATGGGATTCGAATTGACAAACTTCCTGTTCGCTAACCTCTAGGCTACCTACCTGGAGGCAGAGATGTTGATAACCAGGGGATCCTGGATGAAGAATGGAGCGTTGTCGTTCACGTCCTGTACATACACATTGACCGTGGCGGTGGAGTTGCGTGGGCTGGTGGGGGACGAGTCTGTGGCACAGACATCGAAAGTGTACGACGCGGTTCGTTCCCGGTCGAGTGGCGCGGCGGTGATGACATGTCCCGTGTGCTGGTCAATGATGAACATGCCCTGGGAACCGCGCGACAGGAAGTACAGCACCTGGGATGAGAACAGAGCACAGTCGATTAGATTAGATTACAAAAAGTAACATCACTTTTAATGCTTAATGAAGCCTTCATTAACCCTTTGAAGGTCTAGATAAATGGCTTCCTTTTGTTAGCAAAATGTCATAAAGGGTGGCAAAAGTGTTATGCTACATTTGGCAAACCTTAAGGGGGCTCAGGAGTCATAGGGCTCTAATCAAAAGTAGTACACTATGTAGGGACTAGGGTGCCATTTGGGACGCAAGCCTATGAGTTCAGTCTGTGTACCTGGCTGTTAGACCCTTGGTCCAGGTCAGTAGCAGATACCTCCAGCACCAGGGAGCCAATAGGAGCATCCTCAGAGAGGTCAGTGGTGTAGCTGGGGCTGGTGAACTGGGGGCTGTGGTCGTTGACGTCCAGGAGAGTGACCTCTACTGTGGCCGTGCTGCTCAGGGCCGGAGAGCCCCCGTCAAGGGCTGTCACTGTCAGACTGTACCTGGCCCTACGTTCCCTGTCCAGTGGTCTGGAGGTGGAGAGAACACCTGACTTCCTGTCCACACGGAAGTCACCTGATGGGTCGCCTGCTAGAGGAGGGAGGGAGGAAGTGGGAGAAACAGATGAGGAAAAAGGAAGCGAGGAGGAGGCGGGAAAGAGATGCAGAATATGAAAGGTAAATCTCACAATTGTGATCAATGGATCAGTAAATGATAAATTCAATTGGATTCCTGTGATCTACAAATAGTTGGATCTTACCTGTGATCTTGTAGGTCATCTCTCCGCTGTCCCCAGTGTCCAGGTCCGTAGCTCTGAGGGTGAACAGCTCAACAGCCTCCATGTTCTCAGGCACCTCCAAACTGTAGTACAGTCTACTGAACGTTGGGGCGTTGTCATTCTCATCCAACATCCGGATCCTCACTGACGCCCGGGCAAAGTTAGGAGGCATGCCACCGTCTCGGGCGTACACTGGACAAAAGGGGAGAATAGGAATTAAACAAGGCTTCAGCAGGCTAAAATTGTTTGTTATGTATTTATTAACTAAACCATGTTGTGTTTCTTAGAGAGATTTAAGACAAACAGAGAAAATAACACCAACATGGCCATTGTACCACTCATGTATCCCATAAAATCAGAACTATAAAAACATGGCCAGTTTGGAATGTTGTGGGCTCCCCATATAAAGGGCCAGTTAACTGTCAGAGTGTACAGTTGTGGGGCCTCTCTGTCCAGGGCTTTAGTGGTTAGGATTAGGATAAGGTTCAGGGTTAAGGACCAGGGTTAGAGCCAGGAGTTAGGCTGAGGGGTTACGGGTTAAGGGTCAGGGGACAGGGTAAAATGTTATGGTCAGAGCCAGTTACCTGTCAGTGTGTATTGTTCCTGTGCCTCTCTGTCCAGGGCTTTAGTGGTGGTTATAACACCGGTAGCTGGGTGAATGCTGAAACCCTCATCAGAGATGCCTCCATATGTCACCTGGCCATTGGTACCTGGTGAGAGAAAGACAGAAAGAGAGAGAAGGAGCATATGAAGTCAAACCTGAATACTATCTGTCAGTAGCCTACACCATCCCCTTGGCCCTTACCTTCAATGTTCTGAAGATGTGAAGGCTCTGGGTAGGTATACACACTGTAGCAGTGGTGGAGCTTCCACAATATTGCTTCCATCTTACAGATACAGTTTGAAAACATCAAAGGGTTAGGGCTAGTGGGAAGTGGTAGGGAGAAGGATTGGAGCCGGCTGTGTAAGTCAAATGGGCATCACTTTCATAGGGAGCTGGGCCGGCAGAGTCCTATTCCATTCAGTCATGTTATACTTTGAGCCCTCTCTACCCCCGGGCACAGAAAACATGCGCAAATAAGTGTTTGCGAAAAAAAACACGATAATTTTTTCTCACCAAAAAGAGCAAAGACAGCAGCATTCCTGTTTTTATTTGTTTGTAGTTGGTTTTGCTGTGTAAGCGGATGGCTGGGCTGCACCGGGGTGGGCGGAGGTTGGTAGATTGTGTGTGTGTGTGTGTGTGTGTGTGTGTGTGTGTGTGTGTGTGTGTGTGTGTGTGTGTGTGTGTGTGTGTGTGTGTGTGTGTGTGTGTGTGTGTGTGTGTGATAGCGTGCTAACAGAGAAAGACTCTGGCACCATCACCTTACCCCACTAATCACACTGGAGAGAAACTTTATAATCCTTCTGGGTTATGTGTTCTTGACTAACTCCAGGGGAATGTGAACACACACACACACACACACTCACACAAACAGACACACACTCACCATCCCCCAGCACGGTCTTCAATTAAAACCAACTGTTACTGCCGATGCTGATGATGTGAACATGCGTTGAACACATGGAGGATCAACACTTAGAACAAGAGGCTCTGCAGGCTGACACTGAGTTCAATTTTTTAAAGAAACAGTACAGCAAATATGTAGAAGAACTTGTGTGTCATCATGTTGTGACGGCCCTGAATATTTCTGAACCGTCTCAGTGCTTCTCCTTCCAATAGGGTGCTTTCCCTTTAATTCCCAATTAAATAGCCAGCATCAGCTGCGCAAAAGTGGGGTTTTTGTGATGTGGCGATGTGAATGAGGATGTGTTCAACCCTCAGTTCCGAAGCTTCTCTATTCCGTTTGTTTTGTTGCCGTTGAACGTGTGTTTTGTAGCCTAAGAGAGTTTACCCAGGATCGGATCCACTCTTTGCGTCCGTGGACTACACCTCTCCGTTCTTCCTGGCCTTCCTCCGTTGGAGATCTATTGGCGGATTGGATTGTCTGACAGACCGACTGACTACCACCTTTTTGTATACAGTATTTCATTTGTTTTGATGTGATGTATACGGTGATGATTTATGTAGTTAGTTGTAGTTGAGGACTTAGTAAGAGTTGATACGCTTTAAAGTTCTGTGGTAAAATAATTGTTATATTGATTGTATTATTAATACTGGGTTTACGCTACACTGAATGAACGGACAAACATTGCGTTACAGAAGTCACTTGAGTTCCCTGAACTCCTTTACCGGGCTGGACTCTTTTTAGGCCCGAGGAACAGGACATTTCTGGAGGAACCAGAACTCATTGTGATATTATTATATGTGTGTGTATTCATTGATGTTGCTAATACAACCCACGCAAAATAATATAGTTGTTTTTGAAGTTCTTTCCAATGTTTTAAGGGTTTATTGTCACGCCTTGGTCTTAGTATTTTGTGTTTTAGTTAATTAGTTGGTCAGGCCAGGGTGTGACATGGGTTTATGTTATTGTGTTGTCGTATTGGGGTTTTTGTAGGCATTGGGATTGTATTTGATTAGGGGTGTGTTTAGTTTAGGTTTGGCTGCCTGAGGCGGTTCTCAATCAGAGTCAGGTGATTCTTGTTGTCTCTGATCGGGAACCGTATTTAGGTAGCCTGGGTTTCACTGTGTATTTCGTGGGTGATTGTTCCCGTCTCTGTGTAGTTTCACCAGATAGGCTGTACTTAGGTTTCACATTCCGTTTTGTTGTTTTGTATTTGTCTCAGTATTTTCATGTAATCGTCATTTGTTTCATTAAAAAACATGAGTAACCAACACGCCTCATTTCGGTCCGACTCTCTTTCGACAAACGAAGAACGCCGTTACAGAATCACCCACCACACACGGACCGAGCAGCGTGTTAACAGGCAGCGACAGCAGGAGCAGCAAAGGGAGGTCGTTATGGACAGCAGAAGCATGGAGTATACGACATGGGATGAACTAGACAGCTGGGCGGTCGACCCAAAGAGAGTGCCGGAGCCCGCCTGGGATTCGCTGGAGCAGTGCGAAGAGGGCTATAGGAGAATGGAGTTGGAGAGGCAATCACGACGGCGCAGAGGAAAGCCCGTGAATCAGCCCCAAAAAATTATTGGGGGGGGGGGCTCAGAGGGAGAGTGGCTGAGTCAGGAGACAGACCTGAGCCAACTCTCCCTGTTTATCGTGAGGAGCGAAGGAGGAGACCAGAACCGGTGTTGGAGGTGAGCGAAGCAGAGACTGTGAAGGAGTTAATGGGGAAATTGGAGGAGAGAGTAATGAGGGAGTTGCTAGTTTGGTGCTTTAGGTACAAGATTCGTCCGACGGAGCGTGTCGGGGATTTAATGGCACCTGGGTCAGCGCTCCATACTAGTCCTGAGGTGCGTGTTAGTCGGCTGGTGAAAAATGTGCCAGCCTCACGCACTAGGCCTCCTGTGTACCTACCTAGCCTTGCACGTCCTGTGCCAGTCCTGCTCTCAGGCTCTCCAGTACACCTTCACGGTCCAGTCCATCTTGTGCCACCTTCACACACCAGTCCTCCGGTGGCAGCTCCCCGCACCAGGCTTCCTGTGCGTGTCCTCGATCCAGTACCACCAATTCCAGTACCACGCACCAGGCCTTCAGTGCGCCTCGCCTGTTCAGCGCAGCCAGCGCTTTCTCCCTCTCCTGCGCTACCGGAGTCTCCCACCTGTTCAGCGCTTCTAGAGCCTTCCTCCTCTACAGCGCTGCCGGAGCCTCCTGCCTGTTCAGAGCAGCCTGAGCTGCCAGTCTGCATGAAGCAGCCAGAGCTGCCAGTCTGCAAGGAGCTGCCAGTCTGCAAGGAGCTGCCAGTCTGCAAGGAGCTGTCAGCCTGCATGGAGCAGTCAGAGCTGTCAGCCTGCATGGAGCAGTCAGAGCTGTCAGTCTGCATGGAGCGGCCAGAGCTGCCAGTCTGCATGGAGCGGCCAGAGCTGTCAGTCTGCTTGGAGCAGCCAGAGCTGCCAGTCTGCATGGAGCTGCCAGTCTGCATGGAGCTGCCAGTCTGCATGGAGCTGCCAG
Organism: Oncorhynchus masou masou; assembly: GCF_036934945.1. Taxonomy (NCBI): domain Eukaryota; kingdom Metazoa; phylum Chordata; class Actinopteri; order Salmoniformes; family Salmonidae; genus Oncorhynchus; species Oncorhynchus masou. The sequence continues at coordinate 60,362,892 of NC_088220.1, forward strand.
TCTGCATGGAGCTGCCAGTCTGCAAGGAGCTGCCAGTCTGCAAGGAGCTGCCAGTCTGCAAGGAGCTGCCAGTCTGCATGGAGCTGCCAGTCTGCATGGAGCTGCCAGTCTGCAAGGAGCTGCCAGTCTGCAAGGAGCTGCCAGTCGGCAAGGAGTTGCCAAAGCTGTTATTCTGCATGGAACAGTCAGAGCTGTCAGTCTGCAAGAAGCCGCCAAAGCTGTCAATCTGCATGGAGCAGCCAGAGCCGCCAGTCAGCATGGAGCAGCCAGAGCCGTCAGTCAGCAGTCTGCCAGGCTCTTCCAGATCTGCCAGTCAACCAGACTCTTCCAGATCTGCCAGTCAGCCAGACTCTTCCAGATCTGCCAGTCTGCCAGACTCTTCCAGATCCGCCAGTCAGCCAGACTCTTCCAGATCCGCCAGTCAGCCAGACTCTTCCAGATCTGCCAGTCAGCCAGACTCTTCCAGATCTGCCAGTCAGCCAGACTCTTCCAGATCTGCCAGTCAGCCAGACTCTTCCAGATCTGCCAGTCAGCCAGACCCTTCCAGATCTGCCAGTCAGCCAGACTCTTCCAGATCTGCCAGTCAGCCAGACTCTTCCAGATCCGCCAGTCAGCCAGACTCTTCCAGATCTGCCAGTCAGCCAGACTCTTCCAGATCTGCCAGTCAACCAGACTCTTCCAGATCTGCCAGTCAGCCAGACTCTTCCAGATCTGCCAGTCAGCCAGACTCTTCCAGATCTGCCAGTCAACCAAACCCTTCCAGATCTGCCACTCAACCAGACTCTTCCAGATCTGCCAGTCGACCAGAATCTTCCAGATCTGCTAGTCGACCAGACTCCAGATCTGCTAGTCAACCAGACTCTTCCAGATCTGCGAGTCAACCAGACTCTTCCAGATCCGCCAGTCAGCCAGGATCTGCCAGAACTGCCAGCCAGCCAGGATCTGCCGGATTCAACTGCCTGGCTGGGCTTCCTCTCAGTGCTGGGCTTCCTCTCAGTGCTGGGCTTCCTCTGTTCCAAGCTGCCCCTCTGTCCCGAACTGCCCCTCTGTCCCGAGCTGCCCCTCTGTCCCGAGCTGCCCCTCTGTCCCGAGCTGCCCCTCTGTCTCGAGCTGCCCTTCTGTCCCGAGCTGCCCCTCTGTCTCGAGCTGCCCCTCTGTCTCGAGCTGCCCCTCAGTCCAGTGGGGTTCTGGGTGAGGACTACTAGGCCATGGTCGGCGGCGAGGGTGGATTATCCCAGGACGCGTAGGGGAGGAACTATGACATTAATGGAGTGGGGTCCACGTCCCGAGCCGAAACCGCCACCATGGACAGACGCCCAACCGGACCCTCCCTATGGTTTTGAGGTGCGTCCGGGAGTCCGCACCTTAGGGGGGTTCTGTCACGCCTTGGTCTTAGTATTTTGTGTTTTAGTTAATTAGTTGGTCAGGCCAGGGTGTGACATGGGTTTATGTTATTGTGTTGTCGTATTGGGGTTTTTGTAGGCATTGGGATTGTGGTTGATTAGGGGTGTGTTTAGTTTAGGTTTGGCTGCCTGAGGCGGTTCTCAATCAGAGTCAGGTGATTCTTGTTGTCTCTGATGGGGAACACGTATTTAGGTAGTCTGGGTTTCACTGTGTATTTCGTGGGTGATTGTTCCTGTCTCTGTGTAGTTTCACCAGATAGGCTGTACTTAGGTTTCACGTTCCGTTTTGTTGTTTTGTATTTGTCTCAGTATTTTCATGTAATCGTCATGTAATCGTCATTTGTTTTATTTCCATCCTGACTTTTGCACAAGTCCTTTATATTGGTGTAGACTTGACGGACCAGATGGGACTCTTTCCCTCCCAAACCAAAAGGAGAAACCAATGTTTTCTTTGGTAGGCACAACCTACCTGGCACCCCTATAAATAATAACCTCAAGTCAAAACCGTTACAATGTGTACTTTGTATATTACTATGTCATAAAGAAAGCCACCATAACATATAGTTTATGATGAGGTTTTTACAGTCATGTGCTTGTCAGTGCTGTATACTATGTATGTAACGACTGAATCTCCTGTGTTAGCCCACTGAGCTCAAGCCTAGCATCTCTCACCTTGGTCCAGGTCGGAGGCCGACACCACCAGAACAGTGGTTCCTGCAGGCTGGTTCTCTGTAATCTGGGCTTGGTACTGGTTCTCCTGGAACCAGGGCACCTGGTCGTTCACGTCGATGACCTGGACAGACAGCAGCTGGCTGGATGAGAGCGCTGGTACCCCGTGGTCCTGGGCTACGATGGTCAGGTTGAACAGGACCTGCTCCTCCCGGTCGATGGGCTTCAGGATAGACAGAGAACCTGGAAAAGTAGAGGAGAGGGGTAAGAGAGGGAGCCTGGGGTGGAGGAGAGGAGAGGGGTTAGAAAGGGACCCTGGGGTGGAGGAGAGGAGAGGGGTTAGAGAGGGACCCTGGGGTGGAGGAGAGGAGTTAGAGAGGGACCCTGGGGTGGTGGAGAGGGGTAAGAGAAGGATCCTGGGGTGGTGAGAGGAGAGGGGTTAGAGAGGGAGCCAGGGGTGGAGGAGAGGAGAGGGGTTAGAGAGGGAGCCAGGGGTGGAGGAGAGGAGAGGGGTTAGAGAGGGAGCTTGGGGTGGAGGAGAGGAGAGGGGTTAGAGAGGGAGCCAGGGGTGGAGGAGAGAGGGGAGGGGGGAGCCAGGGGTGGAGGAGAGGGAGTTAGAGAGGGAGCCTGGGGTGGAGGAGAGGGAGCCTGGGGTGGAGAGGGGTTAGAGAGGGAGCTGGGGGGAGGGAGGAGAGAAGGAGAGGGGGTTAGAGAGGGAGCCAGGGGTGGAGGAGAGGAGAGGGGTTAGAGAGGGAGCCAGGGGTGGAGGAGAGGAGAGGGGTTAGAGAGGGAGCCAGGGGTGGAGGAGAGGAGAGGGAGCCAGGGGTGGAGGAGAGGAGTTAGAGAGGGAGCCTGGGGTGGAGGAGAGGAGAGGGGTTAGAGAGGGAGCCAGGGGTGGAGGAGAGGAGAGGGAGCCAGGGGTGGAGAGGGCTAGAGAGGGACCCTGGGGTGGAGAGGAGTTAGAGAGGGAGCCTGGGGTGGAGGAGAGGGGAGGGGTTAGAGAGGGAGCCTGGGGTGGAGGAGAGGAGAGGGGTTAGAGAGGGAGCCTGGGGGGGTGGAGGAGAGGAGAGGGGGGTTAGAGAGGGAGCTTGGGGTGGAGGAGAGAAGAGGGGTTAGAGAGGGAGCCAGGGGTGGAGGAGAGGAGAGGGGTTAGAGAGGGAGCCTGGGGTGGAGGAGAGAAGAGGGGTGGAGAGAGGGAGCCAGGGGTGGAGGAGAGGAGAGGGGTTAGAGAGGGAGCCTGGGGTGGAGGAGAGAGGAGAAGGGGGTTAGAGAGGGAGCTTGGGGTGGAGGAGAGAAGAGGGGTTAGAGAGGGAGCCAGGGGTGGAGGAGAGGAGAGGGGTTAGAGAGGGAGCCAGAGGGGTGGAGGAGAGGAGAGGGGTTAGAGAGGGAGCCTGGGGTGGAGGAGAGGAGAGGGGTTAGAGAGGGAGCTTGGGGTGGAGGAGAGAAGAGGGGTTAGAGAGGGAGCCAGGGGTGGAGGAGAGAAGAGGGGTTAGAGAGGGAGCCTGGGGTGGAGGAGAGGAGAGGGGTTAGAGAGGGAGCTTGGGGTGGAGGAGAGAAGAGGGGTTAGAGAGGGAGCCAGGGGTGGAGGAGAGGAGAGGGGTTAGAGAGGGAGCCAGGGGTGGAGGAGAGGAGAGGGGTTAGAGAGGGAGCCTGGGGTGGAGGAGAGGAGAGGGGTTAGAGAGGGAGCTTGGGGTGGAGGAGAGAAGAGGGGTTAGAGAGGGAGCCAGGGGTGGAGGAGAGGAGAGGGGTTAGAGAGGGAGCCTGGGGTGGAGGAGAGGAGAGGGGTTAGAGAGGGAGCTTGGGGTGGAGGAGAGAAGAGGGGTTAGAGAGGGAGCCAGGGGTGGAGGAGCCTGGGGGTGGAGGAGAGGGGTTAGAGAGGGAGCCAGGGGTGGAGGAGAGGAGGGAGGGGTTAGAGAGGGAGCCTGGGGTGGAGGAGAGGAGAGGGGTTAGAGAGGGAGCTAGAGAGGAAGGGGTGGAGGAAAGGAGAGCTAGAGAGGAAGCCTGGGGTGGAGGAGAGAAGAGGGGTTAGAGAGGGAGCCAGGGGTGGAGGAGAGGAGAGGGGTTAGAGAGGGAGCCTGGGGTGGAGGAGAGGAGAGAGAGGGGTTAGAGAGGGAGCTTGGGGTGGAGGAGAGAAGAGGGGTTAGAGAGGGAGCCAGGGGTGGAGGAGAGGAGAGGAATTAGAGAGGAAGCCTGGGGTGGAGGAGAGAAGAGGGGTTAGAGAGGGAGCTTGGGGTGGAGGAGAGGAGAGGGAGCCAGGGGTGGAGGAGAGGAGAGGGAGCCAGGGGTGGAGGAGAGGAGTTAGATAAGGATCCTGGGGTGGAGGAGAGGAGCTAGAGAGGAAGCCTAGGGTGGAGGAGAGGAGAGGAATTAGAGAGGAAGCCTAGGGTGGAGGAGAGGAGCTAGAGAGGAAGCCTGGGGTGGAGGAAAGGAGAGGAGTTAGAGAGGAAGCCTAGGGTGGAGGAAAGGAGAGGAGCTAGAGAGGAAGCCTGGGGTGGAGGAAAGGAGAGGAGTTAGAGAGGAAGCCTAGGGTGGAGGAGAGGAGAGGAGCTAGAGATTGAGCCTGGGTGGAGGAGAGGAGATGATACATATTCAAGGATGGAGAGAGAGCCTAGGGAGAGCCCTGGTCAAAAGTAGTGAACTTAGTTGGGATGCAGGGTGCTATTGGGACGCAGACTCAGCTGGTCCCTCTCCCTACCTATTGTGCAGTCACACCCTGTGAAAGGTCCCTGTGGTCCAGCACAATTCTGCTAGCTTCAACTTCTACTGCAAGCTTTAACACACTGCTAGCTTCAACTTTCACTGCTAGCTCCAACACTCCTCTAGCGTCAACGTTCACTGCTAGCTCCAACACTCTGCGAGCTTCAACTTTCACTGCTAGCTCCAACACTCCACTAGTGTCAACTTTCACTGCTAGCACCAACACTCTGCTAGCTTCACAACTCTGCTAGCTTCAGCTTTCACTGCTAGCTTCACTTCTCTGGTAGCTTCATCTTTCACCAGGGATTCCTCCCTCTCTGTCGGAGGCCAAGCGCTGCTCCTTGCCAAGAGCTTCACTTACTTACACACACCCACCCACCCTGTTCACCCAGTCATCTGTGTGTGTGGATCTATTCCCATGAAAGGCAGAAACAAAACACCAAAGAACCCCAACCTCAGACTGCTGGGAACCATTAAAGGAGCGATTACAACTGCATGTGTGTGTGTGTGTTTGTGTGTGTGACTCAGTCCCTCTTTTGAGACTTTGATAACACCCACACACACGCACACTATTTGCCGTTTGGTCTTCTGGTCTTTGTTGTGGTGTGTGAGACATGCGTTGACCCTGGCTCCACCCCTCCCCCACTGCCCCACCAATCAGGAACCAAGGAATCCCCTGGTCGGCTGAGGAGAAAACAGAAGCTGTCAAGATCTATCAGGTGTGTCACAGAGAGAGGGCGGCCATATTGATCTGGTTCCAGTATATGTGTGTGTGTGTGTGTGTGTGTGTGTGTGTGTGTGTGTGCGTGCGTGCGTGTGTGCGTGCGTGTGTGTGTGTGTGTACGTTCATGCCTTGCCCATCTTGAACTGGTTCCAGCAATGCAGGTAATTAGTCAGTATAATGACAGTTAATGGCGTGAGTTAATCCTCTGACCACCTGGTCTGCTCCTGTCCTATCCTGTCCACTGGCCCAGGCCAGGGTCTACGATGACACGAGAAACGGTCCCATCTCTACACATTCTGTTTTGGTTAGGTTCCCATTACACCAGTACAACAGGGAGCTGTGTAGGAGAAGCCTACTACAGATCATGGTAACCGTGGATCCTTCTGGGTGGAGGATGGGTGTCTCCTAACTCTATTAAGGGTTCTTTCCACCTCTGGGCTCAATGGAAATATTTAATCATCAAACTATGTGTGTTGAGTTTCCCTTTGATCCAGATGAATCCCAGTCAACTCCTGGATTAAACCTCTTTATTTAGGATATGTTTTGGTCCAGGAGTAGGCTTAATCTAGGCCTGAAAATTTGCCCCTGAAAGTTTTCAATTTGTATCAATTTGTGTAAGACGAGACTGTTCCCTAGACTAATCCTATTCATAGAAGAAACAAATAGAATGTCTAACATGAGAAGAAACATGTGAGAGCAAGGAAACATCTTTACCTTAGTTCACCTCAGTCTTCAGAACTGTGACTGCTCTACTCTAATACAACCATACATACACAATAAAACACTACGTAAACCAAAGAGACTGGAATTGGAAACATCCAAAATATGTTTTCCATGTCTCTCTCTCTCTCTCTCTCTCTCTCTCTCTCTCTCTCTCTCTCTCTCCCTCTCTCTCCCCATGTGTTATTAGTGACCAGGCTTAGGACGGGATCACTGAGGAGTCACAACGGCTGAAACTATTCCAGCCACTAACTCTGACAATACTAAAGGCTCTGGGGCAAGTTATCTCAGTAAGTACGGAGATACAGAGAGAAAACAACAAACCCCAAAACTTAAAACAGAACCAACATAACCCCCCTCATCCCTCCTTCCCCTCCCGCCTCACTCTCTCTTTGACGGTTGCGGCTCATTAAAGCATGACATTGAAATGGAGTCAGTGCTGTGCCCTTTCTTTCCACTGCTCCCAGGGCCAGGTAACGAGAAGGAGAGGGAAGCCCTAATCTCAGCGATGCATTGCAGGCCTGGTGTGTGTGTGTGTTTGTGTGTGTGTGTGTGTGTGTGTGTGTAATCTCAGCGATGCATTGCAGGCCTGGTGTGTGTTTGTGTGTGTGTGTAATCTCAGTGCAGCACGGCAGCCCTGCCCGTTGCGTGTCTAGCAGTGTATGTTCACTGCCAGCCACACTCGCTGCGGCCTTCTGCTATGGAAAAAGTATCTGCAGCCAGATAGCTGGATCGTTACTTACAGCGGTGGTGGTTGTTACAGCTGCAGCAGTGTTGGTGGTGGTCGGGTTTAGCGCTCAGGTAGGCAGGCATACGCAATGTACTGGGGTAACTTCGTTAACTCTGATTCGTCTCTCACACGACATCTCTTCACACTTCCCTGTTTATACTGTTTTAACTGTGCTGCGGCCTGATTATAGGTTGAACCTTATGAGACTCTCTCACAGACTCAACCACATGCAAGCTAGTAATATGGTACCAATAGCCTTCTGACATCACACCATGTGTTTACAGTACAGCTGGCAACTACATGATTGCTCTCGTGCCAGTGTTACCGACTGGGTTTGAACTCGTCCCCTGCATGCCACAAGGCTGTGTTATCCAGCTGAGCTAAAGCCTAGGCATTAGCTTGGGGAGCTGACAAAAGTATTCAGGTCTCAGACTAGGTTACCTTTCTGTGAGTGTGGCTCACCAAGCCACTTCCATCACACTAGGAGTTCTTTATATGACCCACCAGTATTAGGGTTGAGGCTGAACGTCCCTCCAGCATTGCCAGTCTCGATGAAGTAGCTGACCCGTCTGTTCTCCCCCTGGTCGGCATCTCGCGCCACAACGTAGAGAACCACGAAGCCCACAGGCTGGTCCTCCATGACACTGACCGCGGAAGGCGAGCTAAACACTGGAGCGTTGTCGTTCTCGTCTGTCACAAACACCCTCGCTGTCACGGAGCCCCAGCGCCGCTGGCTGCCGTTCAGGGCGGAGTCTGTCGCCTGTACGACCAGGATGAGGGAGGAAGTAACTTCATGGTCCAGTTCCTGCGTCAGGGTCAGGACGCCAGTGGAAGGGTGAAGGGTGAGGATGTCAGGGAGGTCAGGGTACTGGAACACAGTAGAATTAAATATAACTTTATCAGTCCAGGGTACTGGAACAGAGTAGAATAGAATATAATGTTTTCAGTCCAGGGTACTGGAATAGAGTCAAATACAATATAACTTTATTAGTCCAGGGTGCTGAAACAGAAGAGAATACAGAAGATAATGACTTTATTAGTTCATCTGCAGAGATATAAATAATTATTCTGCTCTACTCCCTAAACCACTAGTTTAAGGGGTTAAGTGTCTTGCTCAAGGGCACAACGGCAGGAGATGGTCTAGTTGCCAGTGAGTACATCTCCAATTTTCACCACCGGTCTGAAATTTGAAACAGCAATGTATCTGTTACTGATTTTTGCTTCTCTAACCTGTGGGTCCTACCCCTAACCTCCTAACCTTAACCTGCTAATCCTAACCCTAACCCCCAAACCCTACCTGGTGCAGGATGGAGTAGGTCAGCAGGCTGTTGGGTCCTGATCCATCCTGGTCCGAGGCCTGGAAGGTGTAGATGGATGCCCCAGGCTCCATGTTCTCAGGTATCACCATGGTAACGGGGTCCTCCGGGAAGTAGGGTGCGTGGTCGTTGCTGTCCTTCACCTCGATGTCCAGCTGCACCAGGTGGCTGCTGGGTAATGTCATGGAGAAGTCGTCCACCTCTATCTGTAGTGTGTAGCGGGCAGATCGCTCGTAGTCCAGCTCCCTTGCCAGGTACACGTCACCTGTCTGACGGTCCACCATGAACGTTCCGTCTCGGTCTGACCCGCCCACCACCGTATAGGTCACCTGACTAGCCTCAAGGAGTTCTAAGCTATCATGTGACTTCACAGAGCCAATCACAGAGCCCGGTTTGGCCTCCTCGACGGAGTTTAAGTATATGGAGAGGGAGTTGGCTTTGGAAGGAGCTCTGCTCGCACTCAGGACCTGTGGACAGAGAGATAGGGAATTGGTAAGCATATTGTATATCCTCAATACACCACTCAGGACCTATAGACAGAGCATTAGGGATATGGTAAGCATTTTGTAAATCCTCAATACACCACTCAGGACCTATAGACAGAGCATTAGGGATATGGTAAGCATATTGTATATCCTCAATACACCACTCAGGACCTATAGACAGAGCCATAGGGATATGGTAAGCATACTGTATATTCTCAATACACCACTCAGGACCTATAGACAGAGCCATAGGGATATGGTAAGCATACCGTATATCCTCAATACACCACTCAGGACCTATAGACAGAGCCATAGGGATATGGTAAGCATACCATATATCCTCAATACACCACTCAGGACCTATAGACAGAGCCATAGGGATATGGTAAGCATACCGTATATCCTCAATACACCACTCAGGACCTATAGACAGAGCCATAGGGATATGGTAAGCATATATCATCAATATATTGGTGTTAAAGGTTTGTAGGTAGCTAACTTCATCACCAGGTTCAATAGCGAGAGCCGGCTGGAGGACAAAATTAGTAGCTAGCTAATCAATTTATATAACTGGGATCTTCAAACAATCTGTTAACCTTTGAGGAAAATTTTGAGCAACTATGAAAATCATTGACATGAATGATAATCCATAAGATAGCTGACCATTAACACTCAGCAGACTCACGCTATGTGTCTAATAAAGACCATTATACATGCCTTGTGGCAGTTGGAGCTACATTTTCCAAAACAACGCTAAAGAATCCAAATATTCAATGGGACGCTGTGAACCTGCAACAGATTTCCCCCCTCCCACTCTCTTTTCTCACTGTGAATAAAAGAAACTGAACGTTTTAAGAGTTTTTTACAAACTCCCACAACAGGCCTGCTAGTGCTAATCACGTTTAATCAGATAGGCATGTCACTGCCAGGAAAAATAATAAGGGATAAAAGTCAACATAATCAAAAAAGGAAATTGTAGTGAGCTTTCAGATCTCACTGCAGTGGGCTGGACTCTACAGTATTGAGTTTTTACACCTCCCTTGATGACCAATCAGAAGAACATGAAAGACTTCAGCTTTGACACATCGCTCCCTTTGTATGGAAACAGGCACCAGAAGTTACACATATACCACATTGTTCTAATAAGCCTGTTTTTCAGTTCGCTCAAAGCAGGGGATGGAGTCACAGGGTTTAAATATCTGACAGAGCGAGAGAGAGCGAGAGAGAGCGAGAGAGAGCGAGAGAGAGCGAGAGAGAGCGAGAGAGAGCGAGAGCGAGCGAGAGAGAATAAATGAATGAAAGTGAGAGAGTTAGACCAGGAGAAATAGAGAGAGAGAGCAAGACAAGGAGAAAGAGAGAGAGGAAGGAAAATAAAATAGTTTTGTACTCTTATCCATTTTTCTCCTCAGCAAATACTTGTTGATGCTTAATTCATTACAATTACAACCTACAATACCTTGATAAACCATAGGTACACTATACAGCACCACTATGTTGGCAGTCAGTAAACAGCCCATGCTCTTTATGAAACATAATATGACAATCTATTAATTAACTCCAAATTGAATGTCAACAAGCGTTAGAATTTGTGAGATCATATCCTGTCCCTACTGCTGTACTTGTCTTGGATGAGGGCTCTGATAGAAACATGTCAACAGACAAGAACAACACAGCCATGTTAAATCGTATTACACACTAATTATTACTCACATTCTTCACGGAGAAATGAGGGAAGGAAAAAAAGAAAAGAAATAAGGAACACAGAGACGCTGTTTTACTGCAGCCATTACAAGACCCTTCTATTTTCCTGGAACCTTAGAGATTCCGGGCTGCATTCCAAATGGCAACCTATTCCCTACATAGGGCACTGGTCAAAAGAAGTGCACCATATAGGGAATAGGGTGTCATTTGGGATGCATATTGGATTTACAGCGACAGAGTTCCTTCCATTGTGCTGGCCTGGCCGGTCACTATTTAGTTGTATATTAAATATTAATTAAATTAACTTGAATGGTGTATTTTATGTGGGTGCATATCCCAGGCGGTGTCGTATTGAAGTGAGGCTACTGTATTAAAAGTGTTGAAGTCATTCAGTATGGTCTTGATCAGAGTAATCACAGCTGGTGATCATCATGGGCCAGATGGGAGCACTTGATTCATACCTACTGTAGTTTTCCATCTCTTTTGAAAAGTCACAGAGAAGGAGAAGTGAGGAAGGAAGGAAGGAAGGAAGGAAGGAAGGAAGGAAGGAAGGAAGGACGGTTGTCAGAAATCAGACTGCCACATCTATTTGGAACGACTTTGTTGTGAGGGGCCAGACTTCTAGAGCCAGACTTCTAGAGCCAGACTTCTAGAGCCAGACTTCTAGAGCCAGACTTCTAGAGCCAGACTTCTAGAGCAAGCTTGACGTAGTACTTCTCCCAATACTTTAGTTAAATATGGGATATTTGATAGATTGGTGTTGGCTATAATCTAGTAGTTTTCTGATCTTTATGATTAGGATACAGCTAGATCTGTGAGAAGAAAGGTGGTAGGGGAGAGGAGATAGCAGTCTGAGGTAGGGCTCATACCTGTATGGGGGGGTTAGGGGTCTCACCTGTATGTGTAGTGTACAGGTAGCGCTGTGAGAGGGAAGGAGTTATGGGCTAGGGGTTAGGGGTCTCACCTGTATGTGTAGTGTACAGGTAGCGCTGTGAGTTATGGGAAGTCTCACCTGAGTTATGGGCTGTGAGAGGGAAGGAGTTATGGGGGGTTAGGGGTCTCACCTGTATGTGTAGTGTACAGGTAGCGCTGTGAGAGGGAAGGAGTTATGGGCTAGGGGTTAGGGGTCTCACCTGTATGTGTAGTGTACAGGTAGCGCTGTGAGAGGGAAGGAGTTATGGGCTAGGCGTTAGGGGTCTCACCTGTATGTTTAGTGTACAGGTAGCGCTGTGAGAGGGAAGGAGTTATGGGCTAGGGGTTAGGGGTCTCACCTGTATGTGTAGTGTACAGGTAGCGCTGTGAGAGGGAAGGAGTTATGGGCTAGGGGTTAGGGGTCTCACCTGTATGTGTAGTGTACAGGTAGCGCTGTGAGATGGCTGGCCTCGGTCAGTGGCGGTCACAGTGAAGCTGTACTCAGCTCTGTCAGAGTGACTCAGAGGAGAGGAGGAACGCAGTTCACCTGTCGTCGGGTTCAGAGAGAAACGCTCTGCTCTGGGACCTGTAGAGGAGGGAGGGAGGGAGAAAAAGAGAGCGAAAGAAAAACAGAGACCGAGAGAGAGCGATACAGAGTGAGTGAGTGAGTGAGTGAGTGAGTGAGTCCAGCTACAAATTGTTACACAGAGTTGTTTTTGGAAACAATGCCAGAAGAAAACAATGCATTCCTGCCATAATCACTCAACGGCAGAAAATAGCAAATTACTCTTCAATCATTAACTTACACACAATCCCTCCCTTACTCTCTCCCTCTCTCTCTTCCTTCTTCCATCACTCTCTCACCTGACATGGAGTAGTACACAGTGCCGTTCTCTCCCTCATCAGGGTCCTTGGCCTGTACTTTCCCCAGCAGTAGACCTGATGCCTGGCCCTCCATCACCTACGGAATGAAATCACAGGGTAAAACGGTGACTTGTTTCCTTCTCAACGCTGACCACTAACATATCATGTGAGACCCAATGCCCTAAGGGCCCTGGTCAAAGGTAGTGTACAATATAGGGAATAGGCTGCCATTTGGGACGCAGTATCACCTGCATGGTCAGTCCTCTGCCAGGCTGGCTGTGTCTGAAGAAGGGAGTGTTGTCGTTCTCATCCAGGACGGTGATGAAGGCTGTCCCTGTAGCGCTGCGGGGGGGAGTACCTCCATCCTGGACCACCAACAACACCTGGTAACTACTCTGCTGCTCCCTGTCCAGACCTACACGGGTACTGATCTCACCTGAGGGAGAGAGGGAGAGGACACAGGGAGAGAGGAAGGAGGGAGAAAGAGAGAGAGTGAGAGAAACGGGAGGGAGAGAAGTAATGATGAGAAATTAAAGGGAGAGCATGTCATCTTTGATCACCCCCACACACACACACACACACACACACACACACACACACACACACACACACACACACACACACACACACACACACACACACACACACACACACACACACACACACACACACACACACACACACACACACACACACACACACACAGGCAGCAACCTGAAGAGCTGCAGTGAAGGTTAGAGTTATCTCGAAATATCTCGAGATCGGCTACACACAATCTCACAGCAGGCCAATTAGGGCCCAGCAGGACACTCAACACTGCAGCTAACCTGATTTATTTTCACAGAGAACATACAGCACAGGGAGCTGCAGTAGGAGAATGTGTGAGGGTGAATGGTCATGTAAATGGTGGTGTTGTGTGTCTTCTGAGTGCCACATCTGAAGTTCCTGTGGTAAATATAACGTTATTATACACGGAGTGTGTTAAGTCTTGAGACAATTGAGACATGGATTGTGTATGTGCCATTCAGAGGGCGAATCGGCAAGACAAAATGCCTTTGAATGGGATATGGTAGAAGGTGCCAAGCACAACGGTTTGTGTAATGAACTGCAACGCCGCTGAGTTTTTCCTGCTCAACAGTTTCCCGTGTGTCTCAAGAATGGTCCACCTCCCACATCGAGCCAACTTGACAACTGTGGGAAGCATTGGAGTCAACATGGGCCAGCATCCCTGTGGAACACTTTCGACACCTTGTAGAGTCCATACCCTGACAAATTGAGCCTGTTCTGAGGGCAAAAAGTGTGTGGGGGGGTGCAGCTCAATATTACGAAGGTGTTGTTAATGTTTTGTACACTCAGTGTATCTTTTTTTAGTCCATTCATTAACCAGTCTTTGAACTACCTGTGTGTGAGTTGATCTGGAAGCTTCTGTCTGGGTGTAGGAGTCTGTAACTGAGCCTGCCGTTGAGCCCTGAGTCGCGATCCATAGCCGAAACCCGTCCGAACCCTGACCCCGCCGGAAGGTTCTCTCTCACGGCCAGGAAAGCCCTCTCCTGTGTCAAACGAGGTGAGTTGTCGTTTTCATCAGTCACCGACACCCTCACCGTGGCACTGCCCGTCTTCTTCAGCTGCCCATGGCCCGACGTGGCCAGAACCATCAACATGTACATATCCTTCACCTGGGCAAAAGTCATGGACACACTTTTAAAGGACATGACACTTTCAATTCAAGTTTGTCAGACGTTTTCAGGCTTCTAAAGAAGTCTAATGTCAGATGAATAAGACCAACATGATCGATATCAATCAAAGTGGCTAAGAAGCATTCAGTGTGCGGGTCTGGACAAGTTTATATATCTTCCTGTCACATGTCCCACACCTCTCTGTCCAGGGCGCTCTTCACAAACAGCCAGCCGCTGTCTGCCGCAATGCCAAACCCTGCTGCGTCCCCGTCAGGTCTCAGGTAGTACGCCAGTGGAGAGGAGGACCCTGAACCCGTGGTGTCCAGGCTCAGAGCTCGCACCTGTAGATGGATGAATTAAGTAATTCATCAGAAATACATACAAAACATTACAGAACTGACAGTTCTATTTGATATGTGAGATATTATGTCTATTGTTATATACAGAAAAATGTGTCCAAGACAATGTTCCCCTTTCAACCTGTGGATGAACAGTATACATGATGTGCAGCAGATATTGGGCTGGTTTCCAGGATACAGATGAAGCCTATTTTGGACAACAGAAATCGCTTTCAATGGAAATTCAAATTGTTGTTACTCCAGGGAAGGATTACTATAGTCTGGGTCTGGGAAACCTGCCCTCAATATCATTTTCTAACATACAGCAGAGTTTTTTCCAAGTCTATTTTCCTCTTGGGGACAATAAAGGGTTCCACTTTATTTGGATAGTCCCATGCAGATGATCTGCAGATACTCAAACTATCAACAACCGATCAACTGCAACTCTGTTGATACATAACAGCTGGCTGATGTTACGTTTAGGGATAGTTAGAAGACATTTTTGTTGGCTGTTAGTTGAACAATCTAGAGGACATACCTGTAGGAAGCGTGTGCTGAGCGGCGTGTTCTCCCTCAGCTCCACGCGGTAGGTCAGGGTGTCGAACACGGGACCATGGTCGTTCTCCGCCTGGACGTGCACCACCAGCATCATGGTAGAGCTCAGCTGCGGCGCGCCGCCATCTTTAGCTGTCACCGTCAGGTCGTAACGCGGCGTTACGTCGTATGACAGCCCACCAACCAGCCGGATCTCCCCTGTGCTGCGCTCCATGGAAAAGGTTCTTTGACCTCCGCTTGAGGTCGCGGTGGAGGAAAGATCAAAGGTCATCTGGCCGTTGAGGCCGGAGTCCCGGTCTTTGGCCTGGACTCTGTAGACCACGGTCCCTATCTCTGTGTGCTCCGGGAGGAGGAGAGACTCAGAAGAGGAGGGCATGAAGACAGGAGCGTTGTCGTTGATGTCCTGGATGGTGATGTGGACGTGGGTCTGACCGAAGGCAGGGGGGCTGCCGCTACGAGCCTGGAGCTCCAGGGTTAGAGAGGGCTGGGCCTCGTGGTCCAGAGGAAGGCTGGTCCGCAGGGCACCACTCTCTGGGTCCACAGTGAAGTAGCCAGCAGGGTCTCCAGAGGAGATGGTGTACAGGATGTCCTTACTGGGGCCGCCTGGGAACAGACAGGGGAAGTTGAATGTTTTATTATCCCTTATGTACAGGATACACATGGCTCCTTGCAGGTTCTTTATTTCACAAAGCAACAACCATAAGGAATAATAAAAGATAACAATATGAACATAAAGTAAATGGATCAGTAGAAAAGAATACATATCGTAGCATAAGTATAATACCGGAAGGAACCATTTATAGTCCAATATTTTACGTGTATTGGGGAAGGGAGGCAAGTGTTTGAACTGTGCAGTATTTATCAATCATAATAACAGTCTGGTAGCAGCAGTTGTGATGTGTGTGTAGCACAAATGTGTGTGTGTGTGTGTGTGTGTGTGTGTGTGTGTGTGTGTGTGTGTGTGTGTGTGTGTGTGTGTGTGTGTGTGTGTGTGTGTGTGTGTGTGTGTGTGTGTGTGTATTTTTGTGGGTGTGTGAGTGTTTGAGTGCATGTTTGTGAATACCGATGCAATTGTGTGTGTGAGTTTATTTTATTTGTATCTTTTGAAGTGAGATGACAAGATCCAGAGCCAGTCCAGACGAGGAGAATAGAACCAGACCAGACGAGGAAAATAGAACCAGACCAGACGAGGAAAATAGTACCAGACCAGACGAGGAGACCAGAACCAGACCAGACGAGGAGAATAGAACCAGACCAGACGAGGAGAATAGAACCAGACCAGACGAGGAGACCAGAACCAGACCAGACGAGGAGAATAGAACCAGACCAGACGAGGACAATAGAACCAGACCAGACGAGGAGAATAGTACCAGACCAGACGAGGAGACCAGAACCAGACCAGATGAGGAGAATAGAACCAGACCAGACGAGGAGAATAGAACCAGACCAGACGAGGAGACCAGAACCAGACCAGACGAGGAGAATAGAACCAGACCAGACGAGGAGAATAGAACCAGACCAGACGAGGAGAATTGAACCAGACAAAACGAGGAGACCAGAACCAGACCAGACGAGGAGAATAGAACCAGACCAGACGAGGAGAATAGAACCAGACCAGACGAGGAGACCAGAACCAGACCAGACGAGGAGAATAGAACCAGACCAGACGAGGAGAATAGAACCAGACCAGACGAGGAGACCAGAACCAGACCAGACGAGGAGACCAGAACCAGACCAGACGAGGAGAATAGAACCAGACCAGACGAGGAGAATAGTACCAGACCAGACGAGGAGACCAGAACCAGACCAGACGAGGAGAATAGAGACCAGAACCAGACCAGATGAGGAGAATAGAACCAGACCAGACGAGGAGACCAGAACCAGACCAGACGAGGAGAGAACCAGACCAGACGAGGAGAAACCAGACCAGACGAGGAGAATAGAACCAGAAACGAGGAGACCAGAACCAGACCAGACGAGGAGACCAGGCAGAGACCAGACCCAGGAGACCAGAACCAGACCAGGCGAGGAGAATAGAACCAGACCAGACGAGGAGACTAGACCAGAACCAGACCCACGAGGAGAATAGAACCAGACCGAGGAGACCAGACCAACCAGACCAGACCAGAGGAGAATAGAACCCAGACCAGAACCAGACGAGGAGAATAGAACCAGACCAGACCGAGGAGAATAGAACCAGACCCAGACCAGGAGAATAGAACCAGACCAGACGAGGAGACCAGAACCAGACCAGACGAGGAGAATAGAACCAGACCAGACGAGGAGACCAGAACCAGACCAGACGAGGAGAATAGAACCAGACCAGACGAGGAGAATAGAACCAGACAAAACGAGGAGACCAGAACCAGACCAGACGAGGAGAATAGAACCAGACCAGACGAGGAGACCAGAACCAGACCAGACAAGGAGACCAGAACCAGACCAGACGAGGAGAATAGAACCAGACCAGACGAGGAGACTAGAACCATACCAGACGAGGAGACCAGAACCAGACCAGACGAGGAGAATAGAACCAGACCAGACGAGGAGACCAGAACCAGACCAGACGAGGAGAATAGAACCAGACCAGACGAGGAGAATAGAACCAGACCAGACGAGGAGAATAGAACCAACCGAGAGAAGAACCAGACCGAGGAGACCAGAACCAGACCAGACGAGGAGAATAGAACCAGACCAGACGAGGAGACCAGAACCAGACCAGACGAGGAGAATAGAACCAGTCCAGACGAGGAGAACAGAACCAGACCAGACGAGGAGAATAGAACCAGACCAGACGAGGAGACCAGAACCAGACCAGACGAGGAGAATAGAACCAGACCAGACGAGGAGAATAGAACCAGACCAGACGAGGAGAATAGAACCAGACCAGACGAGGAGACCAGAACCAGACCAGACGAGGAGAATAGAACCAGACCAGACGAGGAGACCAGAACCAGACCAGACGAGGAGAATAGAACCAGACCAGACGAGGAGAACAGAACCAGACCCGAGGAGAATAGAACCAGACCAGACGAGGAGACCAGAACCAGACCAGACGAGGAGAATAGAACCAGACCAGACGAGGAGAATAGAACCAGACCAGACGAGGAGAATAGAACCAGACCAGACGAGGAGACCAGAACCAGACCAGACGAGGAGAATAGAACCAGACCAGACGAGGAGACCAGAACCAGACCAGACGAGGAGAATAGAACCAGTCCAGACGAGGAGAACAGAACCAGACCAGACGAGGAGAATAGAACCAGACCAGACGAGGAGACCAGAACCAGACCAGACGAGGAAAATAGAACCAGACCAGACGAGGAGAATAGAACCAGACCAGACGAGGAGAATAGAACCAGACGAGGAGGCCAGAAGCAGTCCAGGTGAGGAGACCAGAACCAGAACAAACGAGGAGAATAGAACCAGACCAGACGAGGAGAATACAACCAGATCAGACGAGGAGACCAGAATCAGTCCTGATGAGGAGACCAGAACCAGAACGGATGAGGAGAATAGAACCAGACCAGACGAGGAGAATAGAACCAGACCAGACGAGGAGAATAGAACCAGGCCAGACGAGGAGAATAGAACCAGACCAGACGAGGAGAATAGAACCAGACCAGACGAGGAGACCAGAACCAGACCAGACGAGGAGAATAGAACCAGACCAGACGAGGAGACTAGAACCAGACCAGACGAGGAGACCAGAACCAGACCAGACGAGGAGAATAGAACCAGACCAGACGAGAATAGAACCAGACCAGACGAGGAGAATAGAACCAGACCAGACGAGGAGACAAGAAGCAGTCCAGGCGAGAAGATCAGAACTAGTCCAAACGAGGAGACCAGAACCAGACCAGACGAGGAGACCAGAACCAGACCAGACAAGGAGACCAGAACCAGAACAGACGAAGAGAATAGAACCAGACCAGACGAGTAGAATAGAACCAGACCAGACGAGGAGACCAGAACCAGTCCAGATGAGGAGACCAAAACCAGTCTAGACGAGGAGAACAGAACCAGACCAGACGAGGAGACCAGAACCAGTCCAGACGAGGAGACCAGAACCAGACCAGACGAGAAGACCAGAACCAGACCAGACAAAGAGACCAGAACCATCATGTACAGAATATTATTCATCCGTATTAACGAGTCATTTCTCAAGCCATAACTAAATGACTTCTCTCTGTAAGGTCTGCCATATTGTATTATAAGTGTTGAGGAGGAGGCCAGAACCAGACCAGACCAGATGAGGAGACCAGAACCAGGCCAGATGAGGAGGCCAGAACCAGACCAGAAAAGATGAGGAGACCAGAACCAGACCAGACGAGGAGACCAGAACCAGACCAGACGAGGAGATCAGAACCAGTACAGATGAGGAGACCAGAACCAGACGAGGAGACCAGAACCAGACCAGACCAGACAAGGAGACAAGAACCAGACCAGATGAGGAGGCCAGAACCAGACCAGACCAGACGAGGAGACCAGAACCAGACTAGGCAGAGAGCACTTCAGTTACAATATACTCCCCCTCAGTCATTTGTCAAGGATTTTACACTGTGACAGAGTCCTAAATATCCAAAGTAATGATTATAAAAACAATGTCCTGGGATGGAATGTGTGATTAATGTGATTTCTAAACGAGGTGTGTACAGTGGCTCGCTGCCTATTTGAACAACTGGTACAGGGAGCACAGAGGGAGCACAGAATGCCCCAGTGAGTCCTTTCAGCACATGCTGCCCACACACACACACACACACACACATACACACTCACACACTCACACACTCACACACACACACACACACACACACACACACACACACACACACACACACACACACACACACACACACACACACACTCACACACTCACACATGCATATGCATATGCATACTTTCAAACAGGTGTTAGCGGTCCTTAAGCAATCAGAAGTTCCAAATCCAAGTCACACCCACCGTTCTTACTGATGGCCTGTACGATGCCAACCTCAGTCCCTCGCAGTACGTTTTCACATACAGTGAAGCTGTACTGGCTGTGTTCGAACACAGGAGGCGCCACCAGGCCTGCCACCACACTGATGTTGACCCGGGCGTTGACCAGTGCTGCCAAACCCCCTCCGTCCTGGGCTGAAACCACCATGGGGATCACCGTGTTGGCCTTGCCGTGCAGCGACCGGGACAGGGAGATCACACCTGGTGGAGAAAGGACACAAATCACAATGGTCAAGGTCAGACACAGCTCCAAATACACACACAGAGACATGAGGATGGACACACACACACAAACATACACACTTTATTTAATTCCAGGAAAATTCAATTCCAGCGCGCTGGCATCTGGCATCTGACATCTGTAAGATCCATTAAACACATGGTGGAAAATACAAGAATGCCTTTTTCCTCGATACACCTGTAACTATATAAGAAGTTAATACAGTACCAACGTGTGTCTTTGTTGTTAAAGCTGTACTACATGTAAAAACACCAACGTGTGTCTTTGTTGTTAAAGCTGTACTACATGTAAAAACACCAACCTGTGTCTTTGTTGTTAAAGCTGTACTACATGTGAAAACACCAACCTGTGTCTTTGTTAAACAGTAAAAACACCAACCTGTGTCTTTGTACTACATGTAAAAACACCAACCTGTGTCTTTGTTGTTAAAGCTGTACTACATGTAAAAACACCAACCTGTGTCTTTGTTCATAGTTAAAGCTGTACTACATGTAAAAACACCAACCTGTGTCTTTGTTGTTAAAACCTGTTAAGGCTCGGGACAATACTGCTCCCTTTGGATGAATTGCGTGCCCATAGTAAACTGAAAAATAATCTGTCCAAAATTGCTAATATATGCATATAATAATTATTATTGGATAGAAAACACTCTAAAGCTTCTAAAACCGTTTGAATTATGTCTGTAAGTATAGCAGAACTCACAGGGCAGCCAATCTCCCAAACTAGTTTTGGAAACATGAAAGTTGGGCCAACTTTGACGTCATCGCCCCCACCCTTCCCAACCAGCTATGGATCTGGAAACACTTTCTATGTCTTCCACTAGATGTCCTCATTCAGTAGAGCGTTTAATTGTGCAAATCCCGCGAGCTTTGACCCTTTGGGAGGCAAAAGAGTGGGTGTCGCGAGAAAATACAGTCATTCCTCTGTTCCAGATTGTCTGAGAAGAATTGCTTTTGTCCGGTTGAATCGCCAATTGTTTTGTACATTTATAACATCCTAAAGCTTGATTCTGCACTTAGTTTGACCAGTTTAGTCAACATATAATATGTAATTTTGAAGTTTTGATGTGCAACTGTTCGGGACCAGAAGTAATTTTGGATGCATTTCAGCTGAAAGTGGTAGCATATGCTAATACAAAGACACACGACTTGAAACAAAACGAAGTATGACTCCTTCCACTACATTCTGATCGAAGACCATCAAAGGTAAGGGAATATTTATGTTGTAATTTTGTATTTCTGTTGACTCCAACATAGCGGAGAAATATTGCTTACGTCTGAGCGCCGCCTCAGATTATTGCATAGTGAACGATTTCTTTAATGTTAAAAATAAATGTGACAAAGCGGTTGCATTAAGAAGCAGTGTATCTTTGTAACTATATGTAGAACATGTATATTTAGTCAAAGTTTATGATATGTATTTCTGTTATCTGGAGGAGCTATCTATAATTTCTCCGGACATTTTTGAGGATTTTCTGAACATGGCGTCAATGTAAACGGAGATTTATGGATATAAATTGCATATTATTGAAAAAAACATAAATGTACTGTGTAACATGTCCTATTACTGTCATCTGATGAAGATTTTCAAAAGGTTAGTGAATTATTTTTCTTTTAATCCTGCGTTTGTGATTGCATCTTTTGTTCGACAAAATGGCTGTATATCGTCTGTGTCTTTGTGGTGGTTTGACATAAATATGTGCTATGTTTTCGCCGTAAAACATTTTAGAAATCTGACGCACTGGGTAGATGAACAAGGTGTTTATCTTTCATTTGAGCTATTGGACTTGTTAATGTGTGGAGGTTAAATATTTCTAAGAATATTTTTGCATTCTGTGCGCCACCTTTTGAGTTGAGCGGGGGGGGGGGGGGGGCCTTGGGGAGCCTGTACCGTGAACACTTTAAAGCTGTAATACATGTAAAAACACCAACCTGTGTCTTTTTGTTAATTAAAAAGATGTATTACAGCAAAAGTACCAACCTGTGTCTTTGTTGTTAAATCTGTATTACAGTAAAAGTACCAACCTGTGTCTTTGTTGTTAAATCTGTATTACAGTAAAAGTACCAACCTGTGTCTTTGTTGTTAAATCTGTATTACAGTAAAAGTACCAACCTGTGTCTTTGTTGAGGGTGAAGAAGGGGGAGTTGCCCCTGGGGACGGTTCGGTATGTGACCCTCCCGTTCTCCCCAGTGTCGGGGTCAAGGGCCGTAACCTTGACAACAGAAGTGCCAGGTGCACTCTGGGAGCTAAGGCTGACGGCGTAGCTCACAGGGTAGAAGACTGGTCTGTTGTCATTGATGTCCAGCAGGTCCACCCTGACGTAGGCCACAGAGTTCAGACCGCCCTGCAGGGGAACAGAAAGGAAAATCAAACAATAAATCAAAAAGACAACTCTCATTGGAATGTGTTAGAAGTATCAGTGACATTCTGTGTTGGTTTGTTGGAGATTTATGTGAAACCAATAATAAAACAATGGACAAATCCAGAATTTTCTGGGACAGTCACCACATGAAGTGTCCTGGGGTAGGAAAGTTTTTTATTTCAACATGCTTCATTTAAGCTGAGCACCTTTCCCCCTTTATATCAAAGCCCAGCTGTAGTGAGTTAGGTGTTGGGTTTGCACCTCTTCTAAGGATAAAAAGCTCTCTGTTCTACTAGACTTTGCATGCTGTTGTATATCAGCAGGACTAAGTGGTAAACAAACACATTTGACCACATTAATGGAGAAAGTTCAAATCAGCAGGAACCCTGTTAAAAACGTCTGACTCTGAAATCTAGTCCTGGCAGGTTGGTGGAGGGATACAGATTGATAGCTTCCCCAGGGAAACAGCAATCTGTCAGGATCTGTGGGGGTTGAGAGGGCTCGCTACTGCCACAGAGCAGAGAGCTCTGTTTCCCTGGCGGCTCGTTCTGAACAGAATACAGAGCAGGCTTTTCATTTGGCCGGACTGATGAGAGGGTGGGGGAAGGAGGAGGAGGAGCAGCGGTCCAACTTATTAAATATTACTGCTCTCTGCCTGTCTGACTGTATGTCTGTATGTCTGCATGTCTGTCTGTGTCTGACTGACTGACTGTCTGCCTGCTTGCATTTCTGTCTGTCTGTCTGCATGTCTGTCTATCTGACTGTCTGCCAGTCTGCTAGACGTTGTATGCATTTTTCTCTCCCTCTCTCTCTCTCTCTCTCGCTCTATCACTCTCTCTTCTCTATCTGATTGCTTTACCATGACTGCAGTGATTTCCATTAATTTCTACCCTTTTACTTTTAAGTATGATTTGGCGTGTGGCGCTACAGGATGCTATCACAGCACAGTCCTGCCAGGGAGACTCATTCACAGCACAGTCCTGCCAGGGAGACTCATTCACAGCACAGTCCTGACAGGGAGACTCATTCACAGCACAGTCCTGCCAGGGAGACTCATTCACAGCACAGTCCTGCCAGGGAGACTCATTCACAGCACAGTCCTGCCAGGGAGACTCATTCACAGCACAGTCCTGCCAGGGAGACTCATTCACAGCACAGTCCTGCCAGGGAGACTCATTCACAGCACAGTCCTGCCAGGGAGACTCATTCACAGCACAATCCTACCAGGGAGACTCATTCACAGCACAGTCCTGCCAGGGAGACTCATTCAAAGCACAGTCCTGCCAGGGAGACTCATTCAAAGCACAGTCCTGCCAGGGAGACTCATTCAAAGCACAGTCCTGCCAGGGAGACTCATTCAAAGCACAGTCCTGCCAGGGAGATTCATTCATAGCACAGTCCTGCCAGGGAGACTCATTCAAAGCACAGTCCTGCCAGGGAGACTCATTCAAAGCACAGTCCTGCCAGGGAGACTCATTCAAAGCACAGTCCTGCCAGGGAGACTCATTCATAGCACAGTCCTGCCAGGGAGACTCATTCAAAGCACAGTCCTGCCAGGGAGACTCATTCACAGCACAGTCCTGCCAGGGAGACTCATTCATAGCACAGTCCTGCCAGGGAGACTCATTCAAAGCACAGTCCTGCCAGGGAGACTCATTCAAAGCACAGTCCTGCCAGGGAGACTCATTCAAAGCACAGTCCTGCCAGGGAGATTCATTCATAGCACAGCCCTGCCAGGGAGACTCATTCAGACTATTTTATTTGGCTGCACTAATGACAGATTTGCTGCGCTGCTGTGTTCTGCTCTGCCTGGCTGGGGAGCTGCTCCCCTCTCTACTAGCTATCCTGGCGCTGGCTCTATAGCTGCGTCTAATAGCCAGGGTTCTGCTAGCTATTTGTCTGCTGTGAACCCTGCTGTGAAATGTCGGTTAAAAAGATCCATTCAATTGTTGGAAGCATTAATATTACCAGTGTGCTGGAGTTTTTCTTCTTTTAACCCTGCTGTTATAAACACTCTGAAAAACACTGCTTTAAGAGATCACTGTCAGGAGTTTAATGTACTCACAGGGAGAGATTAGAATGCCACTCTATTCCCATAGGGCTCTGGTGAAAAGGAATGGACTATATAGGGAATGCAGACATTGGATGAGGATGGAGAGATAGCCAAGAAGTGGGTCTATAGAGAGAAGAGGGTGGAGAGATAGCCAAGAAGTGGGTATAGAGAGAGAAGAGGGTGGAGAGATAGCCAAGAAGTGGGTATAGAGAGAGAAGAGGGTGGAGAGATAGCCAAGAAGTGGGTCTAGAGAGAGAAGAGGGTGGAGAGATAGCCAAGAAGTGGGTCTAGAGAGAGAAGAGGGTGGAGAGATAGTCAAGAAGTGGGTCTAGAGAGAGAAGAGGGTGGAGAGATAGCCAAGAAGTGGGTCTAGAGAGAGAAGAGGTGGAGAGATATCAAGAAGTGGGAGAGAAGAGGGTGGAGAGATAGTCAAGAAGTGGGTCTAGAGAGAGAAGAGGGTGGAGAGATAGTCAAGAAGTGGGTCTAGAGAGAGAAGAGGGTGGAGAGATAGCCAAGAAGTGGGTCTAGAGAGAGAAGAGGGTGGAGAGATAGCCAAGAAGTGGGTCTAGAGAGAGAAGAGGGTGGAGAGATAGCCAAGAAGGGGGTCTAGAGAGAGAAGAGGGTGGAGAGATAGTCAAGAAGTGGGTCTAGAGAGAGAAGAGGGTGGAGAGATAGCCAAGAAGGGGGTCTAGAGAGAGAAGAGGGTGGAGAGATAGCAAGAAGTGGGTCTAGAAGAAGGGTGGGGTCAAGAAGAGAGAGAAGAGGGTGGAGAGATAGCAAGAAGTGGGTCTAGAGAAGAAGGGTGGGTCTAGAGAGAGAAGAGGGTGGAGAGATAGCCAAGAAGGGGGTCTAGAGAGAGAAGAGGGTGGAGAGATAGTCAAGAAGTGGGTCTAGAGAGAGAAGAGGGTGGAGAGATAGCCAAGAAGAGGGGGGTCTAGAGAGAGAAGAGGGTGGAGAGATAGTCAAGAAGTGGGTCTAGAGAGAGAAGAGGGTGGAGAGATAGCCAAGAAGGGGGTCTAGAGAGAGAAGAGGGTGGAGAGATAGCCAAGAAGGGGGTCTAGAGAGAGAAGAGGGTGGAGAGATAGCCAAGAAGGGGGTCTAGAGAGAGAAGAGGGTGGAGAGATAGCCAAGAAGGGGGTCTAGAGAGAGAAGAGGGTGGAGAGATAGCCAAGAAGGGGGTCTAGAGAGAGAAGAGGGTGGAGAGATAGCCAAGAAGGGGGTCTAGAGAGAGAAGAGGGTGGAGAGATAGCCAAGAAGTGGGTCTAGAGAGAGAAGAGGGTGGAGAGATAGCCAAGAAGTGGGTCTAGAGAGAGAAGAGGGTGGAGAGATAGCCAAGAAGTGGGTCTAGAGAGAGAAGAGGGTGGAGAGATAGCCAAGAAGGGGGTCTAGAGAGAGAAGAGGGTGGAGAGATAGCCAAGAAGGGGGTCTAGAGAGAGAAGAGGGTGGAGAGATAGCCAAGAAGGGGGTCTAGAGAGAGAAGAGGGTGGAGAGATAGCCAAGAAGTGGGTCTAGAGAGAGAAGAGGGTGGAGAGATAGCCAAGAAGTGGGTCTAGAGAGAGAAGAGGGTGGAGAGATAGAAGAAGGGTCTAGAGGAGAAGAGGGTGGAGAGATAGCCAAGAAGTGGGTCTAGAGAGAGAAGAGGGTGGAGAGATAGCAAGAAGGGGGTCTAGAGAAGAAGGGTGGGGATCTAGGGGGAGAGAGAAGAGGGTGGAGAGATAGCCAAGAAGGGGGTCTAGAGAGAGAAGAGGGTGGAGAGATAGCCAAGAAGGGGGTCTAGAGAGAGAAGAGGGTAGCCAAGAAGTGGGGAGAGATAGTCAAGAAGTGGGTCTAGAGAGAGAAGAGGGTGGAGAGATAGTCAAGAAGTGGGTCAAGAAGTGGGTCTAGAGAGAGAAGAGGGTGGAGAGATAGCCAAGAAGGGGGTCTAGAGAGAGAAAGGGTGGGGTCTAGAGAGAGAAGAGGGTGGAGAGATGGAGAGATAGCCAAGAAGGGGGTCTAGAGAGAGAAGAGGGTGGAGAGATAGCCAAGAAGGGGGTCTAGAGAGAGAAGAGGGTGGAGAGATAGCCAAGAAGTGGGTCTAGAGAGAGAAGAGGGTGGAGAGATAGCCAAGAAGGGGGTCTAGAGAGAGAAGAGGGTGGAGAGATAGTCAAGAAGGGGGTCTAGAGAGAGAAGAGGGTGGAGAGATAGCCAAGAAGTGGGTCTAGAGAGAGAAGAGGGTGGAGAGATAGCCAAGAAGGGGGTCTAGAGAGAGAAGAGGGTGGAGAGATATGGAGGAGGGGAGAAGAATAAACTCCATAATAAATAATAAAGTCCACTGCTGGACTTGTTCCGGAGAGGTTGAGGAAGGTGGAGGGAGAGATGGTTAGTGGAGGGTAAATGGAGGGAAGAGTGCAGAGGGAAGGAGAGATTAGGAGGGTGGAGAGATACAGTGGGAGATGTGTGGAGACTCACCCCGTCCACGGCTGTGACAGTAAAGTCGTAGCTGGTTGGTCCCTGATCCCTGTCCAGAGCCACGTTGGTACAGATCTGTCCTGTCTCCTTCCCTACAGAGAACTGGGAGGGGACAGCACTGTTGATGCCTGACCCCAGAGAGTAGCTGATGGAGCCGAAGGAGCCACCGTCCGCGTCTGTCGCTGTCACCTGCAGAGAGGGAGATAAAAGAAGAGGATGTCTGGGTTAGACAGTTTGTCTTAAGGGGATCTTTCACTGTTACGCCTATGAAGACACAATAATCTTAGGAGCTAGACAAGAAAATACTCACTAACTTTTGGAGGACATTGGATGTTGACTTCAAAAAATACTATTATTCCACTACCGTAAATTACTTTTGGACAGCTGAAGCAAGCACACAATTTGACTTCAGGAAAATTACCCTTCTAGTTAGACCAATGTATTTTAGCATGTACCCTGTGGGATAATTTTGGATAGTACCACTAGTATGAACGAGAACCCACACAGGACAGTACAGGACAATACATGACAGTAACAGTACAGTACAGTAACAGTACAGTACAGTAACAGTACAGTACAGTACAGTAACAGTAACAGTAACAGTACAGTGCAGTAACAGTACAGTACAGTAACAGTAACAGTACAGGACAGTAACAGTAACAGTAACAGTACAGTGCAGTAACAGTACAGTACAGTAACAGTAACAGTACAGGACAGTAACAGTACAGTACAGTAACAGTACAGTACAGTAACAGTAACAGTACAGTAACAGTAACAGTACAGTGCAGTAACAGTACAGTACAGTAACAGTAACAGTACAGTGCAGTAACAGTACAGTACAGTAACAGTAACAGTACAGTACAGTACAGTAACAGTAACAGTAACAGTACAGTGCAGTAACAGTACAGTACAGTAACAGTAACAGTACAGGACAGTAACAGTACAGTACAGTAACAGGACAGTAACAGTACAGTGCAGTAACAGTAACAGTACAGGACAGTAACAGTAACAGTAACAGTACAGGACAGTGACAGTGACAGTAACAGTAACAGTACAGTACAGTACAGTACAGTACAGGACAGACCAGTAACAGTAACATGACAGGACAGTAACAGTACAGTACAGTACAGGACAGGACAGTAACAGTACAGGGCAGTAACAGTAACAGTAACAGTGATAGTAACAGTAACAGGACAGGACAGTACAGTACAGTACAGGGCAGTGACAGTAACAGTTACAGTAACAGTAACAATACAGTACAGGGCAGTAACAATACAGGAGAGTAACAGTAACAATACAATACAGTACAGGACAGTACAGTAACAGTAACAGTAACAGTAAAGTACAGTACAGTACAGTACAGTACAGTACAGGACAGGACAGTACAGTAACAGTAACAGTAACAGTACAGTACAGGACATTACAGTACAGGACAGTACAGTAACAGTAACAGTAACAGTACAGGGCAGTAACAATACAGGAGAGTAACAGTAACAATACAGTACAGTACAGGACAGTACAGTAACAGTAACAGTAACAATACAGTACAGGACAGGACAGTACAGTAACAGTAACAGTAACAGTACAGTACAGGACATTACAGTACAGTACAGGGCAGTAACAGTGACAGTAACAGTAACAGTAACAGGACAGGACAGTACAGGACACTGCAGTAAAGGACAGTGACAGTAGCAGTAAGAGTAACAGGACAGGACAGGACAGGACAGGACAGTAACAGTACAGTAACAAACAGTACAGTACAGGACACTACAGTAACAGCACAGTAACAGTAACAGTAACAGTAACAGGACAGTACAGTACAGGACACTACAGTAAAGGACAGTGACAGTAGCAGTAAGAGTAACAGGACAGGACAGGACAGGACAGGACAGTAACAGTACAGTAACAAACAGTACAGTACAGGACACAACAGTAACAGCACAGTAACAGTAACAGTACAGGACAGTAACAGTAACAGTACAAGGATGGTAACAGTAACAGTAACAGTAGGTAGCAGTAACAGTACAGGACAGTAACAGTAACAGTACAGTACAGGATGGTAACAGTAACAGTAACCATAGGTAGCAGTAACAGTAACAGTACAGTAACAGTAACAATACAGTAACAGTAACAGTACAGTACAGTACAGGACACACCAGTAACAGTAACAGTACAAGACAGTAACAGTAACAGTAGAGTACAGGACAGTACAGAACATTAACAGTAACAGTAACAGTAACAGTAACAGTAACAGTAGGTAGCAGTAACAGTACAGGACAGTAACAGTAACAGTACAGGACAGTAACAGTAACAGTACAGTACAGGATGGTAACAGTAACCGTAACCATAGGTAGCAGTAACAGTAACAGTACAGTACAGGATGGTAACAGTAACAGTAACCATAGGTAGCAGTAACAGTAACAGTACAGTAACAGTAACAATACAGTAACAGTAACAGTAACAGTACAGTACAGTACAGGACACACCAGTAACAGTAACAGTACAAGACAGTAACAGTAACAGTAGAGTACAGGACAGTACAGAACATAAACAGTAACAGTAACAGTAACAGTACAGTAACAGTAACAGTAACAGTAACAGTACAGGACAGTAACAGTACAGGACACCAGGTGTTGTTGGAGGGAGTATTTTCTTCTCGTCTGTGTTGTTTATCTGAGTTAGAGCACAAGCCAAACCACCTCCTCTGATAGAACGAGGCACTGGGGGAGGGAGGAGAGGATGACTTCCCCAGTCCTGCCTGCGTTTAGCCGGGAGAGATGCCAGCAGTAGAGACAGCCAGGCTGGTTCAGGAGTGGAGTGGCGTCTGTCTGAACAGCCCAGTGACAGGGAGAGAGGGAGGATGGGGAGGGAGGGAGGGGGATGGGGAGGGAGGGCTGGGGAGCAGCAGTGTACCCCCCACAGTACGCCTCACTGCCTCCCTGCCTCACCACATTATAACTCTAATGTTCTACCCCTCAACGTCTGGTTCTAATACACCTCACATCTACAGTACAGAGAGAGCTGAGAGCTGGGACTGGTGGGTTCATAACAGACAACCTCCACTCAGTTCAGCCCAACTCCCGAGCCAGCCACTAGTCAGCCGCGGAGAGGAGACTGTAGCAGTTCCCTGGATTAGACTAACCAAACAAGCCAATCAGAGAGCCTCCTGGGTACTGGCAGGGTAATCGTTTGCAAGTGTTGGCTCGGGATCGCAGCTAGAAAGAGATTACAGATGGGGTTAAGCCTCACAAGTTGATTAGAGTTCTCTCTTCCTTCCATCTCAAAAAAGGGGGGGGGATCTCTCTGGGAAGGAAAGTACAACTACTACTACTGCAGTATGGCTTCTCTGTGCCTAAGAGGGCAGCTAGGAGAGAGCTATGAGAGACTGGGCCAAGGAAAATACAGCCAGCCATGCTTATCAAAAGCACACACTTCTCTGTCCTGGCCTGGCCCTGGCTCCTGTGAGTGTACGAGGTGATGACGATTCTCAACTGAAACAGGATCTCTGTTCTGTATGGTTGTACGGAGCTGTATGTGTGTATGTGTGCATACATGTGTGTGTTTTTGTGTGTGTGTGTGTGTTTGGCCTAACGACAGCCAAAGGACAGTGAGAGAGCCAGCAAGAGACCCTGTGATGTTGGCAGAGAGAGACACACACCAAAGAGAAGGCTAGTAAAACCACAGGAGGGGTCAGAGACCAGGAGCTTGTTGAGGAGAGGTGAGCATCTCTGTTAAAACACAGCAACTCTCTAGGCCTGAAGCTGTAGCTTCAATATTCTATTATCTGACATGGGGCACATTATTAATAACTACTGCACTGCTCCCTCTTGTTCTCACCATAGTTGCATGACTGAACCTGGACAAGTTAAACACTGGTCGTGGCTTACTGTAGGAGACAGCTTGTTTTGTGTGTGTGTGTGTGTGTGTGTGTGTGTGTGTGAGAGAGAGGGAGAGAGAGAGAGAGAGAGAGAGAGAGAGAGAGAGAGAGAGAGAGAGAGAGAGAGAGAGAGAGAGCTATATGAGTAGACACAAACGTAGCTTTCCATTTCAGCCACAACCAGGCATGGAGGAATGTTTATTTTCCTAGCCAATACCACCGTCATAAAAAATGGCACCTGTACAATACTCACATTAAATATTTATGATATGAGGGCTGACAAATGAACTGGTAGAATGCACCTGGGATTTACAGTGGAGGGGAAAGAATGGAACTATGATTTCAGAGGTAGAGGCTATGGAGTTCGCTACTCTCATATGAGCGCAATACTGAAGCTGGAGGGAAAACACTCTTCTGTAGCAGAGCATTAAAAAAAGTGCCAGACACGAAAATAGTGAGGGTCTCCTGGCTGCATAGCCTGGATGGACAGTGGAGTAGTGGAACAGTATTACTAGGACCTAGAGTTATTCCTGGCTCGGTCATGTGGTTGAGAAAGACTCATGGCCCTAAGAATAACACATGAAAAGCAGAGCAAGGAGAATAAAGTATCTTCAAGTAAAGAGATGGATAGGGTGACCGGGGATAAATAGATAGATAGATAGAGAGAGAGAGAGAGAGAGAGAGAGAGAGAGAGAGAGAGAGAGAGAGAGAGAGAGAGAGAGAGAGAGAGCAGGCCAGTTGTGAATGTTAGCATTCTACATAACTGCAGAGAGACAAAAGTACACGGCACCAACCACAGTTCACATGCACACGCCACAGCTCTGCCTCAAAGGTGAATGGATACAACTGAATGCTAATCTGGTTAAGGCTAGAAAGAGAACGAGAGAGAGAGAGGATGGAGAGAGAGAGCGAGAACAGTACAGTCCAGGGATTGGGAGCTATGAGGCTGTTGTATGTTGTGAAGACAGATATCAGGAGTAATAGGAGGCATGTGGACAGGTTCACCTCCAGTTCAGAATGGTCTCACCTGCCTGACGCCCGTTATACATGGTAGAGATAGATGTACTGATCCAACTGTTATCTACAATCTCTCCACGCTTGATTTCAGGGAAACACACATTGACAAACATATCCAGTGGATGTTAGACTATAATAACCCTGCTCTAAATGCAACCCTCTAAAGGTAACCATATATTTAGCACCAAATGCAGAGGAGTTTTATGTTGTTGTACTATAATGAAGGTACTATAGAATTGACATAGAACCCTAAACGTTCACAATACTACGCCTGTGGAGAGCAATCAGAATGATCTCAACTCTACAGGGACCTGGAATCTCTATTCTTCTCTCATTCTAGGTGAGCTGAGGCTGAGGACTAGTTCTGCCTGTCCAGGACATGTGTCCCAAATAACACCCCGCCCCTACAAAGTGCCCTATGAGCCCTGGTCAAAAGTAGTGCACTAAATAGAAAATAGGATGCCATTTCAGATGCAGGCAAGAAGATGCCAGCATAACATCTCCACTCAGATGGACAGGCTTGGTTAATAATGAGACCGAATGTCTTTGTCCTAAATGGCACAGTAGTGCACTATCGGGAATACTGGAATAGGGTGCCATTTGGGACACAAGCAGAATAATTAACCAAACAACAGACAGACAGACAACTGGGAGTGACGAGGAGGAATAACCCAATAAAATTACGTCTCTGGCGTTCATCAAAAAGTCCTGATGGAAGGAGCTGTGGTAAATTATACACAGTGAGAGAGATAGAGGGAGAGAGAGGGGAAGCGGAAGAGGGAGAGAACGAGATGAGGGGAAGGTGTAAATCACTCACAATGTGCTAAGACTAATAAGAACCATGTGATTAAGATTGATGTCCGCTCACCATGCGCCTACCATGTCGCAATGCTGAGTATTTAAATCTGGTATCTGGTGTTGTGTTGTTATAATTATAATCACAGCCAGACTGTTCCTTCCCTTTATACAGTATGGGTCCCAAATGGCACACTATTCCTTATTCCCTAATAGGGCTCTGGTCAACAGCATTGCACTATATAGGGAATAGGGTGCCATTTGGGACACAACCATAGTCACAGCGGTGAAAACATACTGTACTTACGTTAACTAACAGTGCAGCTCAGTTCCAGCCTTGGCAGGGATACATGTGTGTTGTGTTATACATTTCCAACTTGAATCCATGGTTCCATCATCGAGTAACGTCACAGTTCCACTCTCCTCCAGCTAATGGAATAAGGCTCAGGGCTTCGTCCCAAATGGCACTTTATTCCATATATAGTGGGCCTGATCAAAAGCAATGCACTAACTAGAGTATAGGCATGACATTTGAGACACAGTCAGGGGTCTGTGAAGCTGAGGATTTGACCTCTGAACTTTAGCCGATGCTACACAGGGTGAGTGAACTCTGACCCAATACAAACCAACCTGTAGACACTAGCCAATCAGCCGCTGTCTTATTCAAACGCTTGTAAACTACAGCTAAGTATATGTGTGCTTCAGCCAACTGTTCTTCTTCATTGACAATGAGTCAGTCACAGGTAACTACATACAGACCTGGTAACCAGGCTAGAACATAACTACATACAGATCAGGTAACGAGGCTAGAAGAGAACTACATATAGACCTGGTAACCAGGCTAGAAAAGAACTACATACAGACCTGTTAACCAGGCTAGAAGATAACTACAAACAGATCTGGTAACCAGGCTAGACCATAACTACATACAGACCTGGTAACCAGGCTAGAAGAGAACTACATACATACCTGGTAACCAGACTAGAACATAACTACATACAGACCTGGTAACCAGGCTAAAACATAACTACATACAGACCTAGTAACCAGGCTAGAACATAACTACAAACAGATCTGGTAACCAGGCAAAAACATAATTAGATACATACCTGGTAACCAGGCTAGGAGAGAACTACATACATATCTGGTAACCAGGCTAGAATAGAATTACATCCAGACCTGGTAACCAGGCTAAAACATAACTACATACAGACCTAGTAACCAGGCTAGAACATAACTGCATACAGACCTGGTAACCAGGCTAGAACATAACTACATACAGACCTGGTAACCAGGCTAAAACATAACTACTTACAGACCTAGTAACCAGGCTAGAACATAATTACATACAGACCTGGTAAACAGGCTAGAACATTAACTACATACAGACCTAGTAACCAGGCTAGAACATAACTACAAACAGATCTGGTAACCAGGCTAAAACATAACTACATACATACCTGGTAAACAGGCTAGGAGAGAACTACATACAGACCTAGTAACCAGACTAGGAGAGAACTACATACACATCTGGTAACCAGGCTAGAAGAGAACTACATCCAGACCTGGTAACCAGGCTAAAAAATAACTACATACAGACCTAGTAACCAGGCTAGAACATAACTACATACAGACCTGGTAACCAGGCTAAAACATAACTACATACAGACCTAGTAACCAGGCTGGAACATAACTACATACAGACCTGGTAACCAGGCTAAAACATAACTACATACAGACCTAGTAACCAGGCTAGAACATAACTACATACAGACCTGGTAACCAGTCTTAAACATAACTACATACAGACCAATAACCAGGCTAGAACATAACTACATACAGACCTGGTAACCAGGCTAAAACATAACTACTTACATACCTGGTAACCAGGCTAGGAGAGAACTACATACAGACCTAGTAACCAGACTAGGAGAGAACTACATACACATCTGGTAACCAGGCTAGAAGAGAACTACATCCAGACCTGGTAACCAGACTAAAACATAACTACATCCAGACCTAGTAACCAGGCTAGAACATAACTACATACAGACCTAGTAACCAGGCTAGAACATATCTACATACAGACCTGGTAACCAGGCTAAAACATAACTACATACAGACCTAGTAATCAGGATAGAACATAACTACATACAGACCTAGTAACCAGGCTAAAACATAACTACATACAGACCTGGTAACCAGTCTAAAACATAACTACATATAGACCTGGTAACCAGGCTAGAACATAACTACATATAGACCTGGTAACCAGGCTAAAACATAACTACTTACAGACCTAGTAACCAGGCTAAAACATAACTACATACAGACCTAGTAACCAGGCTAAAACATAACTACATACAGACCTGGTAACCAGGCTAAAACATAACTACTTACAGAACAGGTAACCAGACTAGAACGTAACTACATACAGACATGGTAACCAGGCTAGAAGAGAACTACATACAGACCTGGTAACCAGGCTAGGAGAGTTCCCACACTTTCCCATGTAAAATTAACAGGTATCTGATATCCCCATCTCCTGACCCCTCTACAGTGACCTCTGCTGTACTCTAATACTCTGTCTGCATCCCAAATGGTACCCTATTTCCTACATTGTGAACTACTTTTGACCAGAACCCTATGTGTGTCCTCTTCAAAGTAGTGCACTATATAGGGGATGCGGTCATTAGGGGATTTGGGACATAGCCTGGTACTGTGATCCTCTGAGTCGGTTTTGTATTGTTCAGGCTTCTCTCCCCTCCCTCTGGGTCTCTGCTCTGCCCACTGTGGTGCTGCTGTGTTGGGCAAACATTCCCTTTTTATTGGATTAGAAGTTCAAAGGCAGGAGAGTTGTTAGATGATGGTCGGGAGCCAGCAGAGTTCTGTCTCCACTCAGTGTGAGAGAAGAGTAGAGTAGAGCCTGGTCGGAGATGTCCTATGAAGCGAGGCAGAGATAGGGAGGACTGGGGTTGGAGAGATGGAGAGAGGGAGGTGGAAAGCGAGTGGGAGAGGAGAAAAGGGACAGGTGACGAGAGAGTTTGCGGATTGAGGAGCCAGAGGGAGAAGGAGAGAGGAAACGCGAGTTA
Organism: Oncorhynchus masou masou; assembly: GCF_036934945.1. Lineage (NCBI taxonomy): Eukaryota > Metazoa > Chordata > Actinopteri > Salmoniformes > Salmonidae > Oncorhynchus > Oncorhynchus masou. Next base: position 60,398,565 of record NC_088220.1, read on the forward strand.
GAGAAAGGGAGAAGAGGGAGATAAAGAGTTTGGAGAGAGATTCACTTTTGGCTGGGTGTTCAGTTAAACAACCTGAAGAAGGATCCAAAGACAACTGGGCACTGTGCGGTTTGTGTTCAGTTCACCCATCAGATTCCTGCTGTATGGAGCCTTCTTTCCAGTACTACAGTATGTGTGACCTCGTATAACCCTGCTACTACCATTACATGCAGACCCCAGTGTGGACAGAGCTGGAACAGAGGTCGGAGAGTAGAGTTCGGAGAGTAGAGGTCAGAGAGTAGAGGTCGGAGAGTAGAGGTCTGGGAGTAGAGGTCTGGGAGTAGAGGTCTGAGAGTAGAGGTCAGAGAGAAGAGGTCTGGGAGTAGAGGTCTGGGAGTAGAGGTCTGGGAGTAGAGGTCTGAGAGTAGAGGTCTGAGAGTAGAGATCTGAGAGTAGAGATCTGGGAGTAGAGGTCTGAGAGTAGAGATCTGAGAGTAGAGATCTGAGAGTAGAGGTCTGGGAGTAGAGGTCTGAGAGTAGAGATCTGAGAGTAGAGATCTGAGAGTAGAGGTCTGGGAGTAGAGGTCTGAGAGTAGAGGTCTGAGAGTAGAGGTCTGGGAGTAGAGGTCTGGGAGTAGAGGTCAGAGAGAAGAGGTCTGGGAGTAGAGGTCTGGGAGTAGAGGTCTGAGAGTAGAGGTCAGAGAGAAGAGGTCTGGGAGTAGAGGTCTGAGAGTAGAGGTCTGGGAGTAGAGGTCAGAGAGAAGAGGTCTGGGAGTAGAGGTCTGGGAGTAGAGGTCTGAGAGTAGAGGTCTGAGAGTAGAGATCTGAGAGTAGAGATCTGGGAGTAGAGGTCTGCGAGTAGAGGTCTGAGAGTAGAGATCTGAGAGTAGAGGTCTGGGAGTAGAGGTCTGAGAGTAGAGGTCTGAGAGTAGAGATCTGAGAGTAGAGATCTGGGAGTAGAGGTCTGCGAGTAGAGGTCTGGGAGTAGAGGTCTGAGAGTAGAGGTCTGAGAGTAGAGATCTGAGAGTAGAGATCTGGGAGTAGAGGTCTGAGAGTAGAGGTCTGGGATTAGAGGTCTGGAAGTAGATGTCTGGGAGTAGAGGTCTGGGAGTAGAGGTCTGGGAGTAGAGGTCTGAGCGTAGAGGTAATACATGGTGTAGAGCTATGACCATGGAGGGCTCTGGTATAAGCCAACACAACCTCTCTCTCTCTCTCTCTCTCTCTCTCTCTCTCTCTCTCTCTCTCTCTCTCTCGACACTGATGTTGGCCTCCTATTGGGTAATATATTTTAGCTCTGATGTTTGCATGTTTTTGTGGGTGGAGCTTTTGGCTGATGTGTGTGTTAATTGGCCAGTTGATATGCCGCTGCACATGCACTCCATCATTGGTCTGTTTGGTTTGGCAGCAGATGCCCTGATTTGGTGGTTTTGTCCCAAGAGAGTAACATTTCTATTGGGAAAAAGTGAGAGAGAGAGAGCGGGAGAGAGAGAGGGAGAGGGAGAGGTAGAGAGAGAAAGAGATAGAGAGAGAGAGGGAGAGGGAGAGAGAGGAAGAGGGAGAGGGAGAGATAGATAGAGAGCGAGAGAGAGAGAGAGAGAGAGAGAGAGAGAGAGAGAGAGAGAGAGAGAGAGGGAGAGAGAAATAGAGAGAGAGGGAAAAGAGATAGAGAGAGAGACACAGAGAGTGTAGGACTAGTATATAGGCAGGAGATGTGATGAAAACTGCATAATGTTTAGAGAAAACATTTCTCCCACTGCAATTTATCAAATAACAGGCCCTTAAATGAGTGTTGCACTCACACCCACCATGCCTCATAATTAAATCACGTAGTCTAATCTAAGTGTTTTTTCTAATAGGGGCAATGATTCCCCCTTTGGGACCTCTGGCTCGTTCCCTTATTCCTTATAATTACAGAACTAATGGCTGATGGGAGTTCTTCTGCTGATTACTAAATTAACGGTCCATATTTTCACAACACGCCCCAAGAGTAACAGACTTTGATTCACATCATGACCAGAACATTATCTGAAATGGCACCCTATTCCCTCCCTGTATAGTGCACCACTTTGACCAGCGCCCTATGGACCCTGGTCAAAAGTAGTGCACTATATAGGGAACAGGGCCCTGGTCAATAGTCATGCACCATGCATTATATAGACAGTGCATTATACCAGGGATGGACAACTTTTAATGGGGGTGTGGGCCATGAACCCCCCCATCACAAAACATTTTAGTGGCCCCCCTCTAGACAGCGGAGAGAAATGTTTTACGAGTTAATTTCCCCGGCCGTTAATTCGCCCATAATAACACATTTAGATAGCTGGCCGCTGAACTAACTCAGGAATAAAAAAAATGTGAATATGACATGGGTTAATTGACTGAAAACAACCAAATGTGGAATTTGCACCTTGTGCTTTTACTACAGTAAGCTGAGATCCCGACTGAGTTCCTACATTTCTATTTTTATTTTTCATTAAATGCTTTTTTTGGGGGGGGGGGGTTGATCCAAGGGATGCCCCTCCCTACACATTAGGATGACAAGACACATTATTGTTCTAAGAATGACATTCTCCAGACTCGTCTCTTCTCACCACAAATGGTCAATGTCCCATGTGTAGATTAATGTGACAGATTCATTGGCGCAATCCATCAAGGCTGCAATTGTACTAGTCCCTAAAGAGCTAAGGTTCAGATGGATGGATTGATATTGAGACAGTTAGCAGACAGAGAAATAGGAAAGCACAAACACAACGAGAGAGACGGAGGGAGAGACAGAGAGACAGAGAGAGAGAGAGGGGGGTGGGAGAGAGAGAGAGAGAGAGTGTGTATTTGAGAGAGAGAGAGAGGAAGGGAGGGAGAGAGAGAGAGGGAGAGAGAGAGAGAGAGAGAGAGAGAGGGAGAGAGAGAGGGATGGTGAAATCTGGACAGTGAAACCCAATGAGCTTTCCCAGCTGTATTATCCTGGCATCACTTCTGAAGAGGAGAGAGGGAGAGGATGAAGGGAAGAGAGGTGTAGGAGGAGAAGGGAGAGGGAACCTTGCCCAGTTCTCAGCCTCTTTCACTGAGCCTTTAACTCCAAAGCAGCAGGTACTCAGTCCAACAGCCCCCAGCAGAAACACAGCCCCCCACCATGATACACACCACCAACAGCTAAGGGCTCAACAGCTTTGCCCATGCCCCCCCCCCCCCCCCACAAACACACACACACACCAGCTGGGTGGTAAGAGAGATAAACATAGAGAAAGAGGGGAAGGAAGAGAGGGATGAAGAGAGGCAGGCTACACACTAAAGACGAAAGTATAAACCCCACACAGGGACATCTGCCTCCTCGGCTCCATCCCACTGCTGTATACTGTACTACAATACATCTAACAACAGCTTTGCCCATGCCCCCCCCCCCCCCCCTACTGTACTACAATACATCTAACAACAGCATGCACATCTCTAGTCATGATTGTTAGTACTGTATCTAACTACTGTAGATGTCCCACTGCACTTTATCAGATAAAAGGCCCTAAAATGAGCGTTGCACTCACACCCACCATGCCTCATAATTAAATCACGTAGTCTAATCTAAGTGTTTTTTCTAATAGGGGCAATGATTCCCCCTTTGGGACCTCTGGCTCGTTCACTTATTCCTTATAATTACAGAACTAATGGCTGATGGGAGTTCTTCTGCTGATTACTAATTAACAGTACATGAGTAATGGACTTTGATTGACATCACGACCAGAACATGATCTAAAATGGCACCCTATTCCCTCCCTATATAGTGCACTACTTTGACCAGTGTTCTATGGGTCCTGGTCAAAAGCAGTGCACTATATAGGGAATAAGGTAATGGGCCCTGGCTAAAAGTAGTGCACTATATAGGGAATAGGGGGATGGGCCCTGGCTAAAAATAGTGCACTATATAGGGAATAGGGGGATGGGCACTGGCTGAAAGTAGTGCACTATATCGGGAATAGGGGTCCTTTTGGATTGCATTCCCAGCTTTGTGAAGTGCTCTGGTCTGCCCAGATGTCTATTAAAATGAATCTGTCTGCATTATGGCACCTTTGTAAAACATCATATATAAGTCAGCATCAGTCAGCGTCTTTCTTTAGCCCTGATGCACTGACCTCTCTCTCTGTCCCGTCCAAGAAGTATACTGCTATACTGTCGTCGGGAGAAAACACTATCATCTTCAGGCTCTGTCCTCTCAACATTTAAATTATTTCCAACTGTCCTTTCTGGTCTGGGCTCACAACCAGACGATTGCTATTGATGAATAATGACTGACTGACTGGCTGTCTGACTGGATGGCTGCCTGACAGAGCTCTGCTAGCTTTCAATGATAGTTCAATGACACTTTCATGACAGCCAAGAATAACCAAGTAAACATGTATTCCTTTCTGACCAGACTACTAAATTCAGTGTTGACTTCACTGAAGGTTTGATCAGTTAGTGGTTTCCTTTTTGGGTCTCAAGGTCTGCATCCCACATGGGCCCTGGTCGAAACTACTATAAAGGGAATAGGATGCAATTTGGGAATCATCCAGGGTTAGGAAAAACCCAGGACCCTCATTTCTCATGAGTATCTATGGATTCTGCAGTCTTAAGCCATGGAGATGTCTGAGTTAGCTGTAGAGATACCTTGAGGCATTGGTTACTCGAAAAACAGTGGTTTCATGAACGTGCTCTTTTTATTTTCCACTGTGTAGTATTGACATAAACCTGCTGAGGTTGGGCTGGACTGGGTTGGCAGCAGGTATAGTTAGCATAGGATTGGGTCCCAAATGGCAACCTATTCCCTACATAGTGCACTACTTTTGACTAGGGCTAGTGAACTACGCCTGCATTTAGATAGGCAGCCCAATTCTGATATTTTTTTCACTAATTGTTCTGTTGACCAATCAGATCAGCTCTGAAAATTATCACATATGAAAAGATCGGATTTAATTGATGAAAATACCAATTAGTGGAAAAAATATCTGAATTAGGCTGCCTGTGTAAATGCAGCCAATGTAGTGAACAGGGTGCCATATGGTACATAATTGGCAGAGGAACATCAGGAGCGGCAGACAGAGGGAGAGGGGGATGAAGGAACAAAGGAGGAGAGATAATATGTAAGACAGGGTGTAATGAAACTAGGAGCCAGAGTGCAAAGAAGGGCTTGGAGGGTAAGGTTTATCTTTCCTCTCTTCCTCTCTCCACTCTCTCTTTCTCTTCTCTTCTCTCTCTCCTCTCATCCTCCTCTCTCTGTAACAGCCAGTGTGTGTTTCATCTGACAACTCCCTCTGGGAGTGATTAAAGCAGCAAGCTATTTAAGGGGAAGAAGGGGAGGGAAAGGAGGGAAACATTTGGGGAAATGATGGATAGGGGAGGGAAAATGAAGGGGAACAGAGAGGGGAGAGGTATAGAGGAAATATGGATGGGATGCCTAGATAGTTAACTACTCCCTACGTCTACACGAGATACTGTACATCCACATACAAACAGAAACACTGCACAGTACAAACATGTACACATAGTCCTCCATTTGGCAAATCTGGCCATAGCTCTACAATCTTGATTCTTGCTTACAAGCAAAAACTCAAACAGGAAGTACCAGTGACATGCTGAATTAGAAAGTGGTCCAATGAAGCGGTTGCTAAGATACAGGACTGTTTCACTAGCACAGACTGGAATATGTTCCGGGATTCATCCGATGGCACTGAGGAGTTTACCACATCAGTCACTGGCTATATTAACTTCTTGGTGACAGGGGGGCAGTATTGAGTAGCTTGGATGAACAAGGTGCCCAGAGTAAACTACCTGCTACTCTGTCCCAGATGCTAATATATGCATAGTATTAGTAGTATTGGATAGAAAATACTCCGAAGTTTCTAAAACCGTTTGAATGATGTCTGTGAGTATAACAGAACTAGCATCACCACCCTGGATGGTCCGACCTAGAATATGTGGACATCTGTAAGTACCTAGGTGTCTGGCTAGACTGTAAACTCTCCTTCCAGACTCATATCAAACATCTCCAATCGAAAATCAAATCAAGAGTCGGCTTTCTATTCCGCAACAAAGCCTCCTTCACTCACGCCGCCAAACTTACCCTAGTAAAACTGACTATCCTACCGATCCTCGACTTTGGCGATGTCATCTACAAAATGGCTTCCAATACTCTACTCGGCAAACTGGATGCAGTTTATCACAGTGCCATCCGTTTTGTTACTAAAGCACCTCATACCTAAAACCACTGCAACCTGTATGCCCTAGTCGGCTGGCCCTCGCTACATATTCGTCGCCAGACCCACTGCCTCCAGGTCATCTACAAATCCATGCTAGGTAAAGCTCCGCCTTATCTCAGTTCACTGGACACGATGGCAACACCCACCCGTAGCACGCGCTCAAGCAGGTGTATCTCACTGATCATCCCTAAAGCCAACACCTCATTTGGCCGCTTTTCCTTCCAGTTCTCTGCTGCATGTTACTGGAACGAATTGCAAACATCGCTGAAGTTGGAGACTTTTATCTCCCTCACCAACTTTAAACAACTGCTATCTGAGCAGCTAACCGATCGCTGCAGCTGTACATAGTCTATCGGTAAATAGCCCACCCATATTTACCTACCTCATCCCCATACTGTTTTTATTTATTTACTTCTCTGCTCTTTTGCACACCAATATCTCTACCTGTACATGACCATCTGATCATTTATCACTCCAGTGTTAATCTGCAAAATTGTAATTATTCGCCCACCTCCTCATGCCTTTTGCACACAATGTATATAGACTCTTTTTTTTCTACTGTGTTATTGACTTGTTAATTGTTTACTCCATGTGTAACTCTGTGTTGTCTGTTCACACTGCTATGCTTTATCTTGGCCAGGTCGCAGTTGCAAATGACAACTTGTTCTCAACTTGCCTACCTGGTTAAATAAAGGTGCAATAAAAAAATAAAAAAAAATAAAAAAGTATCAAATACTTGTTCTCCCGACTGTACATATCCCAACCAGAGGCCATGGATTACAGGCAACAACCGCACTGCGCCAAAGGCTAGAGCTGCCACTTATAAGAAATCCCGCTACTCCCTCCGAAGAACCATCAAACAGGCAAAGCGTCAATACAGGACTGAGATTGAATTCTACTACTCTGGCTCTGATGCTCGTCGGATGTGGCAGGGCTTGCAAATTATCACATATTACAAAGGGTAACCCAGCCACGAGCTGCCCAGTGACACAAGCCTACCAAATAAGCTAAATGCCTTCTATGCTGGCTTAGTGGCAAGCAACACTGAACCATGTGTGAGAGCACCAGCTGCCCAATAATGCCAAGGTAACCTGTCTAAATGACTATCACCCTGTAGCACTCACTAGGTAGCATTCATCTGTAGTCATGAAATGCTTTGAAAGGCTGGTCATGGATCAAATCAAGACCATCATCCCAGACACTCTTGACTCACTCCAATTCGCATACCGCCCCAACAGATCCACAGATCTGCAATCTCTATTCCACTCCACACTGCCCTTTCCCCCTTTGGACATAATGAACACCATTGTGTTCACCACCATAGTGCCCTTGAAGCTCATCACGAAGTTAAGGTCCCTGGGCCTGAACATCTCCCTCTGCACTGCACTGGATCCTGGACTTCCTGACAGGCCATCCCCAGGTGGTGAAGGTTGGCAACAACACATCCGCCACACTGATGTCTAACACGGGAGCCCCTCAAGAGTCTGTGCCTGGTCCAATCCTGTACTCCCTCTTCACCCATGACTGCGTGGCTGCGCACGACTCCATCACCATCATTAAGTTTGCAGAAGACATAACGGTGGTAAGCCTGATCACCAACGACGATGAGACAGTCTATAGGGAGGAGATCAGAGACCTGGCAGTGTGGTGCCAGGACAAGAACCTCTCCCTCAACGTCAGTAAGACAAAGGAGCTGATCGTGGATTACAGGAAATGGAGAGCCGAGCACGCCCCCATTCACATCAATGGGGCTGTAGTGGAGCGGGTCGAGAGGCTGAAAAGATTTGGCATCGGCCCTCAGATCCTCGAAAAGTTATTCAGCTGCACCATCGAGAGCATGACAACTGCGTTAACACTGAGAGTAGTGCCTACGGACCAGTCCATTACATGGGCCGAGATCCTTGCCATCCAGGACCTCTATACTAGGCGTTGTCAGAGGAGCACCCACATTTTTTTTAAAGACTCCAGCCACCCAAGCCACAGACTGTTCTCTCTGCAACCGCACGGCAAGCGGTACCAATGCACCAGATCTGGAACCAACAGGATCCTGAACAGCTTCAACTCCAAAGCCATTAGACTTCTTACAAAACTGCTAA